>NC_135507.1:6008702-6308702 GCF_052857255.1 Amblyomma americanum | reverse complement strand
CAGTGCGCAGTTCTTGCTGGAGTTCAACCCCTGTATTCTCGAAAAACCGGCGAATTTTGTAACTTGGCTGTTATTTGCCAGGTCAGGTGGAGTTGACTTTGGCGAGGCAACTGGCGAGGCAACCGCTTACTGTAGGCGAACGCATGTTCACTGAAGAGCAGCAGCTGAACAGTGCCGGTATAGTATCACGTGCACGTTGGGATCGCAGTTTGCTTATTTCGGTCCCGCTGCCCCTCGTGTACTATCGCGAAGAGCCTTGGATATCTTCTACTGCACGTCAGATTGCAATGCTTAGTGATCAAACCTACTGCTTTATGCGAGCATGTACTCTAGGTATACCTTGTGCTGTGGGGTGAAAGAAAGCGATAAGTTCTCGTTCACCGTGGAGGCAGCAAGATAGACGAAAATTCTACCAGCGAACTGGTTACTGAGTGAGCTTTTTTACTGAAGCAAAATAGCAACTCGGCGGCGGCGTTAGCAACACGCGCACTTGGTGATTGTCGTAATCAGGCAGCCGGTGGTTGTTGGCCGCGCTACGTTTAAAAACTCTGCAGAATTTGCGCTTCCATTTTGCAAACATTTCTGAAAGTAGTAGAGCCAGCCGCCTGTTATGTCCACCGTTCGGGAGCAATGTGATACTCGCATCAGGAGAAAACATGCGTGATAATTCGCTCACACGTCCGCTGCGCCTAATAATAAGGCCATGTCCCGTGACAATAAACCATTGAAAAAGTTAATGTGGATCAGCGCAGCTAATCCAGGATATACAAAGCGAAAGATGTCGGCGTTCACTGTGTTCATTGGCGTTGGCGTTGACAATGTTCTAGCCGGCGATGGCTTTGAGGAAAGGAAGGGCGCATAATAATAATAATAATAATTGGTTTTTGGGGAAAGGAAATGGCGCAGTATCTGTCTCATATATCGTTGGACACCTGAACCGCGCCGTAAGGCAAGGGATAAAAGAGGGAGTGAAAGAAGAAAGGAAGAGAGAGGTGCCGTAGTGGAGGGCTCTGGAATAATTTCGACCACCTGGGGATCTTTAACGTGCGCTGACATCGCACAGCACACGGGCGCCTTAGCGTTTTTACTCCATAAAAACGCAGCCGCCGCGGTCGGGTTCGAACCCGGGAACTCCGGATCAGTAGTCGAGCGCCCTAACCACTGAGCCACCGCGGCGGGTGGCGCATAACTGGCTCCCTGGATATGTGGACATAATAATAATAATAATAATAATAATAATAATAATAATAATAATAATAATAATAATAATAATAATAATAATAATAATAATAATTGGTTTTCTGTGAAAGGAAATGGCGCAGTATCTGTCTCATCGTTGGACACCTGAACCGCGCAGTAGGGGAAGGGATAAAGGAGGGAGTGAAAGAAGAAAGGAAGAAAGAGGTGCCGTAGTGAATGGTTCTGGAATAATTTCGACCACCTGGGGATCTTAAACGTGCACTGACATCGCACAGCACACGGGCGCCTTAGCGTTTTGCCTCCATAAAAACGCAGCCGCCGCGGTCGGGTTCGAGCCCGGGAACTACGGATCAGTAGCCGAGCGCCCTAACAACTGAGCCAGGCGGGTATATGCGGACGCCTCATTCGTGCTTTGATACATGTGGTGATGGTGAGAGATGTGGCCTGAATGCATTAGCGCTGACAGCGTTGTGGCTGACATGCGGCACTGCAGCTATAGCTAGGCCGCAGCGTTCATTTGGTGATCAATCTCTCGCGATCAACCATTAACTGCATGCCACCTCCCAGGGTGGCAGGGAGGGCGTGCTGCCTATCCAATGTGCGGAACGCAATCAAAGCAGGCTTTTGCAGTTGGACACCAACGCCACGTACATGCAAGCGAGATTGAGGTCTCCACTGACCCACGAAGCCGGTTGTGTGCCTTTCATTTTGTGAAAATGAACCGCCTTTACAAAGTTGTCAACGCCAATAACCTCTATGAGCGCCGTCAGCTCACTTGATTTGTTTGATTTTGAGGTAAGGAAATGGCACAGTAACCACCTCACATACCTCGGTGGACACCCGAAGCACGCCGTAAAGGAAGGGATAAAGGAGGGAGGGAAAGAGGCAAGAGAAAAAAAGAGAAAACTGAAAATTGAAAGTTTGATTTTTAGGAAAGGCGCGGCGCTGCGCAGCAGCGGAACACCTGTGGCGCGGTGCTACTAGTGGCGCATGCGCAGTAGTGACTAGGGAGCGAGAGAGAGAGAGAAATATCCGCGGCGAGGTGCGCTTTGTGACGTTATGTGCCTCCTCGGAGTACCGCCACGGTGAAATCGCAAGTTCGCGGACAGTAAAGCTTTCGCTATAAAATAATCACAACATCGTGGCAGTATCACATTGTATTGCTCGCAATACTAATATTGTTTGGAACTGTCGTGGCTCCATTTTCTTGAATGCTATATGACAACACACACACACACACACACACACACACACACACACACACACACACACACACACACACACACACACACACACACACACACACACACACACACACACACACACACACACACACACACACACACACACACACGCACACTCACGCACGCGCGCGCGCACACACACACACACGCACAGCATTGTTAGCAGAGCACCTACTAAAAGGTTCTTAATTTCGCAGGGTGCCTTCGCAAAGTGTTATGAATTCTTTGAAAAAGAGAGAACCTCGATTTACGCCGGGAAAATTGTCTCCAAGGCACTACTCCAGAAGAATCGTCAAAAGGAAAAGGTACGTATCATCTGCGGACTTGTTTGAGTGCATTTGCTGTCCCTTTCTTACTTCGTAGCCTTCAAAATACTCCGCTGTGTTAAAATAAATGAGCAAGAATAAGTGAGCAAGACAATGAGATGCAATTATTGCTTTATATTCTGGGGTATATTACTCGTGAAGATCGCTTTGTTGAAGTTCACAGGCTTAATAACTTAAATGCGCGGATTTTAGAGCCATTTAGCTCTACCTGTTTTCTTTAAATTGCCATATCTATAGCATTTAAGGCTGTTATACTGCTATTTATAGCTTGTGTTTGGATTGCGCAGATCGCTCAAGAGATAGAAATTCACAGAACGCTTTGTCACAAACACATCGTTGGATTTGAAGGCTTCTTTGAAGATGACGACAATATTTACATCATTCTGGAACTTTGCAGCAAAAGGGTATGTTTAATTTTGCACCGTTTCTTCATTGGGGGGGGGGGGGGGGGATGGAGAAGGATTCCCTTGGTCGTTATGCCCGTGTAGTGCCATTACGTTCCAAAGCGAATTAGCTCTGTCTTTCGCACTTCGATTATGCTGAAGCTTTAATATTAACTAACATGAAACCTGAAAATTTTGTTTAATGCTACCAGAAGTTATTCCATCATAGAATATTTAGCGTATCTATTCCGTTTAGAATGGACTGTGTATAAAAACGCAAATAATCTGGAAAAGAAAGATGCCAGGTACACAGGCTGATAAAAATATACGTACAAGCTCCCCCCCCCCCCCCCCCCCCCCTCCCCCATGACTTGGCGTTCGGCTTCTTTAGGGTGAAATGCTTGGGAAGTGGGTCTTTGACCCCACCTCGAGAAAACGAAAACGCCTTGTGCCATGGCACCGTTTGGGCGCAGATACACGTGCGCCATAAACATTCACAATCATCGTGGATAAGAATGAATGATTTGTGAAAGGCAGAGAGGCATTGGAAGTTGTCATAAGATACCGGACCATAATATTGATATGGATAGGAGAATTAGAATGGGGGTAAAGACCATTTTGCAGGTATCCGCAGTTCACGGATTGCAGCTAAACATCATTCCCCGAGGAGAAAGTACAAAATGATTGTCCAACACTCAGCTATGAGACACAAGCTTAAAGGGTAACGAAAAAAAAAACATTAAATTAAGGATACTGAAGCAAACTGCGCAAAGAAAAGTGTATGGACAACGTTTAGGGACAGAGGAAGGGCAGGGTAGGCAAAGAACAAACAAGAGTTAATGATATTCTGGCACAATTCAATAAAATGATATGGACAAGGCTAGGACATGTAATACGTAGTCTCTTGGGTTAACGGATTCGACTTTAAAGGGAGGTAAACGTAGCGATGGGCAGCGCCGTCACGTCGACTGGTGAGAGTGGAAAATTTCCAGGGATAAGAAGGCGACCGTTGGCATCGGAGGTATTAGCTGGAGCTGAGAGAGGTCCTTGCCGCATAGAGAATGTTGGTGGTCTGATGATTATGATGACTGTCGGAAGTGCTAGTTCGATTCCCATTGAGTTATCTGATCACTTTCATCTCGAGTCATTGCGATGTCAATGAGTGATTCGAAATATGTATCATGCGGGCTTTCTCGTGCCAAGCAATTATGGACAAAAAAGTTTTTCAACTGGAAAAACGCAATATTTTCATATATTGTAAGATTTCACTATATAAATCATTATATCCACAGATCTCCCGTCGGCAAGCTTGCATTTTTTTCAATATTAACGTTTTTGCTATCGTCAGAAACGTTACCCACTGGTTTTCAACGGCAGCCAAAAAATACCGGCGATTCCCTTCATCTTAGACATTCCCAGCAGGTACAAAAACATAACTAAATCACTGCAGTGGGTGCACATGATTTATTGTACGTATTAATATATGCCATACTGAAAAGAGCAGTGTGCGGTTTAGTGACTTACTGAGTGGTGGATAGCAAGGATGACTACCGCATCCATCGATTTGTTTCTCGGGGACCGTGGCAAATCTGCCCACAGAATTTAAATGCGCGATCTGCTTGCTCCCCGAGACATGTGGGGCGCAAAAAAGCCGGGCGCTCGGTTTGTGTCTAACACACGCGCTCAGGAGTCACTGTGGGCGCTCATTGGGAACCAGGTGCCTTCTGTAGTCGACGTGCCATGGTTTCATTAGGTTCGGTTAACAAAAGTTTCTCTGCAATGTTTTCTAGTCTCTGCTCGAAATGCACCGGCGCCGCGTGACCCTGAGCGAGCCCGAGGTTCGGTACTTCCTGCGTCAGCTGCTGTTGGCCTGCCAGTACCTGGTGAAGAATCGCGTCATACACCGGGACCTCAAGCTGGGCAACCTGCTCCTCAACGACCGCATGGAGCTTAAAGTGGCGGATTTCGGACTCTCCACCCGTGTCGACTACGAGGGGGAGCGCAAGAAGACTCTCTGCGGCACCCCCAACTACATGGCCCCGGAGGTTCTCGACAAAAGGGGACACAGCTTCGAAGTGGACGTGTGGTCAATCGGGTGTATACTGTGAGTCCTCTGAGCCATCGCGCGTCCTCATACTTATTGGCTTCTGAAAAGAGCGGCGAAGTGGCCTCACCTGTTACAAAGCTGAGTCCACACAACCAAATCTAATCCAGTATGTTACTCACTATGCCTAAAATTTTGACGAGAACCTACACCGGGACATTGAAAAATCTGCTTTACATTAGTCAAGTTATGCACCATCATAGTCAGCTACTCAAAAGCCCCTGTAAGGTAAATGCCTTCCGCGTTGATATCGAAGAAGCTTTCTCCAGTAGCACCCTTGGATGCTTGAGCTTAGAAAATTTTATAATACCGTCAGAAAATGTTATAATACCGTCACTCAAGTTCGCCGAATATTCTAATCCCATCATTTCATTTGATTCTGTCTCCGGTTTCGCGAATGAAAAGGTTGCTTGTGGTTTACTGCACTGAAGAGACTATAAGCATCACAAAATGAGTAAAATGGCCGCGACTTTAGCTTTACGACTTTGTTCGAGCATTATTCTTTCAGGCATTTTTTAAAACCTGTTTGTACTTCGCATGGATGGTATCTACAAAAACGTTGACAGTAGGGCATAGCATTTTTACAAGCAGCACGTTTGACATGCGTAAGGCTCTGCGGACATTTAGGAAACCAAACTGCGTAAAGTTAAGCAAACAACTACCTTTCCTTGCACAAGGATTGACACTCAAACTGATAAAGCCTGGCAAAAAACTCGGGAACCTTTTCTCATGAGAGAGAACATTCCTGTTCCTAGAGGTGGCTTCGAGGCCAACACACGACCTCCATATGACGATCACTCTAGTAACAAACATTACCGTTGGCTTTTCCATTGCTGCAGCTTGCATGCCCTTTTCCTTCTTCCCATTGAGCCTTTGCCAACAGTGTTGTTTGCATTCTGCAAGTTTCCGTTTCATCTTGACAACTTTCACAGCTTATTGCGGATGTGCCGCTTATTAAAGACGACCTAGCGCGGTTCACTGTCATGACAGGTAGAGTTGTGCAGGGCCAAATAACCGGCATGTGACCGTTCTTTGCAGGTTCAATATGATGACGGGATATCCCCCGTTTGAGGCCCGCACGCTGAAGGATACTTACGCGCGCATACGAAAAAACGATTACTACGTCCCTCTGACAGTGAGCCACCGGGCTCGAGCCCTGATCCGGAAGATGCTTCATCCACAGCCTGAAAAGCGACCCGACATCGAGGCTATTCTGCAAGATGACTTCATGACTTGTGGCAAGTTTTTTTTTAAGCGCATACGCGCTGCAAGGAAACTATATGTGACCTTTGGCATTACCGTAAAGGTACAAAATAATGAGAGTTTATGTCTGACATCCTGTCTATACTTTTCATGGCAGATTTTTCAAATCTAATCAACAGTGCCTGCTTTGTGATGACTGTCATAATGTGAAGCCTATAAAGCTTAAGGGATGCACAACATTCGCCAGAAGTATCCAAACCGCAAGGTTTAGCTATCGAGTCATGTAGCAGGGCTCCAAACCGTGTCATCAGTCAACGTTGAAGAGAGCGGGAGGGGGATTGAAAGAGAAGCAGCGCTAAACCAACATTGTACACTGCCCACGCAGACTATGAACGCCGGCTGTGTTGAATGTTCTTGCAGCAATTTGTTTACTGAAAGTGGTTTTCGTGTTAAATTCTCTTCCGTTCAGGCATCAAACGTGCCGAACGGAACACAGTGTGGCAGCTTTATGTCCTAGTGTATAGGTGGCGTTATGCTGACGTGACAGCTTAGTGTTCGGCTTTTATCAACTAGACTCACACTTAAGAACGGAGGCGGCATTCCACACACTTTGCGTCGTGAAAGTGACGAAACCGAATCACTTTCTCAGCACCATTGGATGCTGTGTACCTCGAGGGTCATCACGGTTGAGCCATCTCCGTGCGATGGTTATCAATATGCAGCCAGTGAAGATAAAAATATGTCAAGCTGGAGAGATACAGGAAAACAAGGCTTTGCAAGTATTGGTCATAGCATACCGACGACATCGGTTGTAAATGTGTTTTGTTGCGTTAACCTGGTTGGTTGCAACTGCTAAGTATTCTTTTCTTACTCCTCTTTTAGGCCAGCGAGAATAATCGATAGCTTTCTTTTGTTTGTGAGCCTAGCCCGGTTGTCGGCCTATACTCTCTTCATTCGTGTGCCGAATAACTGTTGATCGCAGTCAGAAATAAGCGATTTTTTTGTCATTTGCCATTGTCATTGACTGCTGCTCTGTTGTCATTCTAGGGCCCCTCCTTTCACGACTGCCAACTTCATGTTTGGTGACGGAACCGCGCTTCGACACGCTCAACACTACTTTGACCCCCCATGTCCGCAAACCTCTTTCGGAAAGGAACGAAGGCCGTGGTTAGTTCACCAACGGTGTTGCACGTTGCTTGCATGGGCATTTCTGGCTAATAGACACCTTTAGCATACCGTGTATCGTGATGCCTCAGGTTGTTGTTCTTGAGCTCCTGTGAGACACATTTTTGCACAGATAGTTCTTCGAGAGGCTAACTTTTCGACCAATGATCTAATCGACAGTGCCACGCTGTGCAGGTTGAAATTGCGTTGAAACTATTTGAATTAATTTCATTGTCACCTTCCATGGTGCGGGTAGGTTACCGTAGTGATCGGTAGGCAGGTTCCCGCCTGCTCTCCGAGGCAGGTAGGCCACCTGCTTTTTTGTGACACTGTCATATGGACACCGGTTTTTCTCGTGAACGGGACTTAATTTTATCGCTTCAAATAAATTTACACCTGTCGATTTTAGACGTGGCCCACGACGAGATAGCCCGGTCTGTGTAGACTTGAAGCACTCGAAGCATATTGTGCTGGCTAGAGGAGAATGTCGGAGCGTCCAGTAACTTCAAGGGATCTGAAGCAACTTCTGAGGAGAGTACTTGAACTCGCTCAATGACTGCATTCTCTAGTCATGAACACCCGAGCCAAATAATACACTGCAACACGCAGCAGAGAACCCACAATCGTACGCGAAAGCTGACGAGTGTTTTCCGGCCACTTTTCATGCTTGCGCCCTCCATCTCGTCGCACACTGCTGCGTAATTAATAATAATAATAATAATTGGTTTTTGGGGAAAGGAAATGGCGCAGTATCTGTCTCATATATCGTTGGGCACCTGAACCGCGCCGTAATGGAAGGGATAAAAAGGGAGTGAAAGAAGAACGGAAGAGAGGTGCCGTAGTGGAGGGCTCCGGAATAATTTCGACCACCTGGGGATCTTTAATGTGCACTGACATCGCACAGCACACGGGAACCTTAGCGTTTTGCCTCCATAAAAACGTATCCGCCGCGGTCGGGTTCGAACCCGGGAACTCCGGATCAGTAGCCGAGCGCCCTAACCACTGAGCCACCGCGGCGGGTAATTCTGTTCAGAGAGGGCTATTGGTTAGCTTATTTCAGACGTTAGGCAACTACAATAGCAACAAGCCCCCCCCCCCCCCCCCCCCCCCCCCCCCCCCCCTTCCAGGGGAAATTCCGCGGTTGTGCCGGCTGAG
Source organism: Amblyomma americanum (assembly GCF_052857255.1). NCBI lineage: Eukaryota > Metazoa > Arthropoda > Arachnida > Ixodida > Ixodidae > Amblyomma > Amblyomma americanum. The sequence continues at coordinate 6,299,923 of NC_135507.1, read as the reverse complement.
GAGCGTCGACCTTTGAGGGTGCAAAAGGTGACGAGAGGAGAGTGACTACAGATAACTGAGCTTCTACAGAGCACATTAAAAATTTCTTGCTCGCGGGTATTCGTGAAGCGGCGTCCTTTAATATCCCAGGAATACCGCACCTTTCTTGAGCGCCCATCTCAGAACCTTATGACTAATTTAAGTTGGCCTGTATCGGTAGGTTACCGAGTTCTAACGACAAAGAAGCTTCTATCGACGGAAACGGCGCTTTTATATAAGATAGAGAAGGGCAAGCAATGAAATTCAGGCTTTGCCACGATCAGTCGCTTCAGTAAGAAAACTTCGATGACGGAAGGCAGTTTTCGTGCGGATCCCTGATGACAGGCCAAGGCATCATCTACTCTGAGTCGATGATGACGATGTCCCTTTCAATCCTGTCGTCAAGAGTTTGCCTCAAGTGGCGAGAGGAGAAATATCTCATTTTTTAAAATTCGATTTTCTGTCATCGACGGAGCCAGAAAGAGCTACAGAGTCGATTTTTGCTACGACCAAATCTTCGATAAAGTTGTCAGTGTCTCCTAAACGAAGATAAACGAGTGGCGCTGAATGAAGCTGCACTTCAATGTGTGGCATTGGTCTCGAAGCATTGAAACACTTAAGGATAAGCTGGATACTTCAGAAAAATCTCTGCGACCCGCTTTGAAGTGCAAGTACAAACTGTTACCTCACAAAATAAAATCGAAGTAAAGGAGAGCTTAACTTTCTGAAGATTACAATCCTACCAGATCTTTATTTCGAAAGTTGAAAATATTGGCTGCGCATTTCCCGCACTGTGCAGCAACTGGATCGGGTGGAACGCCAGTACTGGATGCACAGACTGCAGCACCAGCGCCGGATGCAGTGCCGGGTGCGGGTGCTGCTGTGTCGTCGGGCACTGCCCAGAGAAGGGACCAGCGGAAGGCCCACCTGGGGGAGCTGCAGCGTCTTCTTCTCCGCCTGTTCAACGCTCGGCCGCCCGAGCATAGCTTCGAGCACCCCGAGGAAGTGGAGGACCCGGCCTCGACGCCCGTCTTCTGGGTCACCAAGTGGATGGATTACAGTGACAAATACGGGATCGCCTACCAGCTATGCGACACCAGCATCGGAGTGCTGTTTAACGACGACAGCCGTGTCACCCTAATCAACAATAACGTGTAAGCTTCTCTGTTGCCTGTTTCCTGTCTGCAAAAAGGTGCGATCATGGGTTCACATTGGAACGGAAGGAAAAATTGAAACACCGCTCACTAACTCTAGTCGAAGGAAGTTCCGAGTAGTTGAAGGGTTGAACGTGTGACCGTAGTCGTGTAGCAATACATTATTATGCTCGCGCAACCGGACATGAGGCTATTCGATTAAATTTTCTTTATGTCAGTATTGTAGGTTTGCACACACAAAGCAGACTGTAAAAGGAACGAAAGGGAGAAAGAAGGAGAGGGATATGCTTCAATTAAGGGTGGCTCGCGAATTCTGGCTGTGCGTTTACCTTCCGAGTTTACCTTCCTTCACTGCTGTTGACTTTTTCCAAGCCAGAGCAGTGTCACAGATTGTTCCGTGCCGTTTTTTACGGCGAGTTTTTCTAATACATTTGACGCGGACTTAAAAGTGAGCCGTTTGTGGGTTTCATTAAATATATCGTGTGGACTAAGCGAGCCAGTATAACGCTAAGCATTTTTCTCGTGTACGGAGCCATTGTAAAACGTAAAAGTGACTGCTCACGTTTTTGTGGTGTAAGCCCTACTAGCCCCATTCAGTGAAGAGCCGTCTGTTTGTGTTTGGTATGTGTTTTGTGAGAGTTTTAACATCCCAAAGCGACTCAGGCTATGAGGGACGCCGTAATGAAGCGCTGAGAAAATTTCGACCGCCTGGGTATCTTCAGCGTGCACTGACATCTCACAGTACACGGGCCTCTAGCAGTTCGCTTCCATCGAAATGCGACCGCCACGGCCGGAACCGAACCCGGGTCTTTCGGGTCAGCAGCCGAGTGCCATAACCACTGAGCCACAGCGGCGGCGCCCGTCAGTGTGTGCGTGTTGACACTCGAAGAAACCCATAAAAGATGGCGTCCTCATGCAACCTGGCAGGTGCAGGTTATATTAATGATCGGTCGCGCGAGGTTCCTTGGAAAGAGCAACCTTGATCGCACAAGTCCCACCGGTGGCAGCACTTGCCATCCCTAAGCAGTGGCGCAGCGCTTAACCGCGGCACCACTGAGGACTCTCACTATGAGGAGTGTGGACTCCCAGATATCTGTGAATTTTAAGCACAGAAAAGCCATTTCCGCACATATGGACATTAACCCATTAACAATTCCAGCAAGGATTAAAAGAGTTAGCGTGCGGGCTTACACCTTCTCACACGTATGCAGTCCTATGTGCCTCTGCCGACTTTTTAGCGGTGCAAACTTGTTTTTTTGCGCGTGTGTTCTTCGAGGAATTATTCATTACCATCTTCGCGAACTCGTCGTGTCGCTTAGTAGTGGTAAGTGGTTTATTAAAAATAATAATAAAAAAGGAAGGAAAAGAGTTTTGCTAGCCCCGGCATTTGCCATCCATACTGAATCACCTGAGCTGGGGCAGCGGAAATAAAGGAGATAGCAGGCAGGATGGAGAAATGAAATGAAAGAGGTGAGGGGACAGGAAGAGAGGATGAAGGAGAGCTACAATACACAAATAGGCTATTTACACAATAATATATGTACATGTTGGACGACGCGCGTTATGTTCATAATTAAGAGATAAATGCACACGTGCGGAACACTATGTACACTACAGCTGTAGTGGGGCGTCCAGCTGATAATCCGCTTCGATCGGTCCTCCGATCGAAACGTCGTCCCATGTAGCGCATGAGGTGCGTTCGGTCACTGCGCGTAACTACCTGGCGGAGAACAGGCGGGATGTGAAGCCCGTGCTCGAGAAATACACAGAGGCGTGTCGCTTAGGCAAGACGTAAAATTTGCGTGGAATGGAAGAGTGGCTAGAGCACAAAGCGTGCGCAGTCTTTATCTGTATTTCTGTACCTTTCATCTTTCTTTTCTCTTCTTTAGTTTCTTCTCTCAGGGCGCCGTTCAAGTGTATACACGGAGTGGGACAGTTGCTGCATCTTAAATTTCCTCGTAACCTGCTCTCCAGTCCACACAATTCTTTCGCCGCGATCGATTGCACTCTTAAGGCACAGAACTTCAGGAATTAAGCGGATAAACGTTTGGGCAAGTAGGTGATGTATGCTTTGCGAATCCTCACTCAAGCGCCTTGTGTGTGTGTGTCGTCTTCTCGGAAATAAAAATACGCGAAGACCCTTTGCTTCCTTTCGCCGATCGCTATGCATCACTCCGCCGACAGCAGAGCCGCAAGCCGCCACTCGGCTGGCCGAAGGGCCCTCAACGCGTCGGCTGACTCCTCCTCTAACTAAAAAAGGCGGCGCCGGGACGTTTAATTCGATTTAATAGGGAAGTCGGCCGCACTGGACAATAAATCGAAGTTTCTAAGATTGCTCAGAATCCACTTTAGTGCACCTTTAGGCTCCTTACTTGCTAAAGACATTTGATGTAAAGGCGTTTTAGCCAAATACCTATATGATAAAGGCCTTTCCGCCGCGGTGGCTCAGTGGTTAGGGCGCTCGGCTACTGATCCGGAGTTCCCGGGTTCGAACCCGACCGCGGCGGCTGCGTTTTTATGGAGGCAGAACGATAAGGCGCCCGTGTGCTGTGCGATGTCAGTGCACGTTAAAGAACCCCAGGTGGTCGAAATTATTCCGGAGCCCTCCACTACGGCACCTCTTCTTCCTTTCTTCTTTCGCTCCCTCCTTTATCCCTTCTCTTACGGCGCGGTTCAGGTGTCCAGCGATATATATGAGACAGATACTGCGCCATTTCCTTTCCCCAAAAACCAATTATTATTATTATTATAAAGGCCTTTAAGTCAAATTACGGTGGGAACTCAAGGTCCTTACTTGCTAGTCGTTTGGCCTAAAGGCCTTTACCATAAATGCCTTTGGCCTAAAGGCGTTTACTCTGAAGGCACTTAGCCGCCGGGTGGCGCACTGGTTATGGCGCTCGGCTACTGACCCGAAAGACGTGGATTCGATCCCGGCCGCGGCGGCCGAATTTCGATGGAGGCGAAATTCTAGGGGCCCGTGTACTGTGCGATGTTGTCAGTGCACGTTAATGAATCCCAGGTGGTCGAAACTTCCGGAGCCCTCCACTACGGCGTCTCTCATAGCCTGAGTCGTTTTGGGACATTAAACCCCAATAAACCAAAACAAACCAATTGGAGGGCACTTACCATGTAGGCCTTCAACCCTAAAAGCCTTTACCCTGAAGGACTTCACCCTGAAGGGGAACGGTGAGCCGCCTGCCAGAAAGCAGACTTCAGGGACCTAGGTATGCCCGGAATCGGAAAATGCGTGTATTGGTTCAGCCTCATTAAAATGCTTCTTTGCCTCCTATCAATTACAGAAAGTCCATATGCAAGTTAAGTTATGCCGCTTCTGAACGTATCAAGCGCACCAAGGACCGTTTAATCACAACTGCACGCTTTCATCACTCCTTTCCTGCTATAAAAGCTTATCTTTGCGTCAGTATTTTGCAAACTGGCTGTACTGTTCTGCACGACGAGTGTCCATTAAATATTAGTGGCAAATAATTGCTTATTGCGTAGGAAATTCAAACAATGACACAATTTTTGTTGCTAATGCTGCTTAACATTTAAGTCTCCTCCTGTGTGGGCATCCAAAAATTAATTACTCTAGCCGATACACGCAAACACAGAGTTAAACGCATTCAATATTTTCCTGTCTCCGGTGGAAGTGCATGGTACCCATGCTTCATTCTAGCGTGGTACACTGCAGCTGCGACACTATGCATTGCACTACGCTTACGCAAACCGCGCAATGGACGATATAAGAAACACAAACTGCGCACACATTAGGTGTGACTTTATTTTGCACTTGAAGACTGCTTCGCTTAATTAATCCTTGTTCATGGAAGAAGATGCAAGCTGATACATAACTTCGACCTGTATTAATAGCTGAGGCTGTGCCAAGTGCTTTCACAGAAGCGTGGATGTAACCTCCGCGCATTTTAATGCTTCACACATGCACTGTTTGTAGCAAGACCTACTGAACTAGAGACCTGCACACTTGGATCCGCTCCAGCGCGCACCTTCTAGTTCATGCCTTTTGCCGCTAGGGAAGGGCAGCTACGGGCGGCGTGGCGCTACAATTAACCGGTTAAACAAGAAGGCGTCGGCTATTTTACTTCAAGGATGTAATAGTTTTGTCATTTGGCTACATTTTGAGTATTCATCATTCATCCATTGCCTTAGCAAAGACGCTAGAAAGTCTCACGCATGCATGCGCGCAAACAGAATATTCACCGCTAGGATTTAAAGAAATGTCACATTTGCATCGTTGATTACTAGGTTTCAAAATACTAATACATGACAAATGCACAGGGAGGCAGTGAGAGGAGAGAAATCATTTGTGAAAACCAGACGATGATGACCGTCATGAAAAATAAACAGGTCAACCGAGCGCCCTCAGCGGCCAAGAAGTTAACGAAAGTTGGCGCACGCAGTCCCATAGGACCCCGCCAAGCGTGCAGGTCTCTAGTTCAGTAGGTCTTGGTTTGTAGTTCCCGTTTGTTCTGCGGAGTTTTGTAGCTTTCGTTTTCCAGTCGTATTTAATTACAATTCCATTCTTGTAAAAGCGTCCAGAAGAAATGGCCTCCCATTAGCAATAAACAGATTTCGCAGCTCTGTAGGTTATAACCGCGCTCATCAAGCTGCCGCCCTCTGTTCCAGGAACGTGACGTACGTGGCCCAGGATGGCCGCGAGAGCTACCACACAATGGAGCAGTATCCGTCGGCCCTGGAGAAGAGGATCTCTCTCCTCAAGTTTTTCAGGGGTTACATGATGCAGCACTTGCTAAGTGCGGGGCAGGACTCCCGCCCACGGGACAGCGACAACCTGGTCAGGCTGCCCTACCTGGGGGCGTGGCTGCGCACAGGCCAGGCCATCTGCTTCTACCTCACAAACGGCACAGTGCAGGTGTAGTCCTTAACACTTGCTCTTTAGCTTAGGGTTGTTACAGGTGTAACCAACGAGCACAGAAGCCCGAAGGCTTCACAAGTAGTGAAATAAGCACTGACGGCAACGTCGAGGACCTCGTAAATAATTGCATACAAAAGAAAGATGCCAAGACCGGGCTAATTTATTTTCTGCTTGGTTGTAACGATGGTTGTCTTTCCCTAGTCTATTCTTGGTGAATCGTGCGAATAAGGTATGGTATGGTATCACATGGCACGGCATGGTATTATCTGGTATGGTATGGTATGCAATGGCATAGTTTGGTATGGCACTGGCATGGCATGGCATTGTATGATATGGTCCGCAATGGTATGGTTAGAAATAGTGTCGTAGGGCATGACATGGCATAGTATGGTATGGCATGGTATAATAATGATTTATTTCCCATCACCATACATTCCATCATCATTTCCCATCACGAGACCATACACCACGGTATGGTCTGGTATGGTATGCAACACAAAGTGGACACGATATGCGGTAGCCTCAGTGGGCTTTTTGGCAGCAGGATTGGCGTTCGCCTGAATGTGGTATGGTAAGGCATGGCATCGTATATTGGATTTACGTCCCAAAGCTGCCATAGTCAATTACAGACACCGTAGTACAGGGTTCCTGATTAATCTTGACCACGCGGAGGTCTTTGACGTGCACTGACAACGCACGTGGGACACGAGCACCGTTTGCTTTTTGCATCCATCGAGGCGCGGCCACCGTGTCCTGGATTTGAATCCGCGTCCTCGTGCTGCGCAGCCGAATGTCCTAAGCCCATAGAAGGGTGTTCATTTTAACCATTTAGAGGTTAGATATGGCCCAGGAGACGCGTGTCCTGAACACATCGGTGTCGATTCGCCATACAAGTAACCATGTGAACAGCGTTGTTGCGCTTATCAATGAAGGCTTTAATAATAGTGATTGGTTGTGGACAATACAGGTATATTGCCATTGGTACGAATGATGTGAAACATTACATGCTCTTAGGTCCCCGTCCTGGTGAAAAGTGCGCCGTACACTAAATTAACATTTTGGGCACACGCTTTCAACTTTCGCACACGCGACTTTTTTTCTTAGCGAAATGTTGGAAGCGGCTTCCTGCCTTGGCAGCAGACCTCACACAGTTGTCTCTCTTTATTCTATAGGTGAATTTCTTCCAGGACCACACAAAGATCTTCCTCTGCCCGTTAATGGCCGCGGTGTCGTACATAGATACCAAGCGGGTCTTTCACACATACCGGCTCGAAACTCTGCAGAATGGCTGCCCACCGGACTTGATCACGAGGCTCAAGTACGTCGGCTCAGTGCTCGCTAAATTGGCCACCGCCTCATCGCAGTAAAAGAGCCGTTGATCAAGACACGTTACGTCACGACGTTGCGAGAAATCCTTCAGCGACGAAGCCATCGACCAGCTGTGCGCATCAGTAAAAAAAAAAAAAAAAACACGCGCTTCTCGTAGAAGCTACTAGGTGTGTGTCGTTATTTTGCTTTTAAGGTATGAAGGCGTTTCAGCTATCAAACACGAGACTTACCAAATGTCGAATTTACTTGCGTCTAGGCATAGTTTTCGGCTGCCTTTTCTAATTGTCGCTCCATCGTAGAAGCTCCACGTGTTTGAAATAATCATCTCTCCTTAAACTCTGCGCAGGATGCGTTCTTACAGTGCTGTTTGACCACATCAGTTGCACAATTTCTGACAGGACCCATGTTCCGAAATTCGGCATAGTGGCGGTGACTGGTACGACATTCGACAGGACTGCTAAAAACATATGCCTAGCGGGGAACGCAAGATTTCTGGGGTTTCCGCGAACAATAGCTTATAGAATGGTCATCTCAAAGACTGTTCAACTGTCTTGAGTTCACCGCCCCGAGAAAAGAGAAAATATAGTTCCGCCCAAATTGGCACTGTCCTTTCTTTAAACTGAACTAAATACGGTATAAACCGAACAAAACACAGCTGACTGATAATACGACCAGTTTATTTGTTCTATAGTCATTTATGTTCTTATTCTGCACTAGAATCTGTACCAACTGCTGCTAAGTCTCAAGTATGAGACAGCAGTGTCTGTAAATGAATAAAACACGTATTTCGGTTTGTGCAGTTTTCCCTGTATTCTTGCTCTTTCCGTTCTGCATTTAAATTAGCTCTTTCCTTCTGCTGACTTCGGACGTTCATCATACATTTTTAAATATCTGTCCCGCTCCGCAGCCCTACCGTCATCGTCAGGCCTTTCTACAAGACCCCGTTTTGTTTGAAATGCGATACCATTAGGAGGGCCATAAAGGCGAAAACTGTACTGCAGCGACGGCATGTGTGCGAAGCCATGGTTGGCAGTTGGCGGGGAGGGGGGGGGGGGGGAGCTTCCTCCGTAGGGACAATTAGGGAGACTTCCTTCTTTTCGATACCGCAGCGGTGGCGAGTGGTTGAGCATCCGCCTCGCATGCGGGAGGTGCGGGGTTCGATCCCCAGTGCCTCCGGGTACCCACCGATGATACAATCGGTACAAGCTTTCCCCTGGTCTGGTGCTCGGCCAGTAAGGGCTAAAATGCTTGGAAAAGGCTGTTTGACCCCACCTTGAGTAAACGAAAAATACCTTGTGCCATGGCGCTCTTTGGCATAGACGTCCTTGCGCCATAAAAATCCATAATCACCTTTTCGCCTACAGCCTGCGAGGGAGGGGGAAGCGGACAAGCAATGACTCAGCAAATATGAAAATGACTAAGAAGAAAATGACCCGGACAACAGCAAGCCTACGCGCAAAACAGACAGCCTTCGGAAGAACTATCTGTGCAAAAATGAGGCTTGTGTGAGATATTCCTTCTCGCTTAGGGGATCGCTTAACCGCTGCGCTGTTAGTGATGTGAGAGTATGACGACTTGCCGCGATCTGTCAATCCGACACATAATGCATTGCTCAGTGGTCGGAATTGAAATGGAACCAGAATTAGAATAGATTGCGGGGTGTCACCAATGCGCGCACTTGTTGCGTATGCAACAAAAGAACAATCAGCAAGCGTGTGCAGTAGGAGATGTAAATGAAAACTTTCACCAGTGTGCCGTGCACCGTGTCCAGCGCCCAGTCGAGGTGGAGGAGGAGGCAATATCATTAGCAGTTGTGCAAACCAAAGCCGACTATATTCTATCATACATCGGCTACGAAAGTGCGGTCAAAGTTTTGTTTGGCTCAATGCAACGCATGAAAAAAAAAATGGCATGCATGCATTGGCTGCGTTGTCTCTATGATATAAATAGATGCTCAAAATATAATCTATCGTGGACGATTCAAGCAGAGACGAGCTTATTTTCTATGAAAATTTGTCAGTTGTGCAAACCAAAGCCGACTATATTCTATCATACATCGGCTACGAAAGTGCGGTCAAAGTTTTGTTTGGCTCAATGCAACGCATGAAAAAAAAAAATGGCATGCATGCATTGGCTGCGTTGTCTCTATGATATAAATAGATGCTCAAAATATAATCTATCGTGGACGATTCAAGCAGAGACGAGCTTATTTTCTATGAAAATTTGTTTAACTTTGTGTTCTCCAGAAGAAGCCAATTTGTGTTGAAGCAAGCGCTCTTCAGTTTCTTGTTATGCCGTTGAGCATCTGTTTGTATCATGAAGACGACGGAGCCAATACATGCATGCTTTTATTTTGTATGCGTTCCCTTCAGCGAAGCAAAATTTTGTCCGCATTTGCGAGACCGATGCGCAAGCGTTTACACTCCATAGCGCAACAAACTACCCCAAAGTGAAGCGCGAACCACGGCGCTCACGCAGACTGAAAATGGTGTTATTCCTGACGAAGGAGAAAGCGCACGGCACCGAAGGCCAACTATTCTGCACGATGCGGGCAGACAATAAGGCTTTACTCGAAGCATTGAAAGCGCCCCTGACGGGCAGTGATGGTAGCACCGCGGCTTCGCTCGTGCCGGCGACAAGGCGAGCATCGCATCACCGAGGTGGGTAAGCCGGATGGGTCGATGCACCCCGACTCTTTGCTGCGCATCTGCTGATAGAGCGCGCTGGCATGCAGTTTGGCCACCGCTCGCGTGCTCTGTACAATTACAGACAACTTTTTTCTTCGCAGATATTCCTTCTCCAAGAAACACTCCACTAACTGTTCTCGATTATCATGGAGGAAGCTTTGTGGTCGGAGAAATATAGATATATGCTCGACTTGCCGCACAGTGCCTGGTTCTCAAAGACGAGGTCTATGCAAGTATTTCGCGAGGTTGTCACAGCCGTGGGAGGCGTTACGAGCGAGATGAACGGGATGTTATCCCGCATAAGTGGCAAGAAATTCCTGTTTGTCTTTATATCTACATTAAGGTCCCCCACTACTAACATTTGTGTGGATCGATGGGCGGTTAATGCGAGTCTCTTCGGCGGCGCTAACGGCAGGGTCTTCTCGGTGGCGGCGCTTAGCCCCTGCTTCAGCGACGCGCACTCCTGGATCACCTCGACGGCGGCGACGGCGCTGGGCCTCTGCTCTGGCAGCTCGTTTAGCAGCAGACGAAGGACTTCCACCGGTTGCCTCGCTCATGGCTCACAGAGAATTGGCAGAATAGACGATTTCTATAGGCAGGCGGTTCGCAGTGGCGAAGGTCGGCGGCTGTGCGTTTTGGCTCGGGCGGTGCACATATCGTGATCCGCCGCTACCGATACAGCGCTCTGATTGCCGCCGCGCAGGGGTGGCATTGGAGGAGGAGCGGAGAGAGCAACAGTTATCGGGAGGTAACGGGAGGCAGCGCGTGGGCGCATAGGAATGTTGCGCGGCGAAGAGATAGCAGCGACTCACTGATGCCGCTGACGCTGATAACGACTCGAGTTAACGTGGCTCTGCGTGCGTTTCCGCTTGGGATGCACGCACCGTGATCCGCTGATGCCGAGCCGCCGCTTCGGCAACCGGAGTACACCGCCACGGAGGAAGAAAGTGAAAGGGGGGGTATACGTATAGTGGCAAACGGCGGCGTGCGGAGCTGGTCACGAGGCACAACCGCGACGCCGCGAAACGCAGGAACTGGCGGCAAAGAGCTGCGCTCTAAAATAAAAAGAACGCATTAAATGTTTTCCAACACGACGAGTTAATGCCAACTTGTGTGACTTGCTTGATGTGCTGAACAGGTGGGAATTTCACGCCAACGGCTTGTGACGAAAATGCGAAGGGTCTCGGCTTTCGCATACTAATTGTGGCTCGTTAAAGCGGTGCATGTTCGGTGGTGAGAACGTAGAATGTAGTATCAAGCTTAGGCAGGTAGCCGAAAGTAAAATTTCCTTCACACACAGTTAATGTTAGCGTAAAAATACGAGGACAACTTCAGTAGGCTAAAGCCTCGGCGGAACTAGGAGCGTCCTCCTCAATCTATGCGCGTGCCAGTGCAATAATCCATATGCCAGACGGAGCGCGCCAACGCAAGCTGATGCGAACCACTCACGCGTCTTCTGCTGAAAATGAAGGGGATATCATGAAGGGGAGCCGCTTTTCATTCGTTAAATACAGCACTCTACTGTTTCTCACGTACACCTTCACGTCCCCTCATTCATTTCCCCCGGTGCAGGGTAGCAAACCGTTATCCTCTCCCGGGCAACCTCCCCACTCTTTCTTTTCTCTCTTACCGGGACATGCTTAAGCCCACATGTAGTACGAAGGTACTACCAATGGGTTGCGGTGCCAGGATAAACAGTGCATCTAATTCCTAAACCTGCAGTACTCGCTGAGCGACAAACTTCGGTGCTTATGCTTCCATCCCTGCTTTCTAGAACAGACGATCCCGTCGACGTGTGCCTTTCACCTCTAGATCAGCAACAAGTCAGAAAAACGCCTGTCTTAGAGCGCGGTAGCAGTGTGCTGCGGAACAAACTGAAATCTTCACTCAACTCATCTGTCGGTTTACGGTTTATGGGATTTAACGTCCCAAAGCGACTCAGGCTAAGCGAGACGCAGTAGTGAAGATCTCCAGAAATTTCGACCACCTGGGGTCCTTTAAAGTTCACTGACATCGCACAGTACACGGGCCTCTGGAATTTCGCCTGCATCGAAATTCGACCGCCGCGGCCGGGACGGAACCCGCGTCTTTCGGGTCAGCAGCCGAGCGCCATAACCACCGAGCCAACGCCAGGGCTCAGCTCATCTATCGCTGACAAAGTGCAGTTGCGGGGGCAATTGTCTCTATAACCGCACACCTGCCAAAAAGTTTCACTTCTTTGTGCAACAGGGCTGTGTTCGAACGCTTTAGACAGGCGTGCGGAAGACTGTACAGTCTAGCGCGATTTGAAGGTTACTGCGCGAGCGTCGACCTCTATAGCGTTCCAGGCGCCTAGCGGCCGGTTTTGGAACAATGAAAATCACGATTTCGCATTATTCTCTCCCTCGCTCGCTGTTCCATTCTACAACCATCACCCTCTAGACGAAATCACCGCCCTTTCTCTCTATTCTAATAATAATTGGTTTTGGGTTAAAGGAAACGGCGCAGTATCTGTTTCATACATCGTTGGACACCTGAACCGCGCCATAAGGGAAGGGATAAAGGAGGGAGTGAAAGAAGGAAGAAAGAGGTGCCGTAATGAAGGGCTCCGGAATAATTTCGACCACCTGGGGATGTTTAACGTGCACTGACATCGCACAGCACACGGGCGCCTTATGACGAACCGACCGCGGCTGCTGCTTTTTTTTTTATGGAGGCAAAACGGTAAAGCGCCCGTGTGCTGTGCGATGTCAGTGCACGTTAAACATCCCCAGGCGGTCGAAATTATTCCGTAGCCCTCCACTACGGCACCTCTTTCTTCCTTCTTTCACTCCCTCCTTTATCCGTTCCCTTACGGCGCGGTTCAGGTGTCCAACGATGTATGAGACAGATACTGTGCCATTTACTTTAACTCCAAACCAATTATTATTAGAATAGAGATAAAGGGCGGTGATTTCGCCTAGGGGATGGTGGTTGTAGAATGGAACAGCGAGCGCAGGAGAGAATAATGCGAAATCGTGATTTTTATTGTTCCAAAACCGGCCGCTAGGCGCCTGGAACGTTATAGAGGTCGACGCTCGCGCGGTAACCTGCAAATCGCGCTGGACTGTATTGTAAGCTTTCCATTATTTGCGATCAACTGTGGATTTGCTTACCTCTTATCTTCACGGAGGATAACAAAATTGGTGGGACGATCTGGCAAAACATTACCATCAGTGCCTGTTCAATGAAGCAAAAGTATAAAGCTGCTTGCCCAGAATGGAGTGGGAAACTGGCCTGATACCTCCCTCTCCACGGCAGAGGATTCTGGGTCATGGCGCGTTCTTGTTCTCGGTCGACTCTCGCGCGATAACCTTCAAATCGCGCCAGACTTTACGCTATCAACCCTCCGCTACGCATGGCTGCGTGTTCCCTATCACTATTTGCACCTGTGCCTTCATGACTGGTTCAAGAAATCTCCCGGGGTAGATATAGGTCAGTACGGTATCTTCGTATGTGCGTTCAATGCATTTTTCACGCTAACAAAACCTCAAGTATTGCAGAATTCGCGAATTCAGTGTTATGAATTGCAGAACTGACCGATTGTAATCGCACTTACTTTTTTTGTTGCCGCAGATGAAACATCGGGAAGGCTTCGTCCATGCAAGCCGAGTTCACCCTTTCACGAGGCGGCGCCAACCACACCGCTCTTCGACGACAAGCTGGCCGCAGTGGCACTTTGGCAGGAGTTATTTGGTTCACGTTTGAAGAGGCGATATGCCGTGTTTTGCGATGGACAGGCGAACAGCTCGCACGAACACAACGTTGACAGGCGCCGGTAACAGCTGGGGCCTTTTACTTTCTTTCGGGCTATAACTTGACGGCAATTCCAAGGCACCAGTTGAGACAGAGTTTCAGTTGACGTCCCAACTCGAGGAGGGAAGCAGGAAGGATTACGTTAGTGCACGCACACAACGGCAGTTTTGAACATCAAGAATAACTCAGAAAACGACACCCGACCAACAGTGAAAGGGCGAAGCCGCTCTGCCGCCGCACAGCCACTGCCCGGTAGGCTTAGTCCAAGCCTCGCCACCTCTTGCCCGCCGTGCCGGGAAGAAGCGGGTGGCCTTATCTTCGGTCTTCGTTCGCACGTGTTCCAACTGGTGACATAGCGACAGCTTTGCTTTTTTGTTTTTTTTTAGGCGGCGGATTGCATTCCTTCACTTCGGTTTTAGGCTCTGGCCCTATCGCGTTCGACGGCTTGGCTTTTTGCACGCTGGTGCACGCAAGTGCCGCGTCACCTGACCATCCCGATAAGAGAGACGGCAACAGGTAGGGTTGGCTATCGCTGCAAACGCGTTCACTCGAGCGGGTGTCCCGGAACAGGACCATAATATCGAATATCAGAAGCAGTGAAAGAAAGCACGTTGTGAATATCTGTTTCATCCCATGAATTTACCCTTTTCGGCGTCTAGCAGCCGAACAGCTCTTTCCTAGCTTGACAGCTTTCTCTAAAGAAGCTATGAATACGTATATCTTTTCATCATTCTGGCAAAAATGAATTGAGACAAAGGACTTGAGAACGTTAAGCTGAAAAGAGGTAACTTTACTGCGACTCAGCACCAAGCTTTCAGTGTAGCCTGCGCCGAAGTCACCAAGCGACCACCTTCGCTTTGATCCTGAGGCTACAACGATCGCTAAAATATTCGGCGACAATCGCCGATCAGTGTGGTCCCAGAAAGTATTTTTCTGCGCAAAAAGCTACGCCACCGTAGGGTGGCCACCTGCCAGCGCTGGAAGGTGGAGTGTGAAGAGCTGCGCTCCTTTACCGGCCACCGTAATCGTCTGCCGAATTTCCTCTGCGTCAGAGGGTGAAAACTGCCGCCGTGTACAGTATACACAACAGAGTTTGAAGGATGATGGGCGTTTAGCTCCCATTCTCGGTCAATTAAAGCGAACATAATCCGGAAACTCTGCGGCGGGCATTCAGCCGAACATTAGGCAGAACTTGAAGTGGGCCTTGAGGGCGAACTTAACCGAAATATTCCGAAACGTGCCGTCGGAATGACAGCCGACAGAGAAAAGCTACAGGCAGAGCAGGATTCGAACCAGCCGCGGCGTAAACAGGGGTGGTTTGTTGGGATGAGCAATCGATGATTCTGCGGTTGGAGAAAATTCGTTTCAGTTTAGACCCAAAGTTCAGCAGGAATTGACCGAAAGAGCGAGAGCGGCTGTAAGAACTAAATGATTACTGAAATATTGGCACCGACTAGCAATTTTAGGTTTAATTAAATAAAAATGGCTGCGACTTAGCTAACCCTGGTTATGCAAGCGAAAGCTTTCACATGGTTTGCTCAAAAAGCGTACAGGCGCTAAAAGACGGAGACAACGCACACACAGAACATGGTTTACGCAAAAAAGCGTACAGGCGCTAAAAGACGAAGACAAGCACACTCAAGACAGGACAGGCGCCGAACGGGCGATGGCGTTCCGTGGACTCCCTGGCAGTGCTGTAACACGCTGTCTCTCTCCACTCTTAAAGGCGAAGCTTAAGCGTCCCCCAGATTTTTTAAATAAAACACTACACATACACGAGTGTGCGGGGACTAACAGAAGTGGCATATTCGCGGAATTCTTAAGCAGCTTGGCAGCCGCGGCATGGCCATTGCGAAACTTGGCGATCTTGCATCGGGATTGGCAGCGGCGGCGATCATTGATACATTGACTGCCGGTAGTAGCAGGTCATCGGTGGCTTCAGACTAACTTCAGAAGCTGATCGCTGTACATCGCGGTTACAATTTCCATGCTTCAACACATTCCCTATAACATGGCTCGCGAACATGAAGATGAATGTTGTATTTTTTTAGATCCTAATGAATCCAACACACACTATACTACAAAACAAAGCACAGGCATGCCTGTCAGCTAGAGGGCAAGTTTATTCAGTTTTGCGCTTGTAGATCTTCAAGTCATGCTCCTGCGTTGGATCTGTCATCGCTGTCGCGAAGCCTGCAGTTGGTGCGACCGTTGTAAGTTGAACCAACTGAAATAAAAAAAAATGAATCGCATATATCTTGACGCGCGAAATATACTAGGGCAGGTAGGTATAGATGTCAACAGCTAGGGTAGGGTATAAATTGGTACTATCTCAAAGGGTAAACCCGTTGTTGGGTAAACCCGTTGTTGTAATCTCTTTTGCGGCTTTTGAAAGCAGAACTACTGCGTAATGTTTATGCACAGTCAAGAGTGGATGGTCGCACGTGACTTGAAACTGTAGCAAAATACTTCCGTCGCCAGGTCCGCTGAATGAAAAATAAGGATCACTTTAGTGGCACGAAGAAAATAGGCATCATCAAAACCTCCCAATAAGTACCTTTCAGAGAAAGCATGCACTTGGGTACAGGGTCGCTCACTATGAAAGGGAACACACGAGCACGTGGCCTCAACGCTTCGCGAAGGACCGCCGTCGAAAACTGCACCGGTTTTTTCTGCGCGTGCGCGTGGTGTCGCCCATTCTTTCTGGCCCGTTGTGAAGTGCAGCGGCCATGCGCTCGCGAGTTCCGTTTCATACTGAACGACCGTGCACCTAAGTATGCGTTTATGGATGTATGAAAACAGCCTCCGCTGTGATGATGGTTATGGCGGTCGGCATGCTGACGCGAAAGACGCGGGTTCGATCCTGGCCGCGGCGGTCGAGTTTCTATGCAGGCGAAATTCTAGAGGCCCGTGTACTGCGCGATGTCAGTGCCCGTAAAACAACCCCAACGTCACGAATGCGCGACAAGCGTAACATTCAGGCACTGACGGAGGGGCAAAATTTCCTTATCGGTAAGAGCGATCGATGGCTTTATATTCCAGGCCGAGGTTCGAAACTGTTCTAAGTGGCCGCTCGTGTGCCTCGTTGTTTCTGTCCTTGTGTCATCGTCCTTTGTGAGCTGTTCAATCCTCCCATTCAGCGGCGTGAGGTCCTCTTTGCGGATAACTTCAAAGACACGGGCACTGATCATTAATTAATATACTTTATTAATTTTTGCTGTATATTTTATTTACATCATATGTTTATCTCTTCTTTTTTCATTTTTCTTTACCGCCAAGTTACACAAGGTCTCCGGTTAGCCAAGTCGAAAGCATGCGCCGAATGGCCCACGGGGTAGTGCATACGGGGATCACGGGCTCGAACTCAGTGATTTCCCCAATTTTACCTTCAGCGTGATTAATATACTTAACCCCTTACATGTCTCAATGACATTTTAGTGACGATACAACCCCGTAGCTAAAATTTAACTGATATTTCAACTATTTTCATTCCACTGCTCAACGTGTGACGTCACGATCGTCTCAATCAATTGGGATTTTGCGCGCGCACCTGAGACAACGCCTACACCGGGTTCTCCATTGAACGGGGCCCTTAACAATATTGAGCTAACAGTGCGCATCTGACGCGTTAAAGAAACGAGTAAACGTCGTGTCGCAGCAATTTTTAATTACACATAATTAGTTAATTAGCTGAGGTTAATATGCAACATTTATCATTTATATACTAAGCACAAGCTTGTTCTGATAAATTGTAGATGGTTAGATTATGGGGTTTAAAGCCCCAAAGCGACTCGGGCTATGAGGGACGCCGTAGTGGAGGGCTCCGATAATTTCGACCACCTGGAGTTCTTTAGCGTGCACCGACATTGCACAATACACGGGCCTCTAGAATTTCGCCTCGATCGAAATGCAACCACCGTGACAGGGATCGAACCCGAGTCTTTCGGGTCAGCAGCCAAGTGCCATAACCACTGAGCCATAAACTGTAGAGAGGATTCAGAAACAGCCTATGCAATTTTTTTTTCAAGTAGCATACTATCGCTACCAATAACCAGGCAACGATGTTTGCATGTCCACTGTATAGTGCAACCCGTACGGCACCCTACAGACACCAAAAGGCGCGGACAAGGGTTCCTCTTACTTCACACCAATTTATAACTTAAAGCACATTACACATCGCATTTAAGTTGAATGTTTTCTTGTCTGCAATGATGTATAAGATATTAGAATACGTGGATTGCCGTCTAGTATCCGCTTCCGAAAGCTCAATATTTTAGAATTGATTTATCTTGTGTTGTCTAGGTTTCGGTTTCGTCAACCTAACAATGGCCATTACGAGTAAGTAGTATTTAGGTCACGTGAGGCATTAAAAAAATGCAGTGCGACTGCTGAAAACCGTTTGTCATGTAAGCTCTAGAAGTAGGCTAGGAGTGGGATCGAAGGAGGCAAATTTATCCGATACTTTGATGTACGCCACACGACGGCAAAAAAAAACATGCCGTCGTTTTCACGCACCTGCGGCCTACCGTTTTCTTTTTATGGCTTGGCTCAAGTTAAATGAAACGTCCTCTACATGTATTTAAGAGTAATGACATCTGCACCAGTGGTAACCAAAGGGTAGGCATCCAGCTTCCGAACGATAGTTCCGTCGTTCGATTCTCCACTCAGTCACGATTTTTTCTGCATGTTTCGTAGTAAAGGAGTGAGTAGAGTGGGGCAAAACGCGACATTTTGCTACTGACTACTCGCTAACCTTGAAATTTAGTAAGATGGGTATTAAGTGAATGCTCGAGATGCCTGAACCATCTGTGTACATTTCCGTCGGCGGGCAAAGATGGCTTATTTCTATGCTGTATAAAATCTTAAATACACACGCCGGCTTAGAGCGCTCGAATGCCGCACTGCGGTCTTCATTGCAGACTGTCGGTGCCTGCCGACCACCTAGAAATGACGTCACAGGGGAGCAGTGACGCACAGTGGCAACCACTGACGACCGCAGCAAAGAATCGCGAAGCGCGGCGCTGCGGTTCATGAGAGCGCCGAGAGCGACAGTGCCAAGCCGTTTCCATATTTGCGGCACTTGAAAGCTGCAATTCACCCGGCACCGAATTTTTCACCCGTTAATTTTTGTAGCGAGAGCTACACTTGGCTACCAGTCGAGCATTTCGCCGTGAGCCAGGGTAGACAGTTCGCCGTCGCCGCGCGCCCGCTCCACTGTTGAAGCTGGGAGCGACGTCACGCAGATGAGAGTTGTGCAACCAGTTGTGCAACCATGGCAACCAGAGAGACCC
Source organism: Amblyomma americanum (assembly GCF_052857255.1). Classification (NCBI taxonomy): domain Eukaryota; kingdom Metazoa; phylum Arthropoda; class Arachnida; order Ixodida; family Ixodidae; genus Amblyomma; species Amblyomma americanum. The sequence goes on along the minus strand of NC_135507.1, from coordinate 6,280,776 downwards.
CACAGGTGCGCCGCGCGCTTCATTGCCGCCTTGCCGCACGCCGCTTTGTTACCCGAACCGTGTCGCATACGCAGCATTGCGTATAAACGGCGGAGATGCAATGGGCGGCTGTATCACAACGTTTGACATGAATGCAGAGAAGGAGAGTCCAGCCGCTGCTAAACGGCGGTATAAACAAGAGAATATTAACTCTGCCGATCCTGAGGTTGTCGCCTGGCACTTGGCTACTCAACAAAGAGAGAATGAGTGTAAGAAGGCGAAGGGAGCAGCGGAGACGCCCGAACAGAGAGAGAAACGGCTGGCCAAAGGGAGATGCCAGACTATCGAGCATAATAGACGGCGCACAGACGCCGAGATGGAGCCCAATGTTTCTCATTGCTAAACATAGTGACCACAACAAGCTCAGCCAGGGAAACGTACCTCTCGCTACGTATATACGTAGCCACTGCCTTTTTTTTTCACCCGCCACCGTACACCGCACCATACGTAACTGCTCCACAGGTATCCGTTCACAGTACGGATATGTGGCGTCGGGCACCAAGGCACACAACCACATACAAAGTCAGAACACTTCCTGTAGCCGCCTTGTCCCACAATCACTGTATTTTTCCTTTATTTGGTGTCGACATTAAGCCAGGGAACTGGCTTCTACGCCGTGTTTATGCACAGCCAACGGATTTGGCAGTAAAGGAATGACTTTGAAATGGTGATTTAGTCTGCCCACTCTTTTCTGCTGATTGGTGAAAGGGAAGGAAGTATCCTGAACCGCTCCCATGCACCTGGCAGTCCATAAAATGAAAAAAAGAAAGAAAATTGTTGTTGTGGAAAGGAGATGATGCAGTAACTGTCTCACATACCTCGGTGGACACCCGAACCGCGCCGTAAAGGAAGGGCAGTCTACTGTGTTACCACGGCCGCTCAATGGAGGGTTACTCCATTGAGCGGCCGTGGTAATACACTCATTCTCTAGTAGTGGATATTTATGCCTTGACACGCGTTATTTAGCCGATGGCGTATGGCTAATACTCTAACGAGACTAACTGCGGTCACTTTTGAAGAACTAGGTAAAACAGCGCTACGGAAGACGAGACCAGAGAAGGACAAACACTTACTTACCGGGCGTGGAAAGGGCTTGCCACTTAGTTTTTTTGATAAGCTGTTTTCCTTGCGTTAATATGAATAACTGAGAACAGGGATGAGGCGAGGAGCGCTTGTGCAAAGTTTGGTTTAGTTTGATAATGATTAAGCGCTCTGGAGACTCCGTGATGAAAACGCCATTCGCGCTGTCGTTAAGAGCGAAGTTAGAGAGGACCGCTTTTGGCCTCGACTGGAGATAGGTCCTTGTGGATAAACACCGTCACGGTGCATACATTGCTACAGTAGTTGATGCCAACGTGCGAACGATGCAGATGCTACGAACAAGGATATGTGCTGCCTGCGCTGGTACACGTCCATTACCTTACGCTGGTTAAGCGGGAAAAAAAATTTGGGGGACACTATAATCCGCTTTTCAGTGCCCAAGGCGAATGCCTTGATAGGTGCCCTAAGCTGCTCCCCTTGCCCACGCAGACACGGACAGTGTTTCCAGATTATGTGAACACGACATAGACATAAAGCTCCACTCTAGCCAATCCGTATGAACGCGCCTGCATGGTCAATAGACACAGTGTCTGTCTCGCACCCCCGAACGGTCGGAGGTTCGATTCCCGACTAACTACGGCAATTTTTTTTAGCGCAATGTATTTTACTTTATATAGCTGCTTGTCATAATGACGTTTGAGTCATGCTGTGAGCTTCTAATCACCAGTTTTCTAATGTTAGTCACATTTGATTCCACAGCGCCACGTGCGAGGTCACGACCTTCTCGACCACTGCGGGTTTTCTGCACACACATGCGACGACGCCAACTACGCCGGGTTCTCCGCTGGACGGGGATTTTAACTCTATGGTGTTTAAACTGCATAACTTAACTTACCGTATCCTTCGAAACCTGTTGAATGTCCGCGATAATCACCCAGTTGACACCCACGCTGCATGGTGGAAAAGTCATGGAGCCACTGTAGGTGTAGAAGGACGCAGGATCTGCCGGAACTAAACTGGCCAGTTTCAAGCCCTGCGCAGCACGAGGACACCCAGTCATGAGTGCACTCAAGGGATCAGCGGCTGCTCTACCAGAATCAGATTCAAGTTAAGGGGACCCCCTGGATTTCTGCCTTACACTGTGTCGCTTCACGCCAAGCAACGTTCTCATTTTAGTAGGCGGGCCGGAGATCATGCCAGTGTCGCTAGACTTATTTTGATAGGCTAAGCCAGGCCCCTGTCAAGGAGAAGGAAAGCGATACGGCCCAGAAATTACTTCATTTTCCAGCTGACTATGCTGAGCGGCCTAAATACAAGTGCGGACAGCACTGTCTTTCAGCGACAGCGGCTAAAGGCACGTTCCCCTCTTTCGCGGCTTTGTCGGCTTCCGCACATGAAGTTGCGTGCAGAGATGAGGGTGGAGTGCGGGGTGAGAGGGGGCAAAGGAGTGCGTAGAAACATAGCGGGAGCCGCGGTGCGAGCACGAAGGACAAGGAAGCAGAAAAATTGATTTCCAGGCGCAGTAGCTGTCTCACTTCTCGGTGGGTACTTCAACCGTGTCATGTGGGAAGGGATGAAGATATTGAAAGAGGGAAGGGGCACAGTAATAAAGGGCTACAGATTAATCTCGACCACCTGGAGTTCTTTCACGTGAGTAAAGCTGCAAAAGGGCCTTGTTGGTTCTTCATGTTTCAACTGCAGTAGCACGCTGCATATGGCTACAAACTCCACTGGAAGCAAAAGTTACACACGCAGACAGGGCACAGACTATAAACTGATTGTATTCGCAGAGAATTTATTTTATATCAGCGGTTAAAAATAAATATGAAATGAAAGAACATATCACATATGGTTGCGTCAGGGTGCTGTGTTAGCCTCTTTTCGACTGTACTTGATGGGCATGCGAGAAGGGTCTGGGTTTTAGAGCGATAGCTCTACTCAATGCATAACTCAGTTTTCAATCTGGGGGATCCGCGCGATATTGAAGTGACCTTCAGACTTGGTGATCTCATAGCAATATATTGGTTTTTTCATAGAAGGTCGTGGCCAAGTACTACACCAGGGTGGCCAAGTCCTGTTCTGGTGAGGGAGTGCGCTGTCGGTTCTAGTCACCGAGATCAGGACGCACCCCAGGGCTGGCTATGCAATTCAATCGACACGTGGAATTTCTTTTTAAACATATCCGCGGGAAAATTGCGCGGAACAGGGATTCGATCCCCGGTCTTCTTGCACGCGGGGCGAGCGCTCTACCTCTACGCCATTACTGTCTAATTAACCCTCCAATTAACCCTCGGCCCTGTCCCCAGCGGCTGCGGAGCAAGTGACCAAGGCGGCGGTCAGACCTGTGACGCAGCGGAGGGTGCTAAGAATCTCTGGCTCCGGACAGGCCGCCATTGGAATCTGAACCTGGCAACGTTTAACGCTAGAACCTTATCTAGTGAGGCTAGCCTAGCAGTGCTGTTCGAAGAACTAGCGGGCATTAAATGGGATTTTATAGGGCTTAGTGAAGTTAAGAGGACAGCTGAAGCGTATACAGTACTAAATGGTGGGCACAGGCTGTGCTATCGCGGATTAGCGGATCGACGAGAACTACGTATGGGATTCTTCATTAGGTAGGATATAGCTGGCAACGTAGTTGAGTTCTACAGTATTAACGAGAGGGTGCCAGCTGTCCTAATTAGGCTCAATAGGAGGTACAAGCTAAAGGTGGTGCAGGCTTACGCGCCTACATCTAGCCATGACGACCAGACCGTTGGAAGCTTCTATGAAGACGTGGAATCGGTAATGAACAAAGTAAAATCACAGTATACTGTACTGATGGGCGACTTCAATGCGAAGGTGGGAAAGAAGCAGGCTGGCGACCAGGCGGTAGGCGAATATGGGATATGTAATAGGAATAGCAGGGGAGAGTTATTAGTATAGAGTTCGCAGATAGATATAATTTACTTATCAAGAATATTTTCTTCCGCAAACGAGAGAACAAGAACTAGACCTAGAACAGCGACAGTGGTGGAACAGCCGTAGAGTTCTACACAAATCTATACAGTAATGTAATCACAACGTTAGAGACACAGCGCACAGCAATGCCTCATCCCGCCAGTAACAAAGAGGAAGTAAAGAAATCCTTAGGAGCAATGCAAAGAGGAAAAGCAGCTGGTTAGCATCAGGTAACAACAAATATGTTGTAGGATGGAGGGGAGATGGTGCTAGAAAAACTAGCCACCTAGTATATGCAATGCCTTGTGACCTCGATCGCACCAGAAGCTTGGAAGAACGCAGACACTATCTTAATTCATAAGAAAGGAGTCGTCAAGGACTTGAAAAATTAGAGACCGATCAGCTTACTGTCGGTTGCCTACAAGGTATTATTTACTAAGGTAATCGCCAATACATTCAGGGCAATGTTAGACTAATCAACCAAATGATCAGGCAGGATTTCGTAAAGATACTCGACAATAGATCATATTCACATTATCAGTCAGGTGATAGAGAAATGCACAGGGTATAACCAACTCCTGTATATAACCTTTATTGATTACGAGAAAGACTGAGTGGAAACCTCAGCATTCATACAGGCATTGCGGAATCGGGGTATAGAAGAGCCTATGTCAAAATACTGGAAAATATATATAGCAACTGCACAGCTGAATAAAATACCAATAAGGAAGGGCATCAAGCAACGAGCCACGATCTCGCCAATGCTATTCACCGCCTGTTTACAGGAGGTATTCCGATGCCTGAATTAGGAACAATTGGGGATAAGAGTTAATGGAGAATACCTAAATAATCTGCGATTTCCTGATGACATTGCCTTGCTGAGTCACTCAGGGAGTGAACTGGAAATCATGATCAATGAGTTAGACACGTAGAGCAGAACGGTGGGTCTAAAAATTAGCTGTGGTTCAACTGCTGCTAAACCTGGTTAGGGAGCGAAAGCTGTGGTGTATCGGGCAACTAGACGCGGCTTGGCGTCTGTAACGTTGAGTGCGTTCCGCACACTGAACAGGCAGTGCACTCACCCCCGAACCTTGTTCGATTTGGACTAAAATAGATGTCCAGACCAATATGACTATGGGCATCATGATAGTAATCTCCAAATTTGACCCGGGTTACTCCCAAAACTTGGTCCACCCACAGAAATTTGACCTTCGATTTGGACCAAACCATGTCCAGCCTAATTCGACCTTAGTCGTTTCGTTGCATGCCGTCCCTTCATGTATATAAAAAGAAGGCGCGCAACGCCAGAAAAGCAGCCCGGAACGCTAATGCGTTGCACGCTGTGTAGGTACGGCGCATGCGCAAATAACGCCGCTGTTACTACCGGCTTAGCTTGGCCCGCGGCGTTGATGTTTTCTGCGATGGCTTTGAGGGTTGTGTCCGAAGCCTTGTCCGGGAGTGGTTGCGGCGGTTTACCCCCTTCCTCTTCTTTGTCAGGAACCTGCAGCAGATGTGCGCGGTATATTGGCGATTTTCCTGAAATTGAGGCCACGCTGCGGCAGCGCCGCTAACTACACTCTAAACGTGAATACGCCTATTCGGAAGCCAAAAGAGCGTAAGCTGTTCTCTAGGGCACTCCTTTCTATAAAAGGGAATGCGCTAAAGGTCAGCTGATTTACTTTTACAGCGCAGCTTTTAGGTGATGGTGTCTGAATTCCGCGTCGTTGTCGGCGTTGTCGCCCCAAGGGGCCGCTCTACGATCGGTTTTTAGCCGCATGCGGACGCGTCCTTGCGACCATGTGCACGGGCCGAACAATGGCGCGCATGAACGCTTCCGTCCGAGCGCACCAAGTTGGTCAACTTTCTGACGCACGAGCGGATGGTCGCATCACAGCTATTGGCTGCGGTCCCGTGACGTGCAAGGTACGGCTTCCTGTATTTTACCTGTGCAAGATGGCCGCCCGCGAAGCGGAGTGACCAACCAGGCCTAGTAGGCGATGGCTATGCCGAGGAACACACAGTATTGGCCGCATATAACTATTACGAGTGTTGACAGTGACTTCAAGCTTCGCCGTGTGCAACAGCAGCGAGCGGTATCCCCCCCTTAAGTTATCTCGCCTCTACACTGAGTTGACTGAGCGGCCTTCAAACCAACGCTACATTTTACGCAAGATGTACGCAGTGCCGGCGTCGCGAAGTGTTTATTTGGAGTCGTTCGTGATGGTTACAAGTATTCTTTATTCGCGCGAGGATCTTCACGAACAGCAGCGAGAAGCAGTTTTCCAGGGTGAATTCCCTGTGCGTACAGTAAGCTTCACAGCGCAGTGACAAGGGTGAGTGTAGTGGGTGTGATTGCAGTCGGAAAGAGTGATTTTGTGTCAGTCAGTGATATCACCTGAAAGTATAAATAACTTTGAAAAGCTGACTACGCATGCCTTGTTTTCCGAACGCTGAAATTAATTTCAAGCTGTGCAGCAGATCGTGGCTTGTGTGCACGCGTGTGTACTGTGTTAAACTGCCTTGAGTGCTACGTGACGAAATGAACTTTGAGCTCCACAGCTAGTCGCATTCGTTGCAACGGTCGCAGTAGTCGCGAGCTTAAGTCGTTGTTCGTACGGCGTAGCCACCATCGATATTGATCGCAGTTCATGTGTACTGCGTTTGAGAACCGCAGTGAGTACGATGGGACCATTCTGAAAGCCGTGTTTTGTGGCGCCACCACTCTGCGGCACTGTGCTCCATAAAGTGCAATTTGCGACTATGAGAGGCCGGATTACGGTGGTGTGCTGGCGGCACTGTGTAGTCTGTGTGAGAAGATCGGTGTGCATGGAAGCTGTTATTTATGGGGCGTCTTTTTTTTATTTGCTGCCGGATACGCGGGCCTATATCTGCAATAAATATTTCCGTGACAAATTGAATGAATCCAACTTCCCCTGCATGTGATCACGGGCTGAGCCAAATCAGTAGTGTTATGTTTCGGTTGTGACACGTTAACACCAGATCGGGAACATTTATGTACGAACAAAAACCGTTGTCATAACTCACTCACGGGTGTTTCACAACGCACAAATCTCTAATATGTGCCGGCTAGTGCCGCACTTTTTCATGAGCATTTCATGTGATGCCAAAATAAAAAGAAGATCACAGCAGATGCTTAAGCTTCCCAATGCAAGCAACCCGTACACAATTGTGCCTTATTAATATGAACACTTTGGTTCCGCGTCAAAACTGTACGTAGCGAATCGTGATTAAAAACAGCATTTTCAGTAAACTGCTGTGAAAAAAAAAATTTCCTTAGCAGCGTGGAGTGAGGTTGGATTTTAGACAAATGCTTGCAATATTAACTGTATTATCGTGGTTGCCATGACCATTGGTAAAATGCTGCAATCTTGAAGTGCTCCGTGAGCCATGACAGGCGGGATAGAAACTGTACGCGTTGAACCAGCGTCTGATCCCATATTTGTTGTTGCTTTCACTACACTGCTGTCGCAGAGCTGCTCGACAACTTGGCTTTATTGGCGTCGAACAGTTCTCAAGTAGCGCTTCCTAGGCAAGCTGCACCAGCTTGTGTGAGACCTTCTCGAAGCCTTTAGAAGCGTACGTAATCAATGCACACGCACACATGCATTGGAAGTTCGTTTACCTGTGACTGCCATTATTTATCTGCTGGGTGAAGGCCTAAAGTTCCTTGGCCTTTCTTGCATTTTCTGCATTCCTAAATTTGTGTGCTTGAATGTAGAAGCTTGTTTGCACCTTCCACAATCCTAAGCTATAGGTTTCTAGGGGCACTTATCTGTTCACATTTGACGTATATTCGCGACAGGGACATTTTTGTGCACATTGCCAAACCACGTTAACAATATTTATTTTGATTTTTCAAAATGTGCTATGCACTATTGCACTGTGGTTGGCCTTGCAATGACGACGTTGTGCGGTTTCTGAAAGTCCTGCAGTGCCGGCGCAGCAATCTACCTGTCTAGGTGGAGACCACATTTAATTTTAACCAATTTCCTTACTGCTTGGGATGTATTTTCAGATTCCCTGCTTTGCACCTGTGCTAAGTTCTTCTCCTGCCCGACATGCTTTGAACTCGAGTAGTTTTATATTAACTTAGTAACACTCGTGAGATTATAACACAAAGGTTACACTGTAAGCGACGGGCATAATTAATTAATTTGTGCAGTGAAGAAAGTGCGCGAGGATATGAGTCGCCGAGCCTTTCAGTGCTAATGATTTGACACCAGAAAGGGAAGTACTTTGTCAGTCAGAAAGTGCAAGCTGAGAGATTCGGCGTGCCTGGCAGTTCAATGTTTAACAAAAAACAGCACGCTATGCTACAAGTGGTATGATGGCAATTCCAGAGTGCAACAGCCATATGATTCAGTCCGTATTTGTCACCAAACACTTTTGACAGTCCTTTCACTGTGTTGCAGTATTTGGTTACCACAGTTCAGATGTTCGCATTGCAGTCCATATTACACGACAAAAATATTTGAATCCCAATGGAACTTGTGCGTTTAAACTTGTGTCCATAGTCCAAACAGCAAGTTTCAATATTAACAATGCATGCATGCTTTGAAAAAGTTTCGTCACCAAAAAAAACTGTCCATAATTCAAGTCGTCATATCACAGGGTGGGTATTAATGAGGCATGGCCGCATACAGAAAAATGAGGTAAATTTTTTAGGCCTGAAAATGTCAAAAGCACCAAATCATTGCTCCATTTCTGTGACTAGCACGTTTTCCTAATCGTGAAAAAGCACTATGCACTCTCAGACTGCTAAATTGTTGTGGCTCATTAAATTCATCGTTCCTAATCACTGCGCTTTTTGAAAAGCATTCCTGTGATAGCCAGCTTGTCGTTCTTCGTGACATACACTTTCACCTTACTCTCTGAGAAAGCTTGCGACAAAATCCTTTATAAAATAATGCCCTGCATTGTACTGTTATCAACTGGATTTAAGTGATCCTAACCAGCTATCTGCAGTTGACCTATGCTACCTCTTGCTCATCTTGCCTTTCTTTATTGGGAATTTCAGGCAACCCCAAAGGTATCGTATTTGGGCTTTCTCCTTTTCTTACATTCATTAATGACCTTCCTTTCTGTGTTTAATTAACCTTCATCGATTGCTGTGTGGTCTGCCATCTTACTATCAATACCAACGTTCCAACCGTTCAGAACAACTGTTCTCGAGAATGGCGTGCTCGAGAATGGCCTATTTGTGAATATTAATAGAACTTCACTAATGGTTTTTACTGTCAGCCATACCAGTCTCCATACATCTAATTAGGGCAGGTAGTGACCGCTGATATGGATGGTGAGAGGGAAATAACTAGAAGAATGAGAATGGGGTGGAGTGCATTAGACAGGTCCTCTCAGATTATGAATGGCAGTTTACCATAATCCTTCAAGAGAAAAGTATACAACTGCTGTATATTACCGGTATTCACCTACATGGAAGAAACCTATACAATGAAGGATATTCGGCTGGCTACTCTAATTTTTCAAATATTCACATACCCCTACAAGGAAGACACGCACGCACGCACGCACGCACACGCGCACACGCACGCACGCGCACGCGCACACACACACACACACACACACACACACACACACACACACACACACACACACACACACACACACACACACACACACACACACACACACACACACACACACACACACACACACACACACACACACACACACACACACACACACACACACAAACACGCGCGCGCGTGCGCGGCCTCCAATCATTTTTATTTACCATTACGCGTATATAAAGCTTTCCGGCTTATCACGTTCTTTAATAGCAATCTTCTCAATTTGCGCTCACTAAGCCGACTAGCCCCAGCATTACAGCCAGATTTTCCTGTCGCCATCTGAGAACGAAACGAACTAGACGCTTTGACTGCACATGCACCGACTTTAGCAGCATCGAGGCCTTCGCGGCATCGAGCAAGATCGAGGCCTTTATTGGAGCAGAGTAACGCTTTCAGTGATAATAATAATAATAATTGTTTTTTTGGAGGGAAAGGAAATGGCGCAGTATCTGTCTCATATATCGTTGGACACCTGAACCTCGCCGTAAGGTAAGGGATAAAGGAGGGATTGAAAGAAGAAAGGAAGAAGAGGTGCCGTAGTGGAGGGCTCCGGAATAATTTCGACCACCTGGGGATCTTTAACGTGCACTGACATCGCACAGCACACGGGCGCCTTAGCGTTTTTCCTCCATAAAAACGCAGCTGACGCGGTCGGGTTCGAGCCCGGGAACTCCGGATCAGTAGTCGAGCGCCCTAACCACTGAGCCACCGCGGCGGGTATTTCAGTGATGCACAAGGGGCTAATTACTGACAATAAATTAAGCCCAATCCATTCTAAGCGTTTCAGTTTTCTTTACTTTTTGTCGGGTTGTTCAAGAGCACTTGCGCCATCTTCGATTGGGTTCCAGTGCCCACCTCTGTTTTGTATCGTTATTATATAGCCTGCCTCGTGTGAACATGACTTTTTTTTTGTTACATGCGTGTTGTACATTGTTAGGCGTGTTTTATTACTTCTTATTTATGACCGGTTCAAGAGCCATTTGTGCACTTTTTGTACTAAGTTAGGTACTTTAATTACTTGCTGTTCCTGATTTACGTAGGCACGCGTTTTTGCTGCCATGTGAACTTGTTTAGTACTTTTTCCGTAGCTCTTCCTTCAATGTAAGCATTGTGTATGCTCACCTGCTTGGCCTCATCAAGGGCCCTGCAATATTTAAAGTACCGAGGGAAGTATATTCGCAGCGCTACGCATTACGTGGCCGCCGAACATACAGCACTCACCTCGTACATCACAGATAGCGCCACCACACCGTCTGGTTCCTTGATGTTGTCGAAAAAACCCTTTGCGGGATCCTTGACGTGGAAAAACTGGATCTGCATGCCAGACAAACGTCAGTCTGCACAACAGTGAACAGGTATACGCTTCGGAACTGCACAGAAACTCCCATTCATTCACATTCACGGCGAAGAGATTGCCAGTTCTCATAAGTTGTATCCCCTTCTGTTTCCAAGCCACCATGTTCGAGTTATGGAGGAGCCACACGCGCATTCTAAACACGAATATACTTTTATTGGAGCGAAGAGGGAATAACCTGTCCTATAGTGCACTCCATTTTAGGAGCATGGCATGCTGCCCAAGTTCCGGTATAGATTTATATCACTAAAATTGGTTGCGGTTTAGCTCCGCTATGCCACGTTGCTAGAACGATAGCTTGGTTTGGCTGTGGTTCTACTTGGTCAGGCGTTCCCTATCCTTTTCCATGTACCTTGCATGGCCAGCTACGTCACCGATACACACTCGCGAGTCGCAACCGACGGCTTGGTATCCATGGCTAAACACTAGCGAAGAAGGGCCGCCGGCTCCACGCATTTCATTGCCGCCGCCGGCGCAGCTGTGGCGCGTCACGTGGCGCAGACGTGGGGAATCGTATGGTTCGACGCACGGCTACAGAGTTCTAGAACCAGAGGTGGGCAAAAGCCCTCGTTTTTTAGTTTTCCTGCCTCACCCTCACTTTTGAATCCATGGCCCTCCCTCACCCTCGCCCTCATTTTGAAAAGTTATCCTGCCCTCCCTCACCTTCACTCTCACTTCGAAAAATCATCTAGCCCTCCCTCGCCCTCACTCAGTCATTTTATAACTCTAGTTACTTGTTTTAGTCGGCAACTTCTGCCGATATTACTGAGTAATAAACATATCAGACAAGCCCTCAAGGTATTATTGGACGAGAGGCTAAATGCTTATATTGTGTGTGTGCATGCGTCTACGTGCGTGTGTTGTTTGAGATAATACGCGAGACAAAACCGAAACATTCACGAGGTGAGCCCAAGAATATCACTCTGCCTTTGCCACGCACTGCGTGCATACACATGCCCGGCACTTATAACGATTTACTGTCATTTATATGCGCTGCTAAAAAGAGTCAGCGCGTTGTTGTGTCTGGCACAAAAACTAATGTACGCCAAGAATATTTAGAAAGCAATGCAGTACCATTTACCACGACAATTACAGTAAGTGCTAAGCACAAAATAGACTCAGAACAAGAAAAGTTCGTATGTCGCTTAATTATCATTAGCCGATGACATATTGCGACAGAACTGGGTCTTCTGAATTTCATTGCTTCTAATCTCCCTGCATTTCGTGCGCTCGTCTGATGAACTACAGCGTGAGAGACTGGCGTGAACGCGGGTTTGATGATGATGATGATTATGGATTTTTATGGCGCAAGGGCAGCTATGGCCAAAGAGCGCCATGTCACAAGGTATTTTTTCTTTTTCTCAAGGTGGGGTCAGAGACCCATTTCCCAAGCATTTCACCCTAAATAAGCCGAGCACCAGACCAGGGGAAAGCTTGTACCCATTGTATCACCGGTGGGTACCCGGCGGCACTGGGGATCGAACCCCGCACCTCCCGCATACGAGGCGGATGCTCAACCACTTGGCCACCGCTGCGGTGAACCGAGTTTGTTCGCACCTGCTAGGCCAGCAAAGCTTTCGCTTCAAAATATTCGGAACGTTTGCTCTTGGCAACGAAAGTATATTCCTTCTGCAAACTTGATGCAGTTATCAAGGGGAGGTTCAAACCTTGGTTAATGTCTTCGTAACTGCTGAAATACGCCATTTTTTCAAGTGGGAATTAGTTTCCGTTGGCAACCGTAAGTATTCAGTTATTTTAGCGATGAAAGTCTATTCCGCGGCTTGGGGAGCATACCCCGCCTCTAAAAGGCTGTACGCTAGAGGGCAGCTTAATTCCTTCTGACTCTTTCCATGTTTAGAGTGCGCCGCCCTCAACTTCTGGGCGAACGCATACAGAGTGCACTTGGGATACCGCCAAGGTTTTAGCGTCGAGGGTGTTGACGTTAAGGGTGTTAATGCCAACAGATATGATCCAGTCGAAAAATTTGTCCTTCGGGGGGAACCTGTGGCTTCAATTTGGCTAAATGAAAATTTTTACGCAGATTAACAGAAATTCAGAACCCAAGTTTTCCCAAGTCTTTGACGTCTCCTTCCTTGTGAATCGAATTATGTTAGTGTTCTTCTAAGCTTCCGGTACTCTTGAGGTCATAAGGCATTGCAATTACAGGGTAGCTAGCTTTTCTAGCACCACATCTCCTCCGACCTATAGCAGATATGCTGTTACCTGATCTTCAGCAGCTGCTTTCCCCCTATGCATTGCTCCTACAGCTTTCTTTACTTCCTCTTTCGCTACTGGCAGGGTGTCCCATTGATCTGCGCTACTGTCTCTCTCATTGACGCTTCGATTACGCTCGATACTTCGTGACCAGAGTAGATTTGTGTAGATCTCTGCGCGCAATGTAACTATCTTATCCATATTGCAAATGACATTGCCCTCCAGGTCTCTTAACGCATACATCTGGTTTTTACCTATGCTTAGTTTCCTGTTCACCGCTTTTAGGCTACCTACGTTCCTTAGAGTATGCTCTTCTTTCCATATTAAACTTCCTTATGTTGGCTACGTGGCGTTGATTCATTAAATTTGATAGCTCTGCCAGTTCTATTCTGTCTATAGGGTTAGTCACTTTCGTGCTTTGGCGTTTCTTAATCATGTTTTTCGTATTCTGAGATGGCTTGCCGGAATCCAATCGAAGCATCCTACCACCTACTTTTACTGCGCACTCCGTAATGATTATCGTTCACTGTTTGAACATTAAGATCGTCGCTCCTACAATGTATTTACGAAGACAATCGCTAATAGAGTCAGGGCAACCTTAGGCTTCCGTCAACCAAAAGACCAAATCAACCAAGCTATGTACAAAGGCAATCCCTAATAGAGTCAGGACAACCTTAGGCTTTAATCAATCAAATGATGAGGGAGAGTTTCGTAAACGACACTCGACAGTAGGCCATATTCACATAACCAATCAGGTGGTAGAGGAATGCGCAGAATATAACCAACCCCGAAATATAGCCTTCACTGATTAGAAGACGGCATTTAACTGAGTGGGAACCTCAGCAGTCATGCAGGCATTGCGGAATTAAGCTGTAGAAAGGCCTTATGTGAAGCTACTGGAAGATATCTATAACGACTGCACAGCTACCATAGTCCTCCATAAAGCCAGCAATAAAATTCCAATAAGGAATGTAGGTATGATTTCGCCAATGCTATTCACCGCCTGTTTACAGGAGGCATTCAGATGCCTAGATGGGGAGCAGTTGGGGATAAGAGCTAATGGAGAATACCTAAACAATCTGCGATTCGCTGATGACATTGCCTTCTGAAGTCACTCAGGAGATGAACTGGAAAGTATGATCAATCAGACAAGCAGAGCTGAACGTTGGGTCTAAATATTAACATGCAGAAAACCAAAGTAATGTTTAACAGCCTCGCAAGGAAACATCAGTTGACAGTTCATAGCGAGGTGAGAGAAATGGCAAGGGGATAAGTCTACTTAGAGCAGGTAGTGACCGCTCATCCTCACCATGAAAGCAAATAACTAGAGAAGTAAGAATGAGGTGGAGCGCATATATCAAGTTTTCACAGATCATGAATGGCAGTTTACCAATATCCTCCAAGAGAAAAGTATACAACAGCTGTATCTTACCGGCACTGACCTCTAGCGCCGAAGCGTGGAGGCTAACGAAAAGTGTTCAGCTTAAGTCAAGGACCACGTAGCAAGCTATGTGAAGAAAAATTATAGGTGTGACGTTAAGAGACAGGAAGCAGGCAGTGTCGGCCTAAGAAATGGGCTTAGGCAGGGCATGTTATGCGAACGCAAGATAACCGCTGGTCCTAAGGGTAACAGAGTGGATTAAAGAGAAGGCCAGCGTAGCAGGTGGCGGCAGTGAGTTAGGTGGGTGGATAAGATTAAGAAGTTTGAGGAGATACTGTGGCCACAGACGGCAAAGGACAGGGTTAGAGAGACATGAGAGAAGCTTTTTACCTGTAGTGGGTGTAGTCAGGCTGATGGGGATGATGAAGTTCTCACTTTTTTTTCTATATTCACAGAGTTCTTAAGCTGCAGTAGGGATGAATTAGGGCCTGAATATAACATATTCGTTCTACCCGAGGGAGTTTTCGGTTACGGCGTGGAACATAACTGAACACAAAGTGTGTAATGTTAGACAATTTTAGGAACGCAGACTGCTGCACAAGTCGGTGAAACATTTGAAAAGAAAACTTGCCCTGATGAACGCTACCACCCGTGCGCGTTTTTCTACCTTATGTCATTTTGTTTTGTGCCAAGTTTTCGTCAAAACAGTTAAATTTCGGTGGGTGTTTTCTTCCTTCAAATAATCAATTAGATATTAGAATACATGGTTACCGACGTGGTATTCGCCTACGAGCGCTATATAATTTAGAACTATCTTTTTTTCTTTGATGTTTTTCGGTTTGTTTCATCAGCTTAACGATAGCTGTGACGCATTGGGCGTGTTTAGGTCACGTGAGGCGCGCAAACTCTGGTACGTAGTTCGCTCTCATTTTAAATGCTGTAAGTGTTATTGTGAATTAAAAGTACGTATCGATGATTATACTGCACTATTCTTGTGCGTCACTGTACCTAAATATTCCCAACGCGCCACAGCCATCGTTCGGTTTATGAAATGGAAACAGCGCTTAAGAAAGAAATCAATTAAATTATTTATCGGTTGTAAACGAATATCATGCAGTTAACACCTTCTAATATCCAATGCATCATTTTAAATAAGAAAACATGCAACTAAGATCAAGTGTCCATGGAAATTTAAGGATGTAACGCCAAGGATGTAAAGTCAGCGACAGCCTCTTCTCATACAACGGCGTCCATGCACGAGCGGAGAGAGCATAGCGTACGCGAAGCAAGCTCCTCTCACAACGGAGTCGAAGCGCGAGCCAGAAAGAACGAGCGCGCGCGCACAAAACTAGTTTCCTTTACGTGCGGACGAGGCAGACGCTCACAAGTCAGTGGCGAAGCTCGTCGTCCTGCCCGATCAACTAGAAGTAGTCGCTCGGAGAGGGCGCTGTTCACTGGCGTCCGCAGCGCACTCTGGCCCAGGTTGTGTCCCCTATAACTCGTGGCACTCGCGAAAGAAACCCCATACGGAAACTGATTCGTGCTTCACGTGACATACTACCTGCGGTTCCGCAAGTAATAGCTATCAAGATGTTGCCAAGGAAATGGACGCACCTCCATGGCAGTCGACACATTACTGGTAATCGGCGTGAACACGTGCTCCGGTGCTTTCTGCAAATCCGTAGGGTTAAAACGTATGTGCACTTCCCTCAGGAAGTACGTCACTGCGCCGAGCTGCAGGGTGGGCGGTGTGGCATCGCTAATCGTCATGTACACTGCGGTTTGAAAAGAAGAAAGATAAAGCATGAGATACCCCGAGGCAGTCAATATATGTAGCTGTTAACGATTACTAGATTAACAAGATTTTCAGGCGCCAGAAATAAGGCCCTTTGGGCTGTGAGGAGCACCAGAGTGGAGGACACCAGGTTTCGTTGCGACTGCTTGGCATACTTTAACGTACACATATGCTTCAGTCCATGGGCGAACAAACAAACTCACAGGCGATCCTAGTCATTAATTCGTGGGAGTATGCATCTTATAAGCAGAGTCTGTATCATAGAAGCAACGCGGGGCGTTAATTGGTTAATTCTTTTAACGCGATAGCATCAAGCCCCTCGTTCATCAGAAAATCCGGCCTCAGCGTTAGCGGCGTTGAGCAAACCGAGGTCACGTGATCTTGCGGCGTTATCGCAATGGGCCAGTCGGATAGAGAGAAAACAAAGTCCGTGGCAGGTGGTAGCTAAATTAATGACCGATTGCTCGGGGAGAGCAACCAAGGCCGCGCAAGGCAGACCGCTAGGAGCACCTGCCATCGCAGGGCAGTGGCGCGTCCTTTGGCCACTGCAACAGAAGGCGTATAAAGGCACGCAGGGATCATTGAATGTAAAGTAGACAATGATTTGCCTATATGGGAATTAACCCCTTAGGATCTTCTGTCAAACCCTTAAGGCGGAGGTTAAGTATTCCCTCCACATTTTTTTTTCAGTCTCTTACATCGAAGCCTTCAAACCGTTAACGGCACCGGGTTTTGCCCGTAATGACATTGCTGATAATGGCGGATTGAAAGAAGCCGCCGCAGCTGTGGTAGATCTTGTGAGCTAATGGGGGCGCTAAAGCTGCGCTATGCCTTCTGTACAGAGCCGCAGCTGTTTTACAGGAGGTGTTATTGCGGATATCGGTGATTTACAACCACTGTCATGGTAAGGGAAGATGTCGCCTATCAGCGGCTCCCGATGTGCTTGCTACGGCAGTGTAAGTCATTATGCAGGTACGAGCGCATGGGACGCATTCAATAGTGCATTTTTTTGGCACACTTGACAATGCCATTACAAGCTATGCGATCGGGGGCTGCAGTATTAATGAGAAAGGCGACGTTTCCGGCTCTCCTTAAGATTAGGACGTCCAGTAAAGCTGCCAGGCACTGAAAGTTTATTTCAGTCCGAAATTTACAAGTTTCATGTGGATACTAACGGCACATGCAGTCCTCGTTAAAAGAAATGGCATTTCTCGACCAAAAAAATTCAGAGCACACTTAAGCTCCGCCTTACGGGCATAGCGCGATGGCGTTAATGGGTCCCTTGAGTGACATGTGGTCCCCTTTACCTATCATTTCGCAAAAGGGGACACTGTTCGTTAATTGGTTTCGTTGGTTTATAAGATTTAACGTCCCAAAGCGACTCAGGCTATGACGGGCGCCGTAGTGAAGGGCTCCGGATAACTTCTAACCCCTATGGTTCTTTAACGTGCACTGACCTCGCACAGTACATGGGCCTCTAGCATTTTGCCTCCATCGGAATACGGCCACTGCGTGCGAACCCCCGTCTTTCGGGTCAGCAGCCAAGCACCATAACCATGAGCCACCGCGGCGGCTATGTTCTTTATTTATACTTATTTTCATCCTTAAATATTACATTTTTATTTTATTTTAATTTTACTTGCTCAAACCCAGGATACACAAAGTCTTCCTCTAACCAAGTTCAACGAAAAGTGCTTACACGGCCTAGGGGCAGCGGGTCTGACTCGCAACCCAATGGTCACGGGTTAGACTCCCTGAAATCATTTACTTTATAGTGTTACATGATTCTAGATATGCGGTGACCTGTAGTTCGAATTACGTGTCATGATTTTTTATCGATTTCAATCCACAGATTCGCGTATGGCATTAGTTTCAGTGCACAACGTCGCCGACAGGCCGACGCCAATTCTTCCCCTGAAAGGGACCCTTAACGCTAAGGCGTTGAAGTGTGTATCAGGCGGCGCTGCAAGGCGGCATTTTTTCTTCGGACTGCATGGGGGCGCTGCCAGCGGGCACTTACAGAATTTGTTGAATGTTATGTTGATGTGCTTCAACTCCCCATCGTAGGCGGTCTTCAACTCCATGTCGCCACCGGAGGCGGGAACGGGATCGTCGACTCTGACGTTGATGGGAGATGTTTTGTTGTCTTGTACTTTGCACTCATTCGTCGGAGTGCATTCCATGCTTGGCCACGCTGACATGCCTGCGTGATCGCGGGATTTAACGTGTTTAAACCTGCAAGGCATTTCGTACGCAACTGTCTGCATTCCGAACTCGCAGGTTATTTTTTGTAGCGAGAGCTACATTACGCCAGCCGCTTCGCGAGGTCAGCGTGGCTGCGCGCTGAGCCGTGGCACCACCGCTCCGCCAGCTGTACGCATGCGCGGAGTGACGTCACACCCCGCAGCTACTAGATTTTATTACTATTAACTAGAGGGAAAGCTGGCGGCGCTGCACCTGAGCCACTATGGACGCTCAAAGCATCATGGGGCGATGAACTACTTGGTGCGGGACAGTCTGTTTTCTCCAGGAACAGAAAGTGGCGTTACTAAAAGGTTCCGTTCCGTACACGATGCAGACTTTGGCGAAAACGTAGTGCGCAAAAGCCATAGTAGCGAAAATGCAACAGCACACGACACCAATAACAGGTTTTGGTTTCCGAAGTGCCGTTAAAAAACCTCTTGAAGTGTTGAAGGGACAAATTTCTTTTCAAAAACATGTTTATTCATATAGAACGCCTGTTAAGCACAAAATTTTGGCTTTTGTTGTCTGCAATACTTGGCCAATAGGAGAGAAGCCATCGCTTATTTTGGGCAAGCTTTATATTTACATGCTTTTCTGCTCGTTTGTTGCAATTTATAGACAGGATATTGAATGCTAGGAAATTCTTGATCATCGAAAAATGTTTATTATTTTTTGGCCAAAAGTTGTGATTCTGCACTCGGTGGCTCTCCGCCCCATGATGCTTGGAGCGCCCATGGTGGCCGAAGTGGTCTCGAGGAAGTTCCATGCAAACTCCCATAGGCGGGAGTCAGCTTTCCCTCTAGTTAATAGTAAGAAACTCTGCCACAGCTGGTGTGCGCGCCTCGCTTGGGCCGACGGCGCAGCAGACACCGCCCGCCTCGTCAGTTGTGCGCATGCGCGGAATGACGCCAGAGCGCACAGCTGGTGTGCGCGCCGCGCGCCTACATTGCGCTAGCATTTCGAGCCTTCAGTGCGGCGCCGTGACTGGTCACATGGTTGGTCACGTGGTGCGGCACGGCGCGCCGGCGAAACCGAGTGGAGGAGAGAGTGAATCCACGTCCAGGGACGAAGATGAAGAACGAACGCCCAGCGAAACGCAGCAGCTAAAGACTGACTTTGCAATTCGACTGAGCGAGTTCCACTCGGCCAGCTGTAGCTATCGCGTCACTCCCGGTTTACCCAGAGATAAACCACAGCCATTTTTTTTTCTGAACGCCTGCTACACATAGCAGCGATTTCTCTTTTTAGACGAACTTAGCAGCCTTCATATCGCTACTAGGGTGGTTTTTAGGCAAACTATCGGACCTACAAATTGTTGCACAACACAGTGAGATATGCACAAACATTTTGCCACTAATAATACTATATTTTTTTGTATTCCTCACAATACGCGCATTGTCAAAACCGGAAATGATGTCACGATCCCCGAAGTGAATTTGAAGGTTTGCGACTTTGCGCTGTCCCCCGCGTGAACAAGCGACATTACGTACGTACAGTCATCGCGAAAAATATATGGCTCGAGTCGTTAGCTACTAAGCCGAGTAGTGGCGCTCTCTAGCTGGTATGGTGGTCCTGAATTAGGGAGAGTTGAGAACTCAAGTTCGACTTCGAGAGATAAGGGTCGCAGAGAGCGCGAAAGAAGCCACTCTGCTGGGACCATAACCCGACCCCTTAGCACTCCTGATGTCGAGCATCGTCAGGTGGCACCGCCATCATTGATTGCGGTAGGGTTCGGAACCTAATGATTTAAAAATTGAAAGCAATATTGTACCGTAATTTAAGACACTCCTCCTCGAACAGTAGAAAACCTGTGTGAATTGTTGCTGTTTCGTTTCTTATTATCTATAGTCTTTTATGAACCGTTGCTGTTTGCCGGCTTACCCTTGTAACATAGCGAGTATTAGACCCAACTCTAGCCCTCTGGGCATGGGTGCTAACAATTTGAGTATTTTCTCTACATTGTCAGCATAAGAAAGAAAGAAGGAAAGAAAGAAAGAAAGAGAGAAAGGAAGGAAGAAAGAAAGAACTTGGAGAAGGGGGGGTAAGTTTCATGTCCCCGATAGTACAAGGCCGCATTACCCTCCTGCGCTGACCGAGCGCCAGCGCTTTTTGAAAAGCGTACCACTCACGCACGCACGTGGTAAGTTCGCCAATGGCATCATCTGAAGTACGTGTCAGGTATGTCACACGATCTTTTCATCCACACGGATAGCCACAGTTTGTATACGTTAACAATCATCGCCCCTGAGCCCGGTACTCTCCGGTGTGCCACAAGCAACAGCACTTGGATTTTTACTGCTTTAATTTACGTTAGTATCTGTGCCCTGAATACTCTTATAAAATCCACTTATTGTCAGATGATTATGCCACTTGTACCACCGTTCACACTTCTGACTCTATTCTACAAGCTACCTTCGAACGTATCGAAGCCTTCAGCACTCAATTCAACTGAATTTCAATTTCAGTTGCTTATTTTCATACAATATATATATATATATATATATATATATATATATATATATATATATATATATATATATATATATATATATATATATATAGGAAGTCGATGACATTACACGATGAGATATCACGAAAAGGTTCCACCAGGTGCATTATTTTTAAAGCGTAAGGCTCGGCTCTCCAGAAAATCCGGCGTCGGTGTTGTGGGCGGCGGCGTTGTGACCGAAAAATCCCGGGCATGCCTCTGGCAAGTGGTCCCAGAGAGCAACCTAAGAAGCAGATGGGTCACCTAGGTCACGTGACCTTGCGGCGTCATCACAACCTGCCCACCGTAGCAGCTGGCAGCCTAAGGCCTGGTCGCGGGGGAAGACTTGGGGGGCACAAGGCCCACGTTGCGAGCGCCTGACATCGCATTGAAGTGGCTCATCGCTTCGCCGCTGCAACACTGCGCCAGGAGAGGTATGTTTCCGGGGGATCAATGAATGTTAAGTAAGGACTCGCCAATTCTGCATATAGGGGAATCAACCCACTACGCTAACGCGTCATACCCTGAATTCCCAGGGACCCAGCGGAGGAAAACGGTGGAAGGCTGCAGTGCAGAGTGTGCTCGTTCTACCTACAGCTGGAGTTAAGGGGTTAGGGTGGGGCGTTTTATGGGGAACCTGCGCTGCCAAGGTGGCGCTGCAATTGTTCCATTCGGTGACTCAAAACTGCTTTTGTCAGCCGCTTGGGCCGCTGCAAACGCGAGAACTCATTCTGAGCGATTAGATACCCGCGTTTGCCTGACAGCATTCATTGCCTAGCTTCTCTCGGCGTAGCCCAGATAGCTGACGCACGGCACGTGCGCCTTTGACAGAGCGCGGAGGCTCACGCCAATAAGCGCCTGAAGGTGGTGCGGAAAAGTACTAAGAGTACTACCCAAAACTGCTTGCTCTTCTCGCTAGGCAGTGTGTTATGGCGCTGCAATCGGCACCGCAAACTTCAGCGCAAGTTCCCCATGGGGCGTACCGCAGCTTGGGATTTGGAGTAGACCGTGTACACTGGGGAGTGAAACACTTGCATAGATCAACGCGGATCCCAGAGGCTACATTGCACCAGCATTCACTTCAAAACGGCGGCAAAGCGCTCTTTCAGGTAATGATGCCACCACTTTGAATCGACTGGCGGAATGGTTTTTCAAATCAATGCCGAACAAACGCTATCATGCGAGGAACAGGCACAGGATAGATTTTTTACGCAGAAAAATAACTGTATGGAGTCGTTCACAGTTCCTCTTAAAGTTACCATTATGGTAGCGTATCTCCCGAGCTTGGAGAGTCATCATTTAATTAAAGGAGCTCTGAAACCCCTTCTGAGGAGAGTACATAAACTCGTTCTATCACTACATTCCGTCGTCAAGAGCACATGAGCTAAATACCCCACTGCACGCAGCAGAGGACCAACAATGGCACGCAGAAGCCGGCGAGTCCTTTCCGGCGATTTTTTCATGCTCGTGTCATGTTCCGTCGGACGCTGCTGCGTATTTACGTTGAGAGATGGCTATTGGTTAGATTCTTCCAGCCGCAATGCAGCTAACGTGGTCATGGCCGGTAAGCAGCGTCGCTCTGGCGGGTGAGGAAGCTCCGCCCCCCGGGGAATTCTCGCGCGCGTAGGCGGTGGCCGGGTCCGGCGGAGCAGCGCCGACCTTCCTGCTCCGAGAGCAAACTTGGAACACATACTAATCATATGCCGAGAACTCCAACCAGTGACCTAGAAGGTTGGGAGATCGCGGTCTCTTGCTCAGAGCTGGCATCACAGAAGAGGCTGGTGGAATCGGCCGAGATGGTCGCCGGAGTCATGGACTGATGGCCGCGACCCGGGATTAAGAACCAAGCCAACCAAACCTCCCCTCACGCCTTCCCTTACTTTACCTACCTACCTTCCAGCGTACAATAAGTGACGAGAGGAGACGGAAAGGCGGGATGGCATGACTACAGATGATCGATCCAACTTCTACTAAACTTCGCGAAGCGTATCCCTAGAGCAATCGAGTACCCATTGCCGATACAATGGGTACAAGCTTTGCCTGGCCTGGTGCTCGGCTGATAATATCCAATTTTGAAGCATTTCAGCCCAGTGCACACAAGTATACCTTGCGGCATGTGGCTTTTTGTCCTAAGTTGGGCTTGCGGCATAAAAATTCAAAACCATCATGGTCGGACTATTGAAAGTTCGAACTGTCCGCGCCGTTTGACTCAAACTTGCCATGCCCGCACCGAGAATGACTGGTTGCCACACTTTTGAAGCAAAAGCCGCACTTTTGAAGCCGCACTTTTGAAGCACTTTTGTAGCGCAGCCTCCGAGATCAACGCAGAAAATTCAGCCTTGACGCGAGTTAACTCACGATATCGAGTGATGATAGCAACACCATTTCTTTTTTTGTCCTCACTTGAGCTTCATCTATTGCTGCAAGCCGTTGGCAGAAGAAATGCCGTATATCAACATCTGCGTCACAAAGTGCGCACCGGTCATGGCCATTGCCAGCGTCCTTAACTGAGTGGTTCGAGTTACAAATGTTTGATGCGAAGTTTTGGTTTATGCTTTATGGGTTTCGCATCACAAAGCGACTCGGGCTATCAGGAACGCCGTAGTGAATGGCTCCGGAAAATTTCGACCACCTGGGGTTCGTTAACGTGCACTGAAATAGCACAGTACATGAACTTCTAGTTTTCCTCCCCCGAAAGTTGACCACCGCGGCAGTGATCGAACCTGCGTCTTTCGGGTCAGCAGCCGAGCGCCATAACCACTGAGCCACCGCGGCGGCTGGAGGTGATATTAACAGTTCATTAAAATAAAACTTTTTACGAAATTTTGCAACTGACTACAATATCTATGAAAACTACGATAACTAGGCTTAGCTTGACTCCGCCTAGTGACGTACCTCACGTGTGAAAATGGCTTTCCTGTACTACTCATAGGTTGCGTTTTAGAACTCTAGAAAGCTTATGTTTGGACACTCAGTAATTGAGCCACACTGGAACACTACCTTCGTAGGTCCAGCCACCAGTGCAGAAGGCAGAAGTGGATCCCTCGTATGCGTACTCCGTTGTCTTCTGGTCGTCGTCCGGCGGCGCGTCACTTTGGCCTGTGTCAGATGCGAAGACAACGGACCCGCTTTAATACGCATGTCATGGAAGGCGTTATGAGCGTTGCCTATACACCATACAGTTGAAACAAAACCACATTAAACGAAAAAAAAAAACGAGAGACCGCGACTGGTTTTATACCCATAGCGCACTCGCCGTTGCGTCTAATTCAGAACTTATGAAACAAAATATAAAGTATGGAATTGTGCTGTCTTTGCGAATTAACGCGATAAAAGCAGATTTCGAGCGAAAGCAAAAAATACAGGTTTGTTTTCAACTTGAAATCAGCTCTTACGCGTTAAGAAGCCTAACCGTTCAGCCATCGCATTCTTTTTTTTTTCGTTAACTTTAGAGGAAGCGTCCTCTGAAGTTAAGCTTTGTCAGTTGCCAATCAGGAGGGGGGGGGGGGGGGGGGCGCAGAGCAGCAGCGACGCAGCGCGCGCAGGAGAGAAACGAGTTAGTTCATTTCAGGTCGATATCACAGAGGGCGCTTTCAGTGCACAGGCCGTATACTTACGATGCTCCCTGTACCAAAAAGAACAAACATGGTCGTGACGGAGGGGGAGAACCCCCCGCACGCCTAACACTCGCGATACAAAGAGGTGAGAAGAGAATGGTAACGTAACCTGAGCATGTTGTGGTCTTGGTGGCCCATCACGGTGGTGGACTCCGATGCGGGGAATTGCCCACCCTGCAGCTATAAAGGGACACAGCAGGTTTACGGTAAACCGCGCTGTTCGGGAAGAGATACGAGAACTCAACACGACGTAGGCGTATTAGGTGGGCGCACGGAATTTTTCTGTACTAAACCAGGGGTTCTCTTAGCTGAGACGAGTGCGATTAACGCGTGCTGAATGGAAGTGTTAGAATGATACTGTCTCAGTGGAGCTGAGACAGCGTGGTAAACAGGATGAAGTTCCAGCATTAAATACCGCTCGCGGAAGTTCAATACCTTCGACAGATGTACCCACAGATTCGAGGGTCTTTGACGAGATCCGATTACAGCATTATGAGTGTACCGAGTGTCGAAATTACAGTTCCCCGATAAAAATCCGTTTTCATGAATACTTTATGTTTTGATATGGTAGTGTTTAGAAAACGCTTTACTTTCTATCAAGAAATTATTTTCGCTCGTAAAAAAGCGCCTGTCCTGTCCACTTCTGTTCGTCCTTGTTTTTTTCGCGCTGCATTCTTTTACCATGTTCACTGACCAACAAGCCCAAACAGCCGCTTTAGTTAAGAAAATAAAAACCGCCCTCGAAATATCAAGAGTGATTAGACAGATTTGAAGTTGACAGCTGCTGGAACACTTGCCAGGCAGCGTCAATGACGCACGTTGCCCTGGGAATGAAGAGCAAGCTTGAGCCTTTCTGAAAAAAAAAGGAAACGCATAATGATTTGCATAAAATAAACCTTTTCTTTCGGTAAGCAGAGCGAACACCGCCGTCTAAAGGCGCCTACGAACTGAAGTTGGCAGCTGCCTGAATACCCACCAGGCGGAATCAGTGACTTAGGTTGTGAGAAGGATCACCAAGGTTGAGCCATCCTTGAAAGAATGATGATTGACACTTTTTGGCGCAAGAGGGCGTCTGTATAGACAAAAACCAGAAACTAACATGAAATAAGACCAGGACGATGTAGAAATTCATCGTAAATGAATGTGATTGCGTCGAGGTAATCTCTCTCTCCAAGTAAAACTGTAAATTGCCCTCTAAAGACACAAGGCAACAGCAGATTACCAACCGGAATACTGAGCGGACTGGTGCAAGGCTGTCCGGAGAAACCATCAGAC
Source organism: Amblyomma americanum (assembly GCF_052857255.1). Lineage (NCBI taxonomy): Eukaryota > Metazoa > Arthropoda > Arachnida > Ixodida > Ixodidae > Amblyomma > Amblyomma americanum. Next base: position 6,254,779 of record NC_135507.1, on the reverse strand, counting down.
TTGAGACCATTCTGAAAAAATAAAGATAAAAATGTTATAAAAGCCTTGCAGTGCTTCCTTAATTGTTAGCAGGATGCTCAATCTTTCTTAGTAAAGACACTAACGGCATTCTAAACGCGCGGAACAAGAGCATTTGGCAGCTACAGAAAACCAATCATGTGCACGTTGCCCGAAGAACGATGGGTCGTTTTCTCTAATGAAAAAAAAAAAATGAAGCTTCCTTCGAATTTAAAAATAGTCCCTTTCTATCGATAAATAGCGCATAAAGCTCCTTCTGACACATCTGGAAGTTGACAGCTGGCGCAATATCATCTAAGAAGCGTGAAAGATAAATGGTTCGTGATGATCAAATTTGGGCCTATCCTATAGACAAAGGATTGTGAATGCTGTTGATCGGTTTAGAGAACAGTGGTTTAGATAATTTTATATGAAAAAGTGGGTTATCGGCTAGATAGCAAACGCATTATTTTTCACGAAGAAATAATGCCAATTTCTATAGCCCTAAAAGGCGTAAAAACAGTGCTGTAAACCCCAGAGAAACCCCAGGTTGATGTTAGCAGCAGTCTGAATAGACGCCAGACAGTTAGAATGGAGCACGCTGCATGTAGAAACGATGATAACAGAAACAGTTGTGATATCCGTTCATTACGCTTCTAATAACCTGTAGATTACCGAAAAGAAACTTCTAACGTAAAAAAGGTATTTACTATCTGCTGCGTCATGAGCTAAGCCCTGAGAACGCTGTAGCCATGCTGCCGCCTGCCTTTGCTAGTGCCTATAGTCAAGTACCTACAGACTTACAGAGTAGCATGCTAGGCTAACAACCAGGCAGACTTCTGTATTTATTAACGTCTCTCCTCCTCCTACATACTTTGTGGGTTCTGTAGGCATGTTGCTGGTCTGTGCGGGCTGACTCTGGACGGCCTTATACGGCTACCTCTCCACCTACCACCAACGAGCGACCTGTGCCGTCTAAATGTGCTCCGCGTATTCCCCATCCTTCGCTCCGTGTCGTGTAACGTGATTTAGCCATCCGGTTGACCGTGCAGCGGCGCCGACACGCGTGCATATTCTTTACCGGCACTCTAACCACCAATACGCCTATATATGGGATTAAAAAGGGAGTAAGCTATCCTCTAGCGCAGCCCGTTTTATAAGGAAGTGCGCTTTTTTTTTAGAAAGAGTGGGTCGGCACCAGAGCACGGTAGAGGTGGCGCTCTCTTGGTACGGCGTATGCATAGACCTCTCAAATCAGATGTAAGGCGGTGGACCTCTCAGCGAGACCGCTGTCCGGACAGCAGGGCATGGGCGCGGAGCCCGCCTGCGGGCCCGGGTTTTCATTGTCCGGTGCGTTGGGATCAGTGGTTGAAGTGGTAAGGGCTCTCCTTCGGGGCCTGTGCCGTCGCCACCTGTGAATTAAGTCTTCGTCCGAGCGCAGGCGGTATAGCAGCACCTGCCCAGCTTTCAGTGTTTCCTATGGTAGTGGGCCAGAGTCAGGTGGTAACGCCTGTCTCTTCTACTTACTCCGCTTTGCTGCATGCTGCCACGAACATGGCCCGATACTTGTTGTGTGGGGCGAGAAAGATGAAGAGGGGAGCGCCTTCGAAAGTGGGCTTCCTGGGACAGTGCTGGGGGATAAAAGCTAAGGAGCTGCCTCCTCGTCCTATCGTCGCCCTCGGTGCCCGCATGTCCGGGCACCCAACTGATTCTACACTCTCTTGTCTCGTCAGCACGGCAAGAGCGCTTCACCAGATGGGCAGCGAATGGCAGTAGGTGGCACGATTTGCATGCTCGGAGTAGCTCGGAGAGGGGCCTGTTTACATCTAGCTTCGGTACGGTAGGGATTTGCGAGGACCGCCATACCTCCCAGGCAAAGGCTTGCAGCTCGGTGTTTTCGGAGTCCAGTGGTTCAGCAGTGGGCAGCGCCACTAGGATGGCATCGGTGCGGCCCAGGCGCATGGCTAGGAAGTGTCGGGTCCTCTGCCCCGGACTGAGTCAACTGCTCCGTCGCAGTACACGTACTCCACGCGTGCCGTGACGCGAAAGCGGCGCGGCAGTGCAGGCGCTTTGGGCCCATATTTCGCGACAATGGTTTCGTGTCCACTACGGCAATGCCCTCCTAAAGGGTCTTTTTAGGTGGCATCGGCGGCAGCAGAGACATGTCCTGGTCTATGAGGACAATAAGTTGCCGTCATTGACAGCTGTGTTGAGACGCGAGCTTCATGGCCAGCATGCTGGGCTTTATGATAAGTGTCTCGCGTCTCGAGCCGTGTCCACTGGCTCGCGCACAGCTCGTTGCAGTGCGCTCCGTAGAGCACACGAGTAGTCAGTAGGGTGCTTGTGAGTTGAGAAATGCCAGTGTCTGCGCCTCCTCTGGATGAGGTCGAACGTGTTGCGAAGTGCTGTGAACGGGTGTGCTCAGCACTGTTAAGGTGCTTTCTTCATGGTGATGGTTTCGGGTACTGATGGAGAACGTCATATTGTTCTTATTCGCGGTGTTGCCGAGTGGAATCACATGCGCAGTCGCATACGAAGTTTCTGGCAACGGTCGCATTCATGTGTCTGAGGGGATCTTGTCGACCACGTCCTGTGCCGCCTGCAGCATGCCTTGATTTTCAGTCGTACGTAGGCCGTAAATGGGGCCAAAAGGTTACGTCATCAGCATAGACAGAAGTCAGGAATCTCGCCTAGTCTTGGTGAGTTCGGTCAGCAAGTTGGACAGAAGCGGAAACAAAACGGAGCCCTGCGGGACATTACTGCATTTAGGTACGCTTTTCCAATACTGACGTCTACTCGAACTGAAAAGGTGCGATCCCCCAGGATGGAGCTGGTGAAGTTAATTGGACGACCGCAGATAACAGAGCACTCAGCGGATCCTACTATCGCTTCGTGCAAGACGATGTCGCATGCCTTGCGGAGGTTCACAGCAAGAGGTTAACGCGATAGCGTTTAAGGCTCCGTTATGCAGGAAATCCAGTGACGGGATTGTGGGCGTTGTGAGCGAAAAATCACGCTCATGACCCTGGCAGGTGGTCCGCACAGGTGAAGTGACCTTGAGGCGTCATCTCAACCTGCCCACCGGATAGTGAGCAAACTGCCCACCATGGCATGTGAATGGCAGGTGACTCGGGAAGACTAACATGGGCCCACAAGGCCCCCCGCTGGGAGCACCTGCCATCGCAGGGCTGTGGCGTATCGCTTAACCGCTGCACCACTGAGCCAGGATGAGTATGAAGATTCCCAGAGGTTTATGAATGTAAAATAGAGAATGGCTTTGTGGATATATGGGAATTAACCCACTACGCTATTGTGCCATACCCTTATGGTGGAGATTAAGTATCGCTCCCAATTTTATCTGGAGAACGGGGACTGTAAATATATCGCGTTAAAAAGGGACTCAGCTGTCCTCTACCGCACTCGTATTTTATAAAACCGAGTACACTAGAGGACAGCTTAATCGCTTTTTACTCCCTCATAGGCGTATTCGCGTTTAGAGTGCACGTAGCTGTGGTCGGCCACACATGCCAGCATAGGGGTCCCACCCGGAGCAGTAACTATATCTATGGAAATATTTGCGCGTTCACAAGTCATGACATGAAAGGAGACACGCCCAGGCGCGCAATATTTCCAAAAGTATGAAGAATCAACTGGCTCTAAATGCAACGTTTCAGCAACTATACTCCGTTTTATACATCGCTTGAAACGCTGTGAAACATACAGAAGTAGGCCGCACAGAAAAACAATCGGCAGCGTATTAACGTATACAGTTAAACCAAGCCGAAGCGCGAAAGCACCTTTTTAGCCTGGTTGGTTCATGGTTTTCCTTTGACACGTCTGAAAACCAATACAAAAATGAAAATTGCTTTTGGGGGAAAGGAAATGGCGCAGTAACTGTCTCACATCTCGGCGGACACCTGAACCGCGCCGTAAGGGAAGAGATAGAGGAGGAGTGAAATAAGAAAGGAAGAAAGAGGTGCCGTAGTGGCGGACACCGGCATAATTTCGACCACCTGGGGATCTTTAGCGTGCACTCACATCGCACAGCATACGGACGCCTTTGCCTTTCGCCTCCATCGAAACGCGGACGCCACTGTCGGGTTCGAACAGGATATTAGACTCAGGTTAAGCTCTCATTGAGGTTAAGCTAATCTGATCAGTTCGCCCCGGAGATGGAACTTCATAAGACGACGATTTGCAATGCGCAGCACGAGAGTGCGTTGCAGTTGAACTCGACGCGTGATCGGCTGCGGCGATAGCGTGATGCTCTCGTGCATGCATTGGCCAGCGAAATTGATCTGTTCTCGCCGCCGAGATATTTAAACGTGTGCGCGTCAATATTTATTTAATTTCTGCATTCACGCTTCACACGTAATTCGTGGTTGGGTTTGACGGTGTGAAGTAGGGCTTTCGCACTAAAAATAAAGAAGGTGTGTTATATTCCGCGCTTGTTTTGTTTCCGAGTGGTCTAAGGCACGCTAAAGCGACAGCGTGTCGTGAACTATGACAGCACATTTAATAAAGCTCATGACAAATGCATCATGTAATAAGCCTGTAGGCGGCGGCGATCATGACGCCGGCATTTCTACTTCTTTTAACCAATCGCGGTTAAAGGTTTCAGGTCAACCGGTGGCAGTTTGGCCCGCTCGTCATAAGATTCTTGGCAATCGCGGAGTGCTCGTACTTCGCGTATAATGTCTTCTTTCTGCGCGAAGTTACGAGCGCTGCGCGGCCACCAATAATCTGATGGCGAGGGGGCCAACCTGCCACCGGTTATCCTGGAAGCTTGGCCTCGGCTAGAAACATACGCATGACACCTCTGCAGGGATTGGAAAGCGTCGTGATATGGTCTCCTTCGAAGAAGCCGACGCGTATAATTAATGGCCTTTTCTAAGAAATAAACGGCAGTTTCATCGGCGTTCGTATATCTGGCTGTTCAAGGAAAAGTCCACTTACTGCGAACATTGGATACAATGAACGCAATATGCGCGACCGTCAAGTTCGTTATAAGTTGGCTTGAATGTACATATAAAGAGCGTCCACTCAAAATAACGGAAAGAGACTAGAAACTAATCCCTAGGTATGCAGGAAACGAAAACGAAGAAATGCGGAACTTTAAATGGCAGCTAAAACACGAGGAAGATAACTGGATTAATTCAACGCAAAAGAAGCAGGCTGTAGAACTGTACAGAAGTTGTAACAGGCAAATCAGGAAGGAGTCGTTCTATGATAAGTCAAGGGGCTGCTGCGCCTTACTCCATTGCTTCCAGCTGTCCTGTGGCAAGAAGCGCATAGAATGAACTAGTCACTGCAACCAGCTGCGTGAGCACGGCAATGTGAGAATTTCGACCGGAGGTTTTCTGGCCATTTTTTGCAAAAAAAATGTGTATTTGTTCCGTTTCTAAGTCAGTACCCTGTCACTGAATAAGTCCTGATCAACTGACACGAGAAGTCAATGAAGCCCAAAAAATAGCATCAGTTGGAATAAACTAGGTCAGTTCATCGTCCACCTCATTGTAGAGAAAAGAGCGCGCGTTCCTTAGCATGCCCTACTAACCTTTCACGTATATCGTTGCAGATTCTGTTAATCTAACCTTGAGGACGCACATAAAGTGCATGCGGAATCAGTCGGAAGCAGCGCTTGTCCTTGTCTGTCCCCTTGAGTTCATGTCAAACTGCAGCGCTTCAGAAGTGACGCGTTGTTAATGGCTGTAGACCTCAAACCTGCAATGTGAAATTCCGTGCTTGGTTTCTACGTTTGTTCAATTAATGGCTATCACGAGATGAACGGCGCGGTAACTGTGTCACTTTTGAGTGGACATTTTATCCGCGCCGTCAGCTGAGAGAGGAAGGTGGGAGTAAAAGAAAAGTGAGAGGTTTTATGGTTTATGGGGGTTTAACGCCCCAAAGCGACTCAGGCTATGAGGGATGCCGTAGTGGAGGGCTCCGGATAATTCACGGCCATTGTACAGTACACGGGTCTCTAGCATTTCGCGTCCGTCGAAATGCGACCACCGCAGCTTGGATCGAACCCGCGTCTTTCTGGACAGCAGCCGAGCACAATAATCAATGAGCCACCGCGGCTGGTCGGTTTGTTCAAAGCCTCCGTTTCCGGTCGCTTATGAATGCCTGATTAGCTCAACGCTGCCCTTTGTATGCCCGCAAGCAGCCCTGAGAGATCCGAACGCACAGCGAAGACAAGACGCTGGAAACCACTGGAGGTAGGTACGCGCTCTGGTCACTGCGCCCAGGTATCCCAGTCATCGCTGGCAAATATGACGGAAGTCGCTCACCGCAGCCGTGGAGTAGCCGGCCCGGACAGGGGATCCTCCACGGACGTCAGCGCCTGGGCCAGTGTTGCGGAGTCGAGGAATCCGTGACCGAAGGACGACCCTCGAACGCCTGCTGCTGGCCTCAAGTGCGCGCTGCTGGTTCTGTTGCCTCCGAAGCGATGGCGCACGCCAGCGGTGGGGGATTGGCCATATATGGTCAATACTGGTCGTGCACGAAACACGCGCGCGTCTTCTTTTATACGCTTCCTTTTCATCGTCGTTTCTTGGAATACCAGTGATACTTTGGTACGCTAGCAATTGCGTCAGGCCCTTAAGGCCTAAAACGAATTGATTACACATGTTTATGTGTAGAGACTTGCAGAAAAAGGAAGTCCAGAGACGTTGTGCTGACTCTGTGGGCTTATGTATAGTCAAACTAAGTTTTACCATCAAACTAAAGACCTATAAGTATTGTGCCTTCAGGACAATCATGATCAACTGGCCGGCAAAAATTGGTAATGGGGAAAGTGAAGACCTAGCTGCTCTCTCACTCTCAGTGGAAACCTGAAGCGTGGCATGGGGAAGGAATGAAAGAAAGAGTGAAAGAGCAAAAAAAGCCATTTGCAGCTTCGGAAACAAGCATCCGTCATACTGAGACCTAATGTGAAAGCAAAAAAAAATATTGTGGATTAGCTCAGATAAACCAGGATATACAAAGCGAAAGATGTCGGCGTTCACTGTGTTCATTGGCGTTGGCGTTGACAATGTTCTATACGGCGATGGCTTTGAGCAAAGGAAGGGGGGCGCATAACTGGCTCCCTTGATATGCGGACTCCTCATTTGGGCTTTGATACATGTGGTTGTGGTGAGAGATGTGGCTTGAATGGATTAGCGCTGACAGCGTTAATAATAATAATAATTGGTTTTGTGGGAAAGGAAATGGCGCAGTATCTGTCTCATCGTTGAACACCTGAACCGCGCCGTAAGGGAAGGGATAAAGGAGGAAGTGAAAGAACAAAGTAAGAAAGAGGTGCCGTAGCGGAGGGCTCCGGAATTATTTCGACCACCTGGGGATCTTTAACGTGCACTGACATCGCACAGCACACGGGCGCCTCAGATTTGCCTCCATAAAAAACGCAGCCGCCGCGGTCGGGTTCGAAACCGGGAACTCCGCATCAGTAGCCGAGCGCCCTAACCACTGAGCCACAGCGGCGGGTCGCTGACAGCGTTGTGGCTGACATGCGGCACTGCAGCAATAGCTAGGCCGCAGCGTTCATTTGGTGATCAATCTCTCGCGATCAACCGTTAACTGCATGCCACCTCCCAGGGTGGCAGGGAGGGCGCGCTGCCTACCCAGTGTGCGGAACGCAATCAAAGCAGACTTTTGCAATTGGACACCAACGCCACGTACATGAAAGCGAGATTGAGGTCTCCACTGACCCACGGAGCGGGTTGTGCGCCTTTCCTTTCGTGAAAATGAACGGCCTTGGCAAAGTTGTCAACGCCAATGAACTCTATGAACGCCGTCGGCTCACTTGTTTTGCATCGTTTTTGAGGAAAAGAAATGGCACAGTAACCGCCTCACATATCTCGATGGACACCCGAACCGCGCCGTAAAGGAAGGGATAAAGGAGGGAGGGAAAGAAGGAGAAAACCTAAAAGTTAAAGTTGGATTTTGAGGAAAGGCGCGGAGCTGCGCAGCGGCGGATTACCTGTGGCTCGGTGCTACTAGTGGCGCATGCGCGGTAGTTACTAGGGAGAGAGAGAGAAATATCCGCGGCGAGGCGCGCGTTGTGACGTCATGTGCCTCCTCGGAGCACCGCTACGGCGAAATCAAAAGTTCGCGGCCAGTAAAGCTTTCACTTTAAAGCGTTGGAGGACTCCTATGCTGCGCTTATGAGTTGACGCGATAGCGTATGCCAATTAGATGCAGATCAATGTCCGCAGAACATAATACCCACTTTAAACATTGCCGTATTATCTGACATATCACTTACAAAACGGGGAACAATGCTATTCAAAAGTACAACATTGCGTGCATATGAGCTATAGAGTATCAAACAGTGATCACAATATGAAACAAAACAAGAAAGAACATAGACCGAAAAGGCAGCTATCGACCTCAAATTCATTTATATTGCTATTTTATAATCGTCACGACTTATTACCTTGCTCATCATCATCATCATCATCATCACCATCATCAGCCCTACTACACCCACTGCAGGGCAAAGGCCTCTCCCATGTCTCTCCAATTAACCCTATCCTTTGCCAGCTGCATCCACCCTTTGCCTGCAAACTTCTTAATCTCATCCGCCCATCTAACCTTCTGCCGCCCCCTGCTACGCTTACTTTCTCTTGGAACCCACTCCGTTACCCTTAAAGACCAGCGGTTATCTTGCCTTCGCATTACATGCCCTGCCCAAGCCCATTTCTTTCTCTTGATTTCGACTAGGATGTCATTAACCCGTGTTTGTTCCCTCACCCACTCTGCCCGCTTCCGATCTCTTAACGTTACACCTATCATTTTTCTTTCCATGGCTCGCTAGGTGCTTTATAAAAATTTCATTGTGGGGTGAAGTAGTCTGGGTATCTAGAGTTATTTGTTCTAACCATGTAATGGATACGTCCCCTCCCCCAATGTAATACCCTGGACGCAGTGCCTTTTAAGGTATATATTGAACGTATATATAAATAAAAAATTGGCAGTGATCGATGGAGTCTTTCTTGCTGAAAGTCTCATTTTTGATATCCCCGTTGCCAACAAGTAAGTTGTACATGCACACTGATTCCAGATTTTATCGTAACGAACGCACGGAGAGTCGTCCCAAATAATTGGAGTCGAGAAGGGAAGCAGGCCGTCTCCAAGGAAGAGGATATGCGCTGGCCTCGTCTCCCAGCATTCTTCGCGCATTGATCGAAAGCTGTTCTAAGGAGCACACGTGTTTGACCCTATGGGATTTCAATGTTTTGCTTGTCCCAAACACAGTACAAGGTGACCCCGAACTATGACAGAAGTACTTTTTCCACGCTTGTCTTGGAAACACGGTCCGCCTGTTTGCGCGTTCATTCTACAATTTCACAAGGGCTCCGTAATAAATTAGATGCTCAGATGTTGTTACAGCGACGAGGGCCTAAAGTGGACCGGCCTTGTTTCTCCGGGGGGCGTGATGAACGTGGAGCACGGTCACGATGTCGCGTGACGTTTTTTTTTATTAGTACAGATGATCATCGTAATCTTTTTTTCAACATCAGGTGACGTTGGGTGCACTGGCAAAAAGCCGAAAAGGCTTGACTTGACCAGTGCACCCATTCTTTACAGCAAGGATGGCAAATACTTCACTGCATGTCTAAGACTCATACGTCAATAAAAATAGGCAAAAAGAGGGTAATGGGAGATGACACCGTGCATATAAACTACACGTAAGCACAAGGTGCACATGAGAAAAGAAGAAAAGAAAAACACATGAAACACTTAATATCGTATTTGCAAACAAAGAAAGAAGTCATGGACAGACCAAGCCTGCCCAGTTAACAAAATAAGTACAAGGGGAAAACGCGCGCATATCTGCATAAAGAATCGCGCAACTTTTTCACGGACAATCTCGCAACATCGATGCCGTCTTGTTAGAGCCGGTTTACGGCAGCTGGCAAAGTGAATTTTGGCATCTTTTTTTTTCATAGTTATTACGACATTAGTTACTTTCCAGGGTTCAGGATGACGTGTGGGGTTTGAACTACGTGTCTTTCTAGCTTGGCTACTTCAACCAGGGTCCGGAAGTCCATTATGACGTTTAACCTGTAACATTTGGATAATCTCGAATCATAAAGCGTCCATGCGAGTAATATTTAGTTTTTTTTAATAAACCAACTGTAGGATGTAGGCATGGCACTGTACTTATAATTCATATGGCACGCTTTTGCAAGATGGGCAACTAGTGTATGTTTTTTGATGTTAGTGGCCCACACTAGAATGCCGTAGTTGATCAAAAATATGAAGAGGGAGTTGAAAAGGAGTGTATAAACGGTTGCGGGGAAAGTCGGGCTATAACGACCTAAAAGTCTGACCGAGCTAAAAGGGGTGTCCATAGAAGCGAAAACGTCGTCCTGTAGATGTGTACGTAAATCAGGAACTGTGCATAGAATTCTTGAAGAGAAACTTGATATTCAACTACAGGCAGAACGTTCGAGCGCAAAAGCTCTGTCACTTTTACTTAATGCGGAGTATGTGCATGCAAACTTCACACTGGAATTAATGTTGAGGCTATGAAGCAATTATGACATTGAGGCTTGCGACTTACACTGGCAGCCAAATTCAAAGCTTCACAGTTTGATTTCACAAGACTTCAAGTCTACTTTAAGTCTATTAAAAAATAGAAAATAAACCTTAGCAGTGCCAAATTGTGTCACAGGCCATAAATGTGGATTAGGCGATGCGATCGTAAGAACAAGTAGAAACCCCTTTATTTACTGTCACTCTGCACACACGTTGATAACCCCAGGAAGAGCTTATGTTATGCACGAAAGCGTCAACATACTGGTACTAAAAGCGAATATACAAATATGATCTTAAACTTATAGGAGCTTGAACTTAGACGAAGGGCACAAAGAGTGGGTCTTTGATCTCACATTGAGCAGAGAGAAACATTTTGTGGGATGCCACTCTTCGACCAAAGCTGCACTTGCGTCATAAAAATCCTTCATCATCATCTCGTGCTTCAATGACAAATAAAAAGCTGGTATTTGCTGTATTGCCCACAAAGAAGACAATTGTGGATTTTGGGCTCTTGTCTGCTATTCACGTTGACACATGTTTTCGTACTTTAAGAAATCCAGTTTATAGAGAGTCGTATGTTAGCTTTCCTTCCCGCTGCCACCAAAGAAACTGCCGGCTTTCAACTAACTCACTGTCACCAGATGGTAATTGCTGGTCACAATTATAGTTCTGCGCTTCTAATGTAGAGATGAACAATGTGCACAGTACACACTAGAAAACATCGAATCTCCCTTTTCTTCGCGGCACTTAAACAAAAAAGTAGTGGCTTTCATCGCTTCAGGAAATAAATACCAATGACAACATCTACACGGACCGGTTCCAGTGCTTCCTTCCACGGCGTGTCCTTTTTCAGGTTGCTACTCTTGCGAATAGCGATTTTCAGGGTTATTCTTTTTCAGCAGACCATGTCTGCATCAGGTTCCTGGCAAAATTTCCGGGCCATCCTTTATTATATGCATGTAGCTGATCAAGTGTGAATTTTCGGAAAATACTCCGTCTCCAATGTTCACGTGCATGGCAATGCATCAAGAATGTGCTGTGCAAATTTTCTTCTCTTTCTGCATGATTTATTTTATTCTTGGGATATTTACATAGTACGTAATGGGTGGCTGGTTGGTTGTGCATACTTACTTGTTAAATATTTACACCGCGCACTTAACAGAATAGGCACACAAAACAGCACAAAAACAGTACAGAAGTACCGCCCAAGCCTGCGGACACAGTTCAAATACTCACTATGCTGGTCGTTAACAAAGTCACGCTTAAATACGAGAAAAGCTATCAACCGGGTAAAAGCGGCGTTTGCCCACCGAGTCTCTAGCGATGTGTACCGAGCGCAGAACGGACTGCGCCAAGTAACGCTGGCAAACTCTTGTTTACGCGTTCGAGTCTGCTGACAAATGCGGAGGCAAACACTGCCCATGGCTTCGGGAACACAAATATCAATCATAAAAAGGCAAGAATTCGAAGCAAGGACCCGCAACTCTGAGCCAGCAAGCGAAAGCTTCGCGAAGCCCCGCGATATCGACGCATCACTTCGAAGCAAACCAACGATCCCGTTGCCCCCAGCGCTTCGATTTCAATCAACAAGCGCGGCGCATTTCCCGTACAAGATCCTGTTTGTATGGGAAGCGGGTTGTGTTTGCAATAATTACTTGCGCCTCGGCTGCTGCCGCTTATTTCTGAGGTGCGGTGCCGATACATGGCCGCCTAGCAACAACATTCTTGCCCATGGATATTATGAGCTCGTCACCTAGATGAAAAGGAGCACATTAGGATGGAGTCAATGATTACCCGCAATTCCAAGTGTAATGTAATTGTATATAATTGGTTTTTTTGGGGAAAGGAAATGGCGCAGTATCTGTCTCATATATCGTTGGACACCTGAGCCGCGCCCTAAGGGAAGGGATAAAGGAGGGAGTGAAAGAAGAGAGGAAGAGATAGGTGCCGTAGTGGAGGGCTCCTGAATAATTTCGACCACCTGGGGATCTTTAAAGTGAGAAACGAACTTTTTAGTGTGTTAGAGTATTAGAGTTGACACACCAAATCCCCGCCGAAGTTATGAAATTCTTTGAGTGGTCGAGCGAAGCCACGTGGCATTGTGACGTCATCACAACCTGCCCACCGAGTTGGGAATTAAATTTAATTGATCTTTTTGAGGAAAGGAAATGGCGCCGTATCTGTCTCTCATATCGGCTGACACCTGAACGGCGCCGTAAGGGAAGGAATAAAGGAGGGACTAAGAGAAGAAAGGAAGAAAGAGGTGCCGTAGTGGAGAGCTCCGGAATAATTTCGACCACCTGGGGATCTTTAATGGGCACTGACATCGCACAGCACACGCGCGCTTTAGCGTTTCGCCTCCATCGAAACGCGGCCGCCGCGGTCGGGTTCGAACCCGGGTACTCCTGATCATTAGCCGAGCGCTCTAACCACTGAGCCACCGAGGCGGGTGCCGACCGAGTTGTGAACAATCTAGTTTTTTTTTTCTAAATGGCAACTCAGATAGCATTAAAGTACGTCAGGAGCAATCTGGTCCGTCTAGTGTCACAAAATTTGGTAAATGGTCGAGAGAGGTATGGAATCACAAGGTCACAGGACCCCATAGGAACCAATCACAGGCCAATCACACACAGAAACTGCAATACAAGCTGCGACAAGTGTGAAATGTAATACTAACGCGCTCGACTCTTAGAGTGACTTATAGCGTCCCCATAATTTTCGTATCGCATTTTCTAGGTTGATTTACCTCAAAGTATGGTTATTTAATGCATTTTTAAAATTCAAAGCAGGAGTTCATATAAAATTTAAAGGTAGCTTAAATCCAGTACGCGTTTATAATGCTGTAGCATTACAGAAATTTGTACCCTATTTAGCGATTTGTGCGGCTGCAAAGTTTCTGGGTGGACTTTGCCTGTTATTCACACTGCAGCCACTTTTTTCAGTCATAAAGCTTTCTAGTCAGACGCGGCGTTTATGTGAACTTGAAGAGGAGTGCCGTAAAGAACGGAGGAGGCTGACTTCAGCTATCTATTATTGATGACGAAACAGCCCACTTCCTGTTCTCTCGTTTGCGGAAGAAGGTATTCACGATCCGTAAATTCTCTCTGCGAACTCTACTATTAACCGTGCTAATAATAATTCCACCAGCAATAGCTGCGGTGGCCGCAGCCGGCAAAGGACAGGGTTAATGGAGAGACATGGGAATGGCCTTTGCCCTGCAGTGGGCGTAGTCAGGCTGATGATGGTGATATAGACCAGGTGGTAGCAGTGCAGTACGATGCGACTCACCCGTCCTGAAAAACATTATTGTGCTTCGCACAGCCTTAATTAAACCTGAAATGCTGAGAAGCACACCTGAAGACAAAGAAAACTAACGGCGCTGCGACCACACTTTTCTTGATGCGGCTTCTGTTTCGCACCCTAATTAGATAGATGCTAGACCACTGCTTTCAAGTAACAAATATCTGAGGCTCTATTGCTTTCTCTCTTTCTCCACCACGACGGACGTTCAGTAAAACTGTTGACTGAGAGAAGTTCATTGGCAGAAGAGAAACGTAGCACAACCGGATGTCGTTATCAGAACGCAGAGCTTTTCCCTGTGCCGTCGGACTGATTTTACTTTTCAGCGCAACTGGAGATTAATGAGCCACTTGTGTTTTTTTCCCTTGCGTGTGTGCGTGTGCGTGCGTGCGTGCGTGCGTGTGTGTGCGTGCGTGTGTGCGTGTGTGTGTGTGATGAGCACTGTGAGTTCTGAGTCACTGTCAGCTAGCTGCGTTTGTATGTGTTCATTCTTCCCCCGTTCATTAAGAAGAAGGAAGTCGAAGACAGAACTGTTCGAGTTCTTCGTTGCTCCCTGCAAGTATCCAGTGAAGGTCTTAACAATACCTCTAATACCTCTGTGACACTGCGAGAAGCAACACTTTGTGCAGGAAAAAATAAAAGGTGCAAATGAAGTACTCGGACCAGTCCGTGACGACATAAGCATGTTTGGTTACGAGCCGGTACCAAAGGAACAAGGTAGTCTTCAAGCAAGGTGGCTGGGTTAGGTTAATCGCACAGACTCATTGCGAAACAAGGGTGGCTGAAATAATTTGCGCAACACGCGCATGGCAAGCGAAACGCAAGACCTTGCAGAAAGACCCTCCTTCGAGGTACAATCACCGCAGCGGACTGAGTTTGCACTCAGGCTGTTTAGCTTGTCTTTTTTTCCGGACAAAAAGTGCAAACACGATTTTCACGTGTTCTTGCACACAGTTGGCAATACTCTTATGATAAGTCTATCGAAAGCCACTCCTCTCGCGCTCAGATCTGCAAGCTAGAACTTTTAAATGACAAGCTTTGTGCATAAGCCCTGCATTCATAGAGTATGATTCATGTATGAAGAAAAAGGAACGCCGACCAAAAGGTTGTTGTTTAAAACGAAGACGTTTCGGCTTCCATACGGAAGTCTTGATCACCCTTCATACATGAATCTTCTACCCGACCAGACGAGTTTTCGTCAGACTTTAGATTGCATTCATAGAGTGTGCGTCGCAGAACTCGGGACTGTTACAGAAAGAGTAGCATATAATGTAATGGCGGAACAAAGCTAAAAATTAAAGGCGGGATAAATCTTGCAGCGGTCTGTCGCTAGTTGCTCAGCCTGATCTGTTTAATCGAATCTATGTGCCTCTGTCGCGGTCCCATAAACCAAGTGTCATCTAAAAACTACAACATTAAGCAGACATTCATGATCATTTTGTGCACTCATGAAAATAACTGTTTCTTTCTTAACGAGGTGTTATTGAAGAAAATTAATCAAACCATTCTTTCACCCTAGAAGACACGCGACTAGCTCCTAATGTAAAGTTCTATGGTGCTTATCGAAAGGTAGAAAGTGCTGTTGATAATAATACGGGCGGAAACAAACACACCTTTATCAAGAACACCTGCTCTAAAACGCCGGTTCCTACATGTGCACATCTACTGCCTACTGCCCTGACGTGCGGCAAACAGCGGTTAATGACTGAGGTAGCGTCTAAAGCTTCGGGTGCCCTCTGTATATCGTGCGTGCGGTTCAGTTATTAAGCAAAAGATAGTGAGATCTCCTCTTTTGGACATTGTGCTGCTTGAAACTTGTCTCAACGCTCTAACAATTGAACTTTTATTACGTATGCATTTTTTGTTTTCTGTTTTTAAAACTTTGTTTGTACGTACACTGCTTTGAATTCTAGTACCTTACACTGCTAAAGTTCAGTTATTTCCTTATATTACTGATCTGTGCAGTTAAGCCATTTGCTCCACAATGTATTTAGGAAAACTATCTTCAAATTCTTGTTTTCTGCTCGATTAGCCGACCTTTTATATCACTGTTTTAAACTGGAAACTGGATGGTAACGAGACGCCGTTTGAATCGGTTACTAGAGAGTCTTTAAGCATTATATCAAGTTGTGATAAGTGTTCTGGATACCCCGAGAAAAACAAATTTGATATAGAATCGACTGTACTAAAAGAAAAAAATTAGCTGCGCACTAACGCTTCTGGGCAATACGCCATGTGCAATCCCATTTACATTTAGTACTGACGGCGGCGAGTTCTGGCCTTTCTTGTTGGTTGCGAAATTCCAGTGGCGTTGAGTCGAGTTACTTTTCACACGCTTCAGCAACTCGCAAATTTAATATATCTACTCACGGTCTCACCTTGGTTACTAGGTTTATTTTTTGTTTAACCAGAAAAGTTCAATAACCCTTCAGCCTTTGTCCCTCCTGACTTCACGATATCATCTTCAGACATATAGTCTGTTATAAATGTACCTCATAGCTTTCAAGTTACCTCTTGTATTCGATGACATTCCGTAGGATTCGAAATCGTGACGTGACTGCTCTCGTACATCTCGTACACCGACGGCGTAGAATTTTCGGCAACCGTCCTTTCAAATTACAAGAGAACGCGAAGGGCAGAGTGAAATCGACACCACCTCACTCCTGTTTCTCCGCATGCTACGTGACTAGTGGTTACCGTCAACCACGCACAGTTTGGAGGATAGGTACAGGAGATGCGGGAAATAAAGGCCTTTTGATCGTCCTTCGTCGCAGCACTTTATTCCCCGCATTTCATTCTTTTTTTCGTCCCGCAAAGTGAAGACGTGAGCGAGTTCCCAAGTTTTTCATTTGAGGTCAAGTAAAAACTAAAACTTGAAAGGTAGACAAAAGCGAAGCACCTGCCTGCCATACATTTAACGTGGCCCTTAGCTGCGCGGTAATCATTCTCTACCAATATAGCGCAGCGAAACCATCGCTTGGCTTTGGTCAGACTTTGTCAGTTGGCTTTGTCCTTTTAAGCTTAAACTAGTGGGAAAACAACTCAGAATGATTCGTTTGTACATGCGTTTAGCACAGCCAACACATCAGTTTTCCAGTTCAGTTTGACAGATAGCAGTACTGTTAGTAGCTCAGGAGCGTTAAACGCAAAACAATGTATAATGGTACAGTAGGACACGTACTTATGCCCCTCGCTGCACTGAAAAGTATCAAACAGTTTTTAGTGAAGAAATCTGCTCAGTTAAAAATTACCTTGAGTCGAGAGAAAACTCGGGGCGGACACCTAAGCTTTGCCTGGAGGGTATGATACGATAACATTAATGGGTTATTGGTCATAAATGTGGAATTGGTCATTCTGGACTTTACATTTCTAAGTCCCTGGGAGTGCCCGTACCCCTTCTGACGCAGTGGTGCAGCGATTAAGCGCTGCTGCCGTGCGATGGCAGCTGCTGCCATCGGTGACGCTTGTGTGACCCAGGTTACTCTTCCCGAGCAACCGCTCGGGACCAATCATTAACTTAACGTTTATCTGCCATGGTGTTCAGTTTGCTCACTAACTGGTGGGCTGGTTGTGAGGACTGCACAAGGTCACGTGACCCATCTAGGCTGCTTCTCCGGGGATTTTTCACTCACAGCGCCGACGACGACGCCGGATTTTTTGGAGATGGCAGCCTTAACGCTACCGCGTTACAATAAGTCAGTCAGCGGATCTAGTTGGTAAGCTATGTTGCCGCGCCATCTGGTGCTGCATGCTTCACCCCCTAGTACACTTGGACGAGCTAAGCTGGTCATAAGGCGACTGATATCCGGCTCATGACAAGTCCAGCTTGTCGTGTGTTTTCTGGCACCCTGTGTCAGCTTTAAGGCCAGCAGGTCCCGTTCAAAGGACTTTATTGGTTTTCCAACAGATGGCAGCACGGCTACTAAATGACGATTCTGCTTGTATTAAAAAAAAATGTTATTTGGTGATTAACAAGAATGAGACGTAACAGAGGCTCCACAAAAGAAGTCGGGGATGACTTCAGGCCTCTGTGTTAGTGTTGTTCTTTAGGGCTTTATTATTATTATTATTATGTGGTAATATCTTGTAGGCCTGTATGTTTTGTCTACACCAGATTATTAATGCAGTGCTCATATTGTTGAACATTAAATGTGCAAAAACACCGCGCATGTAGTATAGCAAGTTCGTAGCTAGAAAAACGAAAATACGAACACTGCCTATTTTCGGACTCAAATATATGGCTTATATCTATCTCTTCCTAACTCACGATGGCATGACCTATAAAGCGAATACGCTGCTTAGTGAACTGCCATTACAATCCCTGCCTTGAATTATACGACTTCCCAACTATCATGGTCAGGTTATTTTCTCCCAACGTATATGATTACAAGATTTTCTAATATTTTCACTTATCTGATGGCGCCCAAGTTTCTCATCCTGCTATTTTGAGCCACGCTGTATACACACATACGTAGTTAGGCTACCTGAAATAACTCTTAAGCAGTGTTACTGATTAATACTGATCTCGATTTCCCTTTTTCGTGATGTTAAATGCAAGAAAGGAGTAAAGCAATCCTATTTTTATTTCAATATTAATTTATCTTCACGACACATGCGCATAAGCCCAACGACACGGGGTGTGAAGAGCGGGAAATAGCAGCCGCTGATGCAGCTTGACTAGCCCGACAACCCGCAAAGTCGGCAAGCAGAACAGTATAACAGTGCAAAAAATCTACATACTACTGTGCACTCCAGTTATGTCATCACAAGTGAAAGCAAAAAGGAAACCAAGGACGAAAACGAGTAAGCCAGACAGCCTTTTACTATAACTAAACTCACCTTAACTAAACACGGTATATTAGATATCCTTTGGCAACAAGCGCAGATCGTATATTACTATTATAAACACAATGCCGAACACTAGACTGCAGCGTTTGCGGACCACTTTAACACATGGAAGAGGCTAAAGTTTGTAGAGCGGGACAAAACTGTTTTCTTTCAGACTGGCCATGGTACTCATTTCTGAAGTGTGCTTAATTAAGTCAGGTTTAAAAGAAGCTAAAAGTTATTCATAAAGTAGAAAAAAATTATTACTTTGTATTCTTGAGTTAGGTGAGTGGTATGAGGATTATATGGTTCCCTAGCAATGGCATGCAATGCATTTTTTTTGAAAAATTTGTCACTGATGGACTGATTCGTTCCTGCCATTACCTTGAACTCCGATAATCACTGAGGTGTGATGAGAAGAGCTGCTTGTATAACATGCCTCTGGGTGACGCCGCCAGGATTCCTAGCGCACTATAAAATTTAGTTCGTAGTCAATTTGTGCGATAACCCCCAATAATTTGTGAATAGAAGAGAACGCCGATTTTTTTTTTTGCCGTAGCATATAATTAAATTTCTTATTTGATTAGCACCAAAGCTTATCCTAACCAGAACCTTCATGTCTTGAAACAGAGCTCAGCCTTGTTAAGAACCAAATTTGTAAAAAAATTTTCATCTGACGATATGTAATTTGCTTAACTTTATATAGTATAAAAGCGCATTTCCATTAGCTTGCGTTCCTGAAAAGAATGCAATAGTCTCGTTCGCATCAACCGTGTATTTTCTTGAACTGCCAATTCTCACAATATCGTTTACATGATTGTTAAAAAATAGTGGCCCTAAAATGTGTCCATGGGGTTAATCACACCTGCTTTCTTTAAAATAAAATTACTGTCTTCTGAGACAAACATCCTCATGCCTTTTTAGCAGCTTTTTTATTAAATGCAATGCAATGATGTTGATTCGTTACTGAAACAGGCTTTCAAGTAATGTTCAAATTATACTTGTAGCCGCACTCGAAAACAAGATCAGTAAACAAGGTAAGGCTACTGCGTTTGCTTTTCCAAGACGGCAATAGTGCTATGAAGAGCTTGCTTAACCCTAATTGCTTGCAGCATCTTTAGGACCTCATCTAGCGTTTGCGCAAGGCAAGCAGACCGAGTGATAAAAAAGAAAATCACCGCTTGCGACAGGACCAGTTAATTTGGTTTACCAGGTACTCTCGTTCCTTTGGAAAGGAGGAGGATACAAGGCATAACCCTAGCCCAACGTAGTGCAAGAACAACAGCAATTGTAGGGTGAACACGCCGGGGTCGTAATGTGGGCGGCCTCGCCACGCAAGACGTTGTGGAGTCTGTCACACTGACAGATTGTTTCGCGCTTCTTCGCTCTTCGCTCGTCAGCCGCGCCTGAAATAGATGTCTCCCTAGACATTTCGCTAGGGCCACCCATAACAATATCGCATGAGGTAGTGATGTTTAGGCTAGAATGCCGCTCTCTGAATGCCAGTCGTTTCTAGTTTCGTTTATATACTTGCTTATTTATTTATGCTCCCATCGTGTCGCCATGACATTTACTTGCTGACGCCCCTAGACAGTCGTTTTCAGAGTGTCTCAACCTCTATCGCGTCTGTGCGTGCAAACCGCTCTTTTATTTCTTTTCTTTTCTTCCCAGGAGGCGAAACAGAGAGGACATGAAATGAGCAGACCGAAATCGATTGCACACGTCGGGCAGGGCGTACAAGCCGACATAGGATAGAATAGGCAGAAAAATTGACTGTCATTGTACACGCTCCATCCCCCTTACCCACCCCCCCTCCCCCGCACACACAAACACACCCCCTTTCAACTACGACTCAGCAATCTATTAAGGAAAGAGCAAAGGCCGCTTCAGGGCCCTCTATCTGGCCGGCAGAAGTGCAGTCACCACATGTGCTTGTCTGCACAATATTCCTCTTTTGGTTCATAAGGCGTTCCTAGAGTGCCTCTCCTGTCTCTGTTCTCTTCGTCTTCAGTACGTTTCTATCTGCTATGCCCTTTCTATCTGCCGCTCATTCCGACTTTGCATATGTTTCCATCATGTTTCCTCTCTACTTTTTGTGTCGCTCTTTTTATTTATTTCATGCCCATTTTGTTCGCTTTCAACGCCTCTACTGCGCTCTCTTTATTTCTATATTTTCTTTCATTCTTTAGCTCTTTCTTTGTTGCTTTCTTCCATTCCTTTTCTTTCTTACTCTGTTCTTTGTTTTCTTGTTACTTGCTTCCTTCCTTCCTTCCCTTTACCTTTCTTCCTTTCCTTCCTTATTTCCCTCTGTCTATCTCTTCTTCTCTTTCTTTCTTTCTTTCTCTCTGTCTTTCTTTGTTTCTTCCTTTGTTTCTTTCTCTTTCTTTCTTTCATTCTTTCATTATATATTTAGGTTCCTTCCTTTCTGTTTTCTTTACTTCCTTTTTGTTTCTTTTCTTTCTTCCTTTCTTTCTTCCCTTCTTCGTCTTTCCTTCTTGTAGTTTATTTATGCCAGCTTGGGAGCAGTAGTGTTTGTTTCTAAAGGAATAAAACGGCAGTGTTGGGCACAGACATGGGAAAGAAAGGAAAAACTAAAAGACAGCAGCAGCGTTCGAAGAGTTTCACCACCTGTCCCTGAATAAGGCCAACCGTTCTTGTTTCCCGGGATACAGTCCCTGTATTTTTGCGCGACGCAGGCAAAATTTGTTGGGCCATATCACTGAGGGCAACTACGTTTTATAAAGTTCAAAAACTGATAAGAATTTTACTTACGGTGAGCTATACGCGTCTCAATGAATGAGGAGATAGTTAGGAAGGTAACTATTCAATATTAGTTAACCAACCTACTGGTAAGCACATCTTAGCTGTATTTTAATGGGATACTCCACTGACATCACTATGCCGAAAAAAAGGGCTCTTTTAATTTAAAAAGCAACCTACAAAATTTGCAGAACGTCTTAGATGAAACACCCGGTATGTTGTCAAGCAAAGATCTTCCACAGCGTGCCTTCTTTTGTTATCGAAGCGAAAGTATTTCTTTAAAATATTATTTCTTACAACTTTCAAGTTGTCTGTGCTTATTGCCAGAGGACCAGATATTTATGTCCTGGTAAGTGCAGAGTGCCAATACTCCACTGCATGTGATTTTATTTTTATTTTATTTTATATATTTTTATTCTATTTATTACATACTGCAGACCCTTGGGTCCAAGCAGAGGGGCATTAGAATATATACAAATGATAATGAACAAAACAGGAACAAAGAAGTACACATTTATACAATTATTAGTCACACTGCAGCCAGTAAACCATGGTTCCAGTACAATAATGTCCGAGGAAAAAAATAAAATTTAATTGTGTCAGTTCGAGCATAATAGGGTGTGAGAGAGTCAGGATGATGATGTCTTGTGTGGCGCGTTAATGCAGGCGTTATATAAGGTCATTCATTCATTTGAAGTTTGTTGTTAAAAAGGAGGGAAGAAATTAACAGTAGTAACAGTAACAGTAGTAACAGCAGTTGCGCAACTTTGTCAACTCAACATATTGTCGTTGCCAAGCAATGCGGGAAAGCGGCTCAATTGTTTTGCGCCGCGCGTCGCGTGACAAGAAAATTACGGCGGTAGTTTCTCCTGATCTGCCCGGTCCAGCGTTAGACCATTCGACAATACCGCGACAAATACTTGCTGGGTGGGGCATTAGCTTATATGTCAAGTGAGGGAAATTGCATGAGCATGTTAAGTGCGAATTATATAGACTGATCTGTTTTTTTTTCTCAGACGAACAGGGCCTTGCTCAACGGAAAGTCGAGTCCATGTTCGATTTGTAGCCACTGGAAAAATATAAGTTGAGGCGTAGATTCTTCAGGAATCGTGTTTTCGTCTGCGAAAATGGCCCATAGTTTATTTTCCCCTTGCATAGGCAATCGTCAAACAAATGTCTCAATGATTTTGAAGACAAGTTTTCGGCGAGGCATCGGCGAGGAATCGGTCACTGCCTTAAACATGCGCAGAAGATCACCTAGCGACTAAAACTTGTGAACTAAATCCGTTCATTGTCTCTGCGATAAGTCATTGTAAAAAAAAAAAAAAAACTCGACTTCTCTCATTCAAGCGTAGTAGGCTGGTAGGCTGGCAGGCTTAGCGGTGCTGGCTCGGAGCTGTCCCGCATTTATGATGGCGGTTTACACTGGAGGCCCCGAAAGTTTTCTGTGACAAGTACTGAGAGACAGTTCTCTGTACCAGGCCTCCTTTTGTTTCTCCTGTCATGGAGATCAAAACCTTCAGACTGGCAGTTTGGGCTAGTCTTTATTTCTTTGTCGTCGTCGTTTTGCGCTGCTTTGGTTTTCCGTCATGGTTGCGGTTACCGTCAGCGCTGAAAGTTTGGCGTGGCATTGTTTTGCTTCTTGTGGGCGGCATCTTTGCAGAGCAGGTTACAACGGTGCCCTAAGTCCGCCCTTCATGGAAGCCTTCACTGTTGTCTCAACACTATATTTCATATTTCTTTTATACGTTCTTTGTATCAATTCCCTCAAGGACACCCGTACCCTGTGCAATGCGAGCATACGTTATAAGGAACCCCAGTTGGCTGAAATCAATTAGGAGCCGCCTACTACGGTGGCTCTTTCTTCCTCCTCCATACATTCTGTAACGACGTGGCTGAGGTATCCATCGAAAGAGTGACTATTACTGAACCTTCTCTTTATTGCATTTCATTTGATTCCCTCATGACTAATTTTGTACCACCTGGCAGATTTTTTTTTTCCAGGAACAATGTTGCGACAAGCGTTCTCGCCTTTCCTGTCTACCTCCTCCTTTTCCGATGTAAACTCCGAGCCGCAATGCTCGTGGTTGGGGATGAATTATTTGCAAAATTTCCTATTCTTTCCGATGCTGAGTGAACCTCACTGAAACACAAATAACGCCTGTCTACTGCGACCTCTGAATATAACAGAGTTCAGTTTTCTCAAGTTAGTTCGTTATTAATGCTCGCCTGAAATTCAATTATTCACCTCAAGGAATATGCATACAATAATTTGTCTTCCGTAGTCGCTACACTTTCAAAGGGCACGGAGAGTTAGAACTGTACATACATACAAACTGACCAGACAAATATAATCTAAAACATTACAGACAGCTATTCGCATGTGTTCCTTCAATTAACGTCATTCTCTCTCTCTCTCTTTCGCAAGAGTGACGGCGTCAAAGACGAGCTTGATATTAAGCATCAAGAATGAGCGTTCTTTGAGGAGTACAGGCAGGCCGCAGCATGAAAGCCGTACAGCGCCTGCGCACAAAAAATATTTTACCCGCGTACTTTCAGCTTCAGTCTAAAACTGGCCTGATGCATGATTCTTGGAAAGGGTCCAGAGAAGTACGTGTCCATAAAATGGTTCTAAAAAGAACATATCTCGCTGAAAAGTAGAAAATTTTGGCATACCCGTGTTCGTGTTTCATTCTGGCCTGACCATACATCCATACAATAAGAATATATAGTACATGAATACAAAAGCAGAGGAAAGTACTTTTCACACCTGCTTCGTGGACTACAAGACAGAAGTACAGAGAAGAACCAAACGCAATAGCATAGGACGTGAGCTGCCATCCCGATTTCAAGTACCAGCAATGCTGTCTTTGTTGCGGTAGGGGAGCAAATGACGGAGGACAAAAGGGTTCTCATCAGCGCGCGCAGTCGCAAGCAATCACGGCAGCGGCATTTCCGCTCCAGGAGCACACTTTCGCCTTTGTTGCCGTGATGGAAGCGGCTCAAACTTTTCGCTCTTCCGGCAGCGGCCGCAATTACGGACACTACGCATGGAGTTGCCGCGACATCATTCCTTTGCCCACTGTTGCGGAGACGCCGCCTCCTGCAACTTCTCCATCCATCTCCACATTGCTGACGCTCCACCGAATAGCGCTGGTTATTTGCCCTTATTTTCTGCCTGCCTTCTTGCCATTCAGCGTACAACACTCATTTTAAGTTTAAGCCTACAGATGGCGCTGTTCCGACTGTACGTCTAAAGCTTGAAGTTGACAGGTAGGTCGTCAGTCGCGAATAGAGAGCTTCCGGAAAGCAAGAACCCATGGGTTAAAGGAAGGCCTAGAAGACGGCGGTGACGTAAGCAGGGGGGCAAAAATATATCGCTAATTTCTGCCAATAGGCGCCGTCTGTATGAGCGCGCCGAAACTGAAGTCAATAAGAAGCCGGGGTGATAACCACGGTGCGACCTGTTTGCCTTTCTTCAGATTACATGTTTTTGTGGAAACCGTTAATTTCTTAATTGCGCAGAGTAGCGCACATATAACTTTTATATATCTCAGGAGGTTATTGAATGATTGAATGGTTTTACACGCCTATGATCACCTCATGAAAAACGATATATAAGGAGAAAGTCACACTCACCAGTAGACATGCTTACCATGGCTAGGTGACTAGGAAAATCCTTTCGTATGAAACATATTAACGTGGGTAGTTTCTAATAAGACATACGGCTGCATAACTAAATAAATCAATCTTACTCTAATGTGTATACGAGTACGCGCCGGAATATGTGCGTCATGCAAAATGCTAATTCAACGCGTGTTTTCGTCCGTTTATTTCAATTGACTCGCAGCCAGCTCGCAGCCTTAAGCAAATACAACTTATGGCGAAATCTGCGTGGCATTTGATATGGCGCACCTAAGAGCTTGTACATGCCCAGCATCGCTAATGTGCTCACAGCTTTGTTTGTTTTTTAATTTTTTTCTGAATATTGCTACTAAGCAATTTTAGTCCATCCGACATGAGCAGCTAGGGGAACTTAATTTATTACCCTCATTTGATATTTTTCTTAGGTTTTCATTTTTCGGCACAGAACCACGCTTCCACCTATCCAGCCGTCAATTTCGTTTGATAATTGCGAGTCGGACAAGCAGGATCTCCCCAGAAGGAAAGGTTAATTGACTGTCAGGTTGAAATCTATAGTTTGCCATTCCGCAGAAACTTGGGCAGTGCCCTGCGAGGAAGGCGCGTGAAGGGGCGAATTTTAGCTGTTTCCAGTAATGATCATGATCATCGTTAACCCGACTAGGGTCACAGCAGTATAAAAGCCTCTCCAATGTCTCTCAAATTAACCCTTTCTTTTGCCAGCTTCGGCCACTGTATCCCCGCAAACTTCTTAACCTCATCCGCCCATCTAACTCTCTGCCACCCTCTGCAACGCTTACCTTTCTCTTTAGAATTCACTCCGTTACTCTTAAGGACATTGGTTGTGTTGCCTTCGCATTGCCCTGCCCAAGCCCATTTCCTCCTCTTGATTTCGACTCATATCCAGATACAAAATACCAATTGTCTGCACAAGCAATAAGTGTTACCGTAATGCTGCTCCTCAGCGAACGTATTCGGAATACTAGTAACGAAACGTAGGCTGCCTTCGCACTACATCATAATATTTTCAGCATTTTGAGGCTAAAGCCATTTGCCTTACTGTCTCACATCACCCGTCATGTACTGCTGATGTATTAAGGAGCGAAACGAACTGACCTAACATTAACTGTATTCGTTTTTCTCAAATAAGCGTGCCGTGTATTCCTGTCTCAAAGCAGTTCGATCCTGACCTAACTGCAAGCCCGGTTAAGTGCAGCCGCATTTCGTGGGGCTAATGCAGACCCAATTAATCTGTGACAGATTTCCTGTACGCCTTCTGCCCGGACTGCAAGAAATCTCTGCCTCCCACAACCCTTCTGCAACTTTACGAGTTTAGTCACCGTGCTGTCGTATCCATTAGGCTGAAATGCTTGAAGCAGCACAGGGGGCTTCTTGGTGAGAATTAATTTTTCTACCGTCCTTTGCAGTTTCCCAATAAAAATTTATAAGAGGCCTCCATAGAGTTGCTTCCGACTTAACGTTTAGTCTCCAGTCTAGACGTAGAAATACTTCATATGAATAAAGAATCAATATTAGTAATCAATTCTGGTTATCTGCGTTCTAAACACTCATTCATCAAGAACTGCGACACATCGGGGTGTTTACCTTCATTTATAACAATTTTAATGAATAACTGTTAAAAATAGGCGAAATTCGAAGAACTCTAAATTTGAAGGAGTTAAGCATGCACCCAAACCACCATTTTTTCAGCGCGTATCCTAGTGATTACTGCTCCACGGAAATAAAAAAAATCAAATTCACCATGTGTGATCGAATGTATTAATTAAAATGCTAATTCGCATTTTTAATAACCATGGCGCTTTAGCGTTTTGTCTTAACCAAATGCTCTACTGCGATTACACACCGCAGTTTCCTTTAAAAACTCACGGATTAGCTCATATGGTGCCAGTCGTCATAAGGAGCTTTTTCGTTCACACGCTGATAACAAACTGTGCAAATTTGCTTTGCCGTGTGGTTAGTGGATGGAACTTCAACTGTGGTTTTAGACATAAAAAATACCAAATTGGTTTTAGCGCCATTTTAACAAAAAATACCATGGACGTACTAATATTAGACCAAATTTACTCTCGACACGTCCTCCAGACAACTGAATTGTAAGCCTCCTCCTATAATTTAGAACTCCGAAGCCGCATTTACGAAGGAGCACTCTTGCTTATAATAGAGCTCTAGAATAGCGTATGCAGGTTTACGTGCGATAAACGTAAGCATTTCGCGGGCGTTATGCTCACTGTGAGATCTGAACCTTTCTTCCTCTCTTCGTTCACTCCCTCCTCTATCTATTTCCTTACGGCGCGGTTCAGGTGTCCATCGAGATGAGACAGATACTGCGCCATTTTCATCCCCCCCCCCTCCAAAAAAACAATTTTCAATTTTTTCCATCCGCACATTTAGCTCAACGCAGACGTGCGCAGGCGCAACGATAACTCAACTCATCGTGGCATCATCTGGCTTTTACGAAATCAGCCATTTTTGTGAACAAACCACATATCTATGTTGGCCTAGGAGGACGCGAATCCTCAAGGGAAATAAAAAACAATAGGGCAAATTTGATGATCATCAATTTTGTTGTAGGCGAAAATAGGCAAAGCAAAAGCCCTCAGAGCGTACTACAGTTAGTGGATGTACCGAAAAACGTACTAACAACGTCGAATTCACTCTGAATAGAGATCCTAGCATCAAAGCGCATCGACACATTGGCAACACTATCTCCTCGCGTGCGGTGCGGGGAAATCTAAAATAAAGTTTTGCGCGTGCGCACTGCAAACCAAGTTAATTTTAGCAGGCGCTATTCCTTCCGCACGTGTGCATAGGCTTTACTAAAACTGTTCTGTGAAGTTTCCCTTACTTTTACATTCATTCTGACTTCAGCACATTGACGGTACATTGACTTTTAAGGGGAAACCATTGCGAAAGGCAACTCGAAATGCACTTTGTTGCAATTCATTTGAAAAACACCCTAGCAGCGAACATCGCAACTCATACATGCTACAATGAGTTTTCTCTCAAATGCCTCGACCTCACCAACCGGGCAAAAAAAGAAAACCTTTATTGTTATATACGCGTTGCTGCAATACATGCGTTATTCTTTTGTTCCTTTCACACGTGTTGCGCTCTCGGGACACAGCCCATCTTTGTGCGCCGCACAAGCACCGAAGCCCTGAGAGCAGCCATCCGGCTCCGCAACCCCCAAAGCGAACCGCTGAATAATGTAAACCGCGTTCCTACCAAACCCACCCCACGAAAAGCTAGCTTCGGTCTAAAACCGCCTCGCTGGATTCACCGCTCTCTTTACAAAGACTCAGTCCTTTTTGAAAACAATATGTCTGAATTACGCCGACCATAATAAATTTATGGTGCGTCGGAAATATACTCAAATGTTTTGTCACTGTTTTAGTAGTCGTTGGGCTTTCGCGGTTGCTGCGGAACACGTTGAGCGCGCGAAAGAATGCAGAGAAAAAAATGGAAAACAAAAAATTGCCGAAATAAATCAACGAGCAGGACAGAAAGGATGCTACAGGCATGTCGTTCATCCATTTTTACTCAATTAGGAATGACGAGGCGAAAAATAAAAAATAGAAAAAAGATTAAAACACAGCGCTTCATGCATTAAGCCCACTGATCTCCAAACGGTAGAGCGTACGCAGGTTAATATAAGGAGACGCCATTGCAGTGCGAACAGTTGATCGCGGCTGGGTATGCTTTCGAACCTCCATAGGGGCCGACAAGACCGTAGAACACACAGCGCAAGGGAATTCACTGAGAGTGTACACACTTAAGAACTTCCGCAGATGGTTCGCACCAATTTACGGAACCCTAGTATGGTAAAAAAAAAGTAGTTTTGCACATGCCAAGGCTGCATATTGGGCTCCGAGGCACGTCGTAAAGATGGCTGCTGATTGTTTACACCTTACGTGGTCACAAATATGTGCAAAAATCTCGAAATGGGACCGCTGCGGCCGGGATAGAACCCGGGTCATTCGGCTCAGCAGCCGAGCGCCATAACTAGTGACAGGTCTTTTCGATAGTTCCCTGCGTCGTCCACGATTTAACCACTTGTATCGTTAACCACCAGGTTTTCGCAGCACACAAGTGCACGGGCGTATCAGCCTTTCTCGCTCACAAAACTGTGGCCAACGTGACGGGCTTCGAAAGAGTCCAGAAGCCGAACACCACAGTAAGCGCAGTTTTGTGGTTCAGCATCGTATCTCGTGTAAGTGTTTCGTCGTACCTGAGCATAATTTAGGTGATTTTGGCTACTTTCAGTGTGCCCTAACTGGCTCAGTTTCACTCACACACACTACCGACAGAGCCACCGCGGCGAAAATAACGGCATGTCAGTGCCCTAGCAACCAACAGAAAAAGTCGAAGGTTTTTTTATAGCAGACTTGTGAGGCAAGCTCCGTGTGCTGCAATGCTCATGGAGCAAAAAAAAAAATCAAGAACAAAATTGAGATAGCTACTCAGCGAGTTTTTCTTGTTTGTTTTTTTATTTTCTATTCACTGCACTGAAGACGACAGAGAAGACTGTCTTGAGCCAGATAAAGTGGCTCTGGAATTCAGACGACATTTTGTAACGTACAACTAAGAACAGTCGAAGTAGAATTTGTGCACCTTTATATATTTTTTAAGACATTTCAACATTCCCTTAGAAACACATTCTGAACACTTGTTGTGCCATCCGCACAAAGGTCATTGACCAAAAAAGGAATGTAGGAATGTGTTTGCCTACCTTGGCAATTTCTTTCTCTCTCCCAACAGCATCGCATTCCAAGCAAGCCTCATATGAATGTGCCGCGAGGAACAATTTCGAAAAGGCAGATCTTGAATAGGCAGAGAGGACCGTCATATAAGGAATCAGAGTGGCGTGCCCAATTGCTTGTCTATTATCAGAGATAGGTAAACCTGTCTGCATTCTCGCCTTTATGTATATGCAGTTCTTTCTCAGCTTGAGAAAAAGAGCAAGCATGTTGACTTCAGTCTCGAACTGTACGTGACCAGTCTTCTAAAGTGACAGCTCCAAGTTACCTTGCGAGCCATTCGAGCTTTCGCGACGCATTGACTGCCATGCGCCTTCACCTTCGTACATTTCCCTTCATTGCTTCTTTCTTGGTTCACTTGGTTTCGTGCTCTTTCCGACGGCGGTAAATAACCTTTCTAGTCTACCTACCACGGGTGGGCGACGAGCTACTTCGGTGTCCCATGAATGAGCCTCACTACAAGTGCCGGCACACCCTTGAGCGTGGGCGACTCCGGAGAAGAGATGGGTAGAAACGTTTACAGGAGATAGCTAAGGAGGGCTAATCACCTAGTTACTAGTACTCTGAGTCGCTTAGTTACTGATTTAATCTCTTTCTGTGCAGCTCTAGTCCCTCCACTTTTCAGTGTAAGCGACGGCGCAGAGGACACGCAGTTGTGCACGCAATAGAGAAAAAAAGACAGTTACTAAGTTATTTATTTATTAATTAGCTGAGTTTTGTTACTTTTTAGAACGCTCTTGGTTAGTTATTGAGATGGTTAATTAGGTTTGAAAAAGTTTAGTTTTTCCGTCAAGCTCGCCATGATTTTGAAATGTTCGAGTAGTTGATTCAGGCCACTTAAGCATAAAAAGCGGAATATTGCAAAATATAGCGTGAACCGCGACAGCGTGAACGGTGTGTCTAATCTTGACACGTGGTTTTTGTCCTGGGTGCGTTCGGTGTGGTGTGCTGTGTTCTCTGCCTAGTAATAATACGTTTAAACAAAGAGCGACATAGTATCTAGAACCCGTTTGGTTGCTTCGTGGGGCTTAACGTCCCAAAGCGACTCAGGTTACGTGGGACGTCGTTGTAGAGAGCTCCGGATAATTTCGACCGCTTGCAGTTCTTTAACCTGCACTGACATCGTAAAGTGGACGGGCGGCTCGCAGATCACCTCCATCGAAATGCGGCCGCCGCTGCCGGGAGCGAACCCGCATATTTCGGGTCAACAGCCGAGCGACATAACCATGTAGCCACCGTGGCGGCTCAACTACATATCGAGACCCCTGGCATGCTTGAATCACATTAGCATCGATATCAGTGCCTTTCATGTTCGACCCTATATTTCGCCACTTTTTACTCGATGCTCGAGTCCTCTGCGCCCGTCCGATAGACGCGTGTCGGAGGCTTCGCAGACTAATCAGAAAAGCCCCGACTTTGCCTCTTTGTTTTCCATAGAAACGATACTTCTTCACGTGTTCAGCGGGTGCTTCGAGGTTAGATGGACGCTCACCCGAAGCACTTTTCCGAGAAGCAAACATCCAGCTCAGCGGAGGAAAATAAACTGTTCTCTCCGTGTCCCCGCTTATGCCACCTACCGTCATGTCGTCCGAGATCTTCGCAGCAGTCAGCTACCTTCCTCGACCTTCGTTGAGACGTACATCATTTCATATCCGTTGATCGTTTCCTGTCCGCTTGCTTCCGTGTACGGCGCACCGTGGCGGGTGGCGGGTAAACAACGAATTGCTGTGCACTTACGAGGCATCCCTCGAGTGGCGCTGCAAACATGGCGCCTTCCTATACATGCAGCGGAAGGCGCGTCGCACACGGGTCGTCTGCGTTATAATTTGGCGCATTCCAGCCGTGCATAGCTGCTGCTGCGCGATCCATGATAAGCAAAGGAAAAAGGAATAACAGCAAACACCCGAGGGTTTGGAATGCCAGAACTCCCTGAAACGCCCAAAAGATGCCGATAGAGTGCAACCGGTGCGGAGCTCTCTGCTAGTACTATAGTTATAGTCCTGCATGCGTATAACTTTGCTTTCCTTGTTTTGTTTACAAGAAGGTGCGGACCCTAACTCCAGCGAGCTGGAATGCAAGAAAAGCGGCCATCTTGAGATTTCAGGAGCAAGTAGATGTTTTTTTTTTTTTTGTCTCGTGTTGTGCTGTGCGGAATACCGCTAGCAGATATGCTTTTTTTCTTCGTTATTTTCAAAGAATACACGTTTTCAGGATCCGGTTGGGCGAGGTGGAGCTAATCGTGTGCAGTCCTTAAGCGTTACGTGCCTATGGTAGGAGTAACGCTTAATGCCGGCGATAAGCACGTCTCAGCCAAGCCCTTACATACCCTTCGCCAGTCTTGCAGGTTCCTTTGAGCAAGAGCAGCACTTCAGCGGACAACTCTGTTGTGGGCATGATGATATCGCGGTACTAGAAAGAGGTCAGCTGAGGCGCGCCCCGCATTCTGAGTCGGTATGCATGTGCCGTCGTAAGCTCGCCCTGGGCCTGTTAAGGAAGGCTCCAGTAACAGTTGTGAACCAGCCTCGGATTATTGTCGTGCTTAATATTGAAAAAGTACACCAAACGCGAACTTTAACACGTGTTAGAAACTATTCTTATAGAACAGTATAGGCCTTTTCGTTAGACACGCTAAGAATGTTTGTAATGTGTACTGTGATATAAGTGTGGTTGAGTTGCACGGCATGCACTGACTGTCGAAACACGAGAAACAACTGCACCCGACAACTGAAGACACAACGCAAGTTTCAAGAAAGCGTTTCTGTTACGTAGACCCTTTTTTGGTGTAATAATGTTAATGAGATGTTTATGCATTTCGTGAACAGGAACTCCAAAGACCTGACGCCATGCATATACAGTGATCCGGAAATATACGGACGAGGAGTGGCGATCGCTGGTCTTTTTCTTAATGGCCTGTTTCGCAAACACCAAGTGTAGCAGGAGCATAACGATCGCCTGAAAGCAAAATGCTCGGAACAAATGCCGGGGGTCATCTGTGAGACAGCAAACATATGAATCGCGAACCTGCACCGCAATGCATTAAATGCTCGACAGCGAAAAGAATCCGCTAATTCTGCTGCTCCATTGCGTTTGAAATGAAACTTTCTGCATTACCGTACGCGTGCAAGCATACAAACGCAAGACGGAAGAATCCCCCCCCGAAAGAGGCTCTCAGCACATTAATGCCCAGCTATACACCAAGATCAGCATACTTTCACGGTCCGGAACGAAGTTACCACTCTTTACAAGGGTACAACGTGCTGAAATATGGGTGCTTGAATTATTAACGAATCGCGTAGCTTGGCTTAGAAATTATATATATATATATATATATATATATATATATATATATATATATATATATATATATATATATATATATATATATATATATATATATATATATATATATATAAGAGAAGTGCCCACTTCTCTTAAATCTTTATTCTGCGGAGCCAGCGCAACCTACGTTCGTATATATATATATATATATATATATATATATATATATATATATATATATATATATATATATATATATATATATATATATATATATATATATATATATATATATATATATATATATATATATATTCGGAAGTCGTGGGTTCGGATCCCACCGGCGGCATGGTTGTTTTTTCTGCTCCTTTACAAGTAATTTTCTTCAAGTGATCGATTAATTTAAGTATTATTAACCCACTGATTAGCGTTACACATTAAAAAAATTAAACATTCCCCTATGCACCTCCTTGGTTTCGGTGACTTTTGGCTCCCTTCATATGTTTGTCAAAACGATTCCCTCATTTCCTACATACATACATACATACATACATACATACATACATACATACATACATACATACATACATACATACATACATACATACATACATACATACATACATACATACATACATACATACATACATACATACATACATACACGGTTAAGGGAAATTGGGAAATTCGCTTCTTAAATAAAGACCATAAACACTGGTGTTAAAAAAATGCTTCCGAATGCTTTTTATATTCTATGTTTGGTAATTTTGCTTTTGACGGCTTTTCGTTCACTATGTTTCCGCAGTGGAATGGCTTCTATTCTTTTTTCGCTCTCAATGATGTTGTTCCTTTCTTTTGGTTTGTTTACTTTTTGATTAAGTTATTTATTTACTTGTTTTCTGGCCCGCTAAAACATGATCAATCAATCAATCAATCAATCAATCATTATTAATTAATTAATCATCTCTTATTCATCTAAAATAGAGAAAGAGACAAGACTAAAAGCTCACGACCTTGGCTGAGGTCCTGTCCTCCCTTCCTTTTTTTTTCCTGCTTATGTACTTGCGAGTTTTGCATACACTTGGTGGTGGTGTTAATGCACGTCCCCACTTCAATGTACATTTTCTACGTCCCAACGGCCTGCACCTTATATATATATATATATATATATATATATATATATATATATATATATATATATATATATATATATATATGTTGATAAACTCTTTGTGCTGCAACATCTATGTTATCATGTGGATGCAGAGCATGACGATCACGTAGGGAGCCAGCATCAGCTACTAGGCTGTAAGTACTGGGTTAAAATGGCCTAACCTGTCGAAGACCTACCGGCTTCAAATAGGAGCATGCGTCTCGTAATCGGGATTCTCGGCTGCAATTTTGAGATGTTTGGGGCCCAATATTTTGAGGCACCACAGTGACACCCTTTGCTGCATTTCACAAATCCCTCACTAAAATAATCACTCTTTGAACAACCATGTTTGACAAAACAAATTCGAAAAAGAAAAGGGCACAAATTAAACACTTTGATTAGAAACGGGTGGCCAGCTTTTCTGAGCGTATAACCTCTGTAAAAGCCGACTACCTGACCTAGGAATACTTGCGCCCCATTGCTACTGGGATTCGAACCCAACATCTCCTGTACACAAAGCGAATTATCTGCCGCTGACCGATTGGTGCGGCCCGCAGCGCATTCCTCGAACATTATGCCATCGACATACGGAAGAAATGCGTTGCAGAAGAACTTGCTTTGGGGCTAGTTGGTTCATGATTGAAGTTCTGAAGGGCGCAAAAGACACACACACAGGAAAAAAGGGGGATGACACAAAGGCGCTCTTTGTGTCATCCCCCTTTTTTCCTGTGTGTGTGTCTTTTGCGCCTTTCAGAACTTCAATACGGAAGAAAATCACCGCTTTAAATCTCTGCGGCGCATTTCACCCTTGTCAGCTGTTTCTTTGACTTTTATGGCCTTTTTATATTCGTCTGGCCGCTGCATAGACTCAGTGGTTATGGCGCTCGGCTGCTGGCCCGAAAGACGCGGGTTCGATCCCGGCCATGGCGGTCGCATTTCGATGGAGGCGAAATGCTATAGAGGCCTGTACATGTACTCTGCGATGTCAGTGCATGTTAAGGAACCCCAGGTGGTCGAAATTTTCGGAGCCCTCCACTAGAGTGTGTCTCATTGCCTGAGTCGTTTTGGGACGTTAAAGCTAACAAAACCAAAACCGAACCTATATTTCCTTCTGAAGAGAGTGTCCAAACATCAAGGTAATATGTCAGTGTTGCACAAAATTTCTTCCAACCTTCCTCTTTTCCTTCTTGTTTAGTCACTCTACGTTCTATTCCAAGCTTTCGTAACCCTCACGCTTAATCAATCCTGCATATTTCAGCGCTTCAGACAAAGCGGGTTCACGTTTTTTTCTGTTCGGCCTGCATAATTTTGTTCGTCTCGCAATTACGGAACGAAGTTATGTTTTTCGTCTGCTGTTTCGTGCAGGCGAAGTTCTGAACTTCCAACTTTATAAGACTTCGGTATACTCGCGCACAAACAGGACAAAAGGAAATTATAAGCACACGGCGCGCGTAACAAGCGCGACAGCTGCAGTCGAAAGCCGCGCATAAGTCACCTTTACATCCTTGATTATGGTTTATTCAGTTTTTATTTTCTTGCAGTGTCAAGGAACTGTCCGTCGCACACTACCTTCGACCCGTCTATCTTTCATTCATCGAAAATAAATGGCTCACCTTTTCACTTCAGCCCGACCTGCGTGAGATGAGGGTCAACTTTCTGAGGTCATAGGCCCAGGCAGTACGTACACCCATTATCTTACGCTGTGTCTGCGACGTTTATTTCAACACCACCTCAGGAGTCATTTTTTTTAAAGAAGAAAAAAGAGCACTTTTCTTCTTCAGTTATCGCGCTCCTTGTATATAAAAATATTCAGCACCGTTCATCTTGGAGTCATCTTCGTTTTGTCTCAAATCTGCCAAGTAAGGCTTTCCATCCTAACCCGAAAGCCCGTTGTTTTTGTAAGTTATTTTATTTTGTCGTTTTCGTTTCGCACCGAGTGCGTTCTTTTACTTGCATTCTTGGCGCCTGAACGTCTGTCTCGGAGCGTTTGTATACCTTCGCAGTGAAGGGAATTCCTTTTCCTGAACTTTACGGTTTTACATTCTTTGCGCTTTTGGCGTGCAGACTAGATTGCCTTCACCGCGTGGTGTACCTTTCGTAAATGCCGCTTTTTCTTCCACTAACGACTATTTTTTTTTATTATAAAGCACTGCCTGTGGTGGTGTCGATGCGTTCGCTTCCGGAGCGCAAGGTCGCGCGTGCGGTTTCTAACCACAGTGGGCACATTTTAATGAAAGCAGAATACAAAAGAACTCGCGTGTTACATCTGAGAGCATTCGAATTCAGACAACCGAAATTAATCTGGATCGATTACGATCATGTTCCGCAGCGGTGGCCAAGAGGTTTGAGCATCCGCCTCACATGCGGTAGGAGCGGGGTTCCAATGCCGCCAGGTGTTCACCTGTGATACAATGAGTAAAAGCTTTCTCCTGGCCAAGTGCTAGGCTACTCTGGGATGACATGTTTGGGAAATGGGTCTTTGGCCCATCCCGTGTACATGAAAAAACATCTTGTGTAATTGTGCCCTTTTTCAACCGGTACCTTTGAGCCGTAAAAATCATCATCATCATGATTCCATTCTTCGGCTTCCTTTTTATCCAAGGCTCTCTGAAAGTAAAAAAAAAAGAGACTAAACGGTAATAGCTGCGGCTTCCAAGCTTTACAAATATTATTTCTGAATTTCTAGGGGACCAAATCTGCCCCAGAAACTAATAGCCTGGGGAAGACTCAACAGGTACTTATTCTTCCGTGGGACTAATCTTTTTGGTTTGGAGGAGACCTATCTGTTCCAGTTACTCGCGTTCTACTACTCGAGCCGGAATCTCTGCTGTACTCTGAGGAATCCAGAAAATTCGAGATGATCTAACGGTTCCATTACAGCTTTGTTTCTTTTCTTCGTGCTTTCTTGATTCCTCAAGCACCACTCCATTATAGCTACTTTTGCATTCTGGGCCATTCGGCACGCTAGATGAAAACAATCTAATAAAATTGCCGGAAAGGGATCGTAACCGTTAGCCTAAGGCTTTCTTTGCCAGTGCAGCGCGGCTTTCAACTGAAAAGCGGAGGAAGAACTCTGCGCGTTCACTCACTAAAAGTGCCTCAAGATCTCCGGTACACCGTATCAGGAGGTAACATTGCGGGAGAAAGTGGCAAGATCGTCATTGTGGCGGGAAAAGGAAAGAGTGACAGAGAAAAAGAACAGGAAATGCAAACTGTGCCATGGCAGCCCCCGTCAGTAAGGATCACTGATCACTCCAGAACAGGTATAGCAGCGGCCCCCCTCGGCGTCGGGGCATTTCCTCTCACCTTTTAAAAATGAACAAGGATCGAGAACTAAGACGGCGCAAAAGAGTGCCGGGTAATGTAACGCGGGAAGGTATCGACCCCTTCTCCCTGTTCCTCAATCTGTCATCGTCACGCGGAAGCGTAGTGGTCCTTTAGAGACGTTACATTCTTGCTCTCGGCCTTCGCGTGTGTGTAAACAGCGGCAAATAAGGAAACAATTAAGATGATTTATTTCGGAAGTAGAAGGGGCATCGGCTGTTGAGAACGATGCCTGTGCCACGTTCGCGATAGGTGAATGAAAATAAAGAAGAATGAACTGCAAATAGATGCAGATAGGACAACGAGAAGAATGGCTCTGTGGGTGGGTTTTGTAACCGACGGGGCCAGTAGAGGGCGCTCTTCCTCGCCTGGTCTATCAGGAGGGTTTCCTGCTGGGTGCCAGTGGAATGTGTCGACGCGCACAGGCGTTCGAGCTGAGGCGGGTGGCTCGCCCGAAGCCTGCGCGAGCGGCCTGCACGTTTCTTAAGGCCTGTAGAACGTACTAAAACGCACGAGTGTAAAATAAGATGAATTGCTCTAGGAGTTTTAGTAAGTATTGCTGAAGCAAATGACATTGTTATCAACTCCTAAGGACAAATTTAGCGCTGATTTAACAACTAAAAAAACACGTGTGGTTGGTTTTAAACAATTAGTTATAAGCCTTTAAGTGGAGTGAGTAATAAAGGATGCGGTTTAATAAACAAAAGTTTGCGAAGTTTTTACGGTCCATCTTAGCCCAAAAGAACTGCAAAAGTTGGGTATTAGTCCTTCGAGGACTGCACTCATTACGGCAACTATTCGTTCTCCATAGTTTAAACCAACAGTCTCCCAACCACCACCATCATGTGTTAAGCTTAACTGGCAGTAATTTTCCTCACAGACCACATGGATGATACGCATTCCCGCCATTTAAATGCTATCGGGTTTTTACAAGTTTGTCTGAAGGAGCGCAACTAGAGAGGCCAAGCACCTGCCGGTTAAGACTGCTTTTCACTGTGTACATGAGCGAGTAGTTTCTCTTGCGCCTCGACTGACCCTATTCCAGACGCTCTAAACAGGAAAAAAAGTACTATGACCCCTACTCACTAGGCGGGACAATGAGAACAAAGAGAAGTTGGCCTGCATTGATACACTGCGGGTTTCTAATAACAAAGAGACAACTCTAACTGAAAACGGAGCTTTTATACGCTAGAAAAGGACCAAAAATTATGCACAGATGTCGTAATCACGGGCAGAATTTCCATAGCAAAGTTTGTGCGGAAAAATCGAATTTAACCGCGGATCCCAGAGGCTATGCTGCACCGCCATTTTTCGTAAACTATCGGGAACCAGTCACTATTACTGTGGGGGTGACGAGTTTGTCTCGAGTGGCGGCAAAACTTAAGATCGCACCCCTCCTGCGCCCGTTCCCGGGTTGAACGTGGTGCCTCGCCGTCGCGGCGTAACCAAGCGCTCAGCGCAGCGTAGTATGAAAGATGGCGAGAGCGAATAGGAAAGCGGAGCAGGATGGCAGGGTGATAGCGTGAAGGGCTCCGCGGCGGCGACCCGCTAAGAAATGGCGCCAGAGTAGCGCGCGCGATCGTTCGGTGCCCCGAAGAGAGGCTCACCGGCGGAGGATATCGCTGTGCGCGCTGCCCAAGCTGTAGTTTCATCATCATCATCAGCCTTACTACACCCACTGCAGGGCAAAGGCCTCTCCCATGTCTCTCCAATTAGCCCTATCCTTTGCCAGCTGCATCCACCCTTTGCCTGCAAACTTCTTAATCTCATCCGCCCACCTAGCTGTAGTTTACGCAGGCCGAAATCCAGAGCCACCTCCGTTCGTCACTGTGTTCCGTCTGCGTTACCCTACAAGTCAAATACCGCAGCAGTTGCGCTCAAAAATCGCTCTACCGAGAAAAGTAATCGTAAGTCAGTTTTTTTTTGTCACTGCAGTGGTGGCTCAGTGACTAAGGCACTCGGCTACTGATCCGGAGTACCCGGGTTTGTACCCGACCGCGGCGGCCCAACACCCTCTCAATGCTAAGGCCTCTCCACCGGCCGCGTGACGTCACGCCAAGGGACCGTGCAGGCCCCGCGCTCCGCGATTTCAGCGCGCCGCGCCCGTCTGCACTATTCGGGTACTGCCGTACGTAGCTGCCTTATAAGTGATTCCTTCATTTTCATTTTTGTCGTTGCTGCAGAAAAGAAATTCGCTAGTTTGTGCGCGCCTTAGGCTATCATTTTATCTGCTTTATATATTTTTTTTATTGCAGAACACCTTATTGTCAAGAAAGTTCGAGCTGCTAATACAGTTTTTTATAATAAACAATTTAGCATACGGCCGCCAATTTCGCATTATTGGTCATTATAATAAAAAATTGATTAGTTAATTTCAATTAATCATCTAATTATTAGGTTCTATCACGTACATGATGTCTGCCGTGCGGTAAAATCCATCCGCACAGACCGCACATGCGTATATCTAGTTGTTAAAGTAGAAGTTCGTGAACATTGAAAAAAAAAACACCGTCTACTGCGCATTGTGTTAGTTTTATTCTGTATTGTGTTTTGCTTAAAGCTTTCACACACAGCAATAATGACACTCACAATAATGTTGCGCTGTTGAGTATTTGTACAGCTAATCTGACCCTTACAATAAAAAACGACGAGACACCAGCAATGAAGTGTGCGCAAAGCATTTTTATTGCTTGGGAATAAAACTTACTTCTTCTTAAGCGTTGCTGCTTTCCGGGCTGCGGCCTTCTGCTGCGCATTGTCTTGTATGGCATCATTTCTTAGTTTGCAAAAGTTGTTTAGAACAACGTTGGTTGCAACGCGTACTACCAAGCGCAGGAGAGTTTGTGCAGTGTGGCCATTTTCACATGTCTCAATGTCGTGTTCGTCCAGGAGGGAAATCGTCTGTGAAATCACGACACCACGTTGATTTCTACAGGAGAGAAAATCTTCCGCGGTTGCTCCAAAAGACAACTTCTCTGCAACTAGTTTAGTCATCAGTACCATGTGAACTGTGCATGGCTGGGGAAACTTCAGCCCTCCTCTCGACAGGTTAGCTATCATGGCAGTATTTTCCGCTTCGATCTCTCGATTTTCAATCACCAATGTGCTGAAGCAAGCAGAACATGAAAGCTTCTTTAAAGCAGCATGAGCAGCGTATCCTGCAATGTAGACAATAGCATCCATGTCAGAGTGGGCGTGTGTAATATCGTCGTCGCTGACAGCCACAGAAAAGTTGCATGGGACAAGATCCTCACTTACGTCTTCAAACTCTGTTTCCTCGCGTGGAAATGTCAAAAGTTTTTGAAGACGAAGCTTCTTCTCACATTCGTAGAGCTGACGCACGGAAATGTGGTACTGTGATCCTGCCAGCTGGCGGTAACGGCCGAACCGGTCTTCTAGCGCATCCGTCTGAAATTTGCCCAGCAGTACGTACTTGAAGTGAAGTTCTTCTAAGCAGTAGCGCGAGAGTTCTACCAGAGAATAGCATGTCAGTCGCAAAGCACTGTGAGTCTCTTTCGTCAGCGAGCCACTGGTGATGTTTATTCTTGCCCAAGCGTCCAACCAGTCCACAACGCCGCTCAGGAAAGCTAACTGTGTGTCATCAACAGACCTTACAGGGTCTTGCATGCTGTCCCTTAGCCTCTGGCCTTTGCAAGGGGTCTTAACATTGACTATTTGCCACCATGTGAGGATAACGTCAATGAAAAGAGCAGTCGACTCAGCTTGAGGAATCTTGAACGCGGAACCATGTGTCCTGAGGGCATTTGAAACAAACTGATTAATGACGTCGAGAGCGAGCTTTACATTTTGCCGCTCCATTGAGGTTGGATTCACGGCTTTTGCGTTCAGTCTGTAAGCAGCCTTCACAAGCGACGTCTTCTCTGAAGAATAAAGCTGCCGCACAGCTGCGAAAGAAGCAGCTTTCATACGAGGAGGCCCTTCGGGCATTGCTCCACTCAAGTCCATTTCAGGGAAATAGAGGCATGTTCCAGGGTTTTTCTGGTTAATCCAATTGTTCCTAATGCACTTCAAGAGATGCACAGGATCGACCACGTAGAAAAGAGGGCGAGCGTTATCGGCTGGATGGGGATAGACAA
This sequence comes from Amblyomma americanum, assembly GCF_052857255.1. Taxonomy (NCBI): domain Eukaryota; kingdom Metazoa; phylum Arthropoda; class Arachnida; order Ixodida; family Ixodidae; genus Amblyomma; species Amblyomma americanum. Next base: position 6,213,074 of record NC_135507.1, on the reverse strand, counting down.
TGCTCACCTGAGGACTTGTAGCAAATAACGACATCATCTTGCGGTTCAGAGCATTGTTGTCCGTTATCACAGCGATAATTTTGAGCCCCATTTTCTCAACATTAATGATTATGTTCTTAGCATGCTCGTGCAAAATTTCTGCGCTCAGTTTGCTCACAGGTAATATGTGAATGACGTCCTTGTTTGCAGAAAGGAGTGATTGTACCATGAACACATGGGCTGTTGTTGCTGGTTCCGTTGAATGAACCGACGATCCTACTATTGTGCCCCCTTTGTAGTCGAAGTATGGTTTTATGTGGATCTCATCGATCATCAGGGTCACTGTCTTCTCGTGGTCTTTCATTGATTTGACTCGTTCTCGGATGTAGGAGAGACAGTGCGGTTGATTTTGCTCCACAAGAGGGTCAGCTTTGTAATTTGAGCAAACACGGCGCAGTGTGGAAGGATGGGGCAGAATGATTCTTGATGCAGCTCTTGTGAAGTGATATGCGTGAGGAGAAATTGAATTCAAAATACTGGCGAATACCAGCAGCTCTGCGCTATACACATGCTGTTTCGCGAGGAGAAGCTCTATCTGCTCAACCAGAAATTTCAGCAAAGAAGACTGTTCTTTCGTCGTATCACTGTCCTCAATGAGGTCTGCAAGCAGTGAACCGACAAACTGCAATACTTTAGTATGTTTCGACTCTTTCGTCACCTCAGGTATATTATGCAAGCCTATCTCGAGTTCTTCTAGCAGCAAGGACAGGCTGGAGGTGTCGCATACTTGAGCTGGCAGAATCCTGCCTGAAGGAAGCGACAGAAGCTTCACTCCATTCAAGAAAACAGAAAGTGACAGATCAGGGAGAACTACCAAGGCGCATTTCACATTAGGTGAAGGATCATTCTCGATGAGAAGGAACCTAACGCACTGCTCATCGACAGAAACGGTCCAGAATTTCGTGTTGCAGATTCCAGGCAACTTAGATTTGAACTCCTCGTAAGATGAAACTTTGTTTCTTTTCTGTTCAAGCTCATTAGACTGAAGTGACTTCCTCATAGCCTCCTGCAAAGCAGCGTTTTCCCTTCTTGCTTTTTTCGTCTCTGGCGATTCACTCCGTCCAGGCGTTGAGGACAAGTATTTTGGGCAGTTTGGAAAAACAGAAGGCGCAGCATCAATCTTCAACTGTAGCCTGTCACGCTTCACCTCTATTATTTTCCCTGTCAGTTCATCTTGGTGTGACAACGTCGTAATGAAGTCGCCTGCGTGGAAGTGCAGTTCACACACCTGCACGAGAAAATGAAGCAAGGCCATTCGCCATGACTCTCCATTGCCTAAAACACTAAGTAAAAAGAGTCTGAATAGTGAACAGCTTTTACATATTTACACAGCTTTTACACAAGCCTTATGCACATCCACAGAACTAAATGCTTCCTGGACAATTCATACATAAGTGTAAGAAGTGATATCATTGCCTACAAAGACAGCATGCCTTTCCAGGAGCGACAGCTCACAACTAAGATAATTACCAGCGCCTATTAAGCAATATTTCAGAGTCTTACCCTCGAATGCTCTGTAGGTGTGAAATCCTTCCGTGGAATGGCTCGCAACCAGGCTTTTCTTCGTACTTCGTCTCTTGGGAAGCAATAAACACGTACTTTGGGACCATTCTGGTAGTTCCCGCGGCACCCGGGAACACAGCACCGGCCCATGTTTCACGAAGTTGCACTCGCTACACGGCAGGCAATCAGTTTCCCATTCGTGCGCTAGCACAGGTACGCACGCCACACAAGAAACGGCCACACGAAACAGACACAGCCGTGCGAGGAGCGAACGGAAATGCACCCAACGCCAGGCTGAAAGACTCAAGCAGCAGCTAGACGCTCACTGCAAGACTGCGTTCGTGTCTGTGCTTGCCCGGGCAAGCGCGAGCACATCGAGGGAGACAACCGAGCGGAGCGGAGCCGCGCTTGGTGAGCAGCCTGACCGGACACTTGGCGTGACGTAGCGCGTGTGGAAAGGAGGGCCTGGAGAGGCCTGAAGAAAGTATTTAGAGGGTGTTGGGCGGCCGCGTTTCGATGGATGGGAAACGCTAAGGCACGCGTCTGCTTTGCGATGTGAGTGCGCGGTAAAGATCCGCAGGTGGTCAAAATTATTCCGAAGCCCTCCACTACGGCACCTCTTTCTTCTTTCTTTCACTCCCTCCTTTATCGCTTTCCTTACGGTGCGGTTCATGCGTCTGTCGAGATGTGAGGCAGATACCGCGCCATTTCTTTTTCCCCAAAACAATTTTCAGTCAGTTTTTTTTTTCATTACAGCTTTCTAAGCCACAAATTGGATTTTGGCTGCCGGATGAATGCTATCATAGCTATACAAAACAAGAGAATCAATTTTTCCTGCATCAATAATTGTATGGAGTCGTTCCCATGCCCCTTTATCGTTTCAAAAAGGCGAGGGTCGCTAAGAAGCCAACGGGACATGGGCACTCGCTCGCAGCTGTTGACGTTGGAGAAGAGGCCAGGATTCAATACCATCTGCAGTTGTTAGCCCGAGAGCATGTGACTACAAAGAAATGTTCGTAAGGAATCGGTGAAGAACAGACTCGATCCCCTTTGATGAAGGCCGCCGTGGTGGCTGAGTGGTTATGGCGCTCGGCTGCTGGCCCGAAAGATGCGGGTTCAATCCCGGCCATGACGGTCGAATTTCGATGGAGGCGAAATTCTAGATGCACGTGTACTGTGCGATGTCAGTTCAGGTTAAAGAATCCTAGGTGGAGGAAATTCCGGAGCCCTTCAGTACGGCGCCTCTCATATCCTGAGTCGCTTTGGGGACGCTAAACCCCCATAAACCATAATCAGCATCTGATTAGCTCAGAGAAAGTGCACTTACTTCGAGAATGCAGACACTTTTGTAAGGGAGGACTTTCTAAATGGTCTAAGTTGCAATCTATTTGGAAAAACGCCAGATAAGAGTTCTCGCAACTCTTACAAAACAAAGAAATTATCCGCCAAATGCTTATATCTTACGAAAAGGCTGAAAAATATGAGAATGTTCAGCATTACGTAAGATCTGCTGCAATAAATGCGTTGTTCTTTTGTTTCCATCTCTCACATTAGGTGGTAGACGCGCATTTTCAGCCCTGCTCTGCGCGCCGCTCGAGCGTCAAAGCCCACAAATGAATTGGAAGCCATCGAATGGACTGGACGACGCGGCATCGAAGGAAACAAACTTAGCAAAGCTTTAAGAAAGATTCTGTGTGAAACTAAAGAGATGCGGGAGAAGTTTCTATTTTAAGGATAGGACTTCGTAGCTACTGTCGCCTCAGGTCATGCTTATTGATACCTGACCTGATAAATTGATGCCAGCCACAATCGATAAATGGCGCAGACGGTAGTTGTCTCTGTTCCAGATACACGCCGCCTTGGTAGCCAGATCTGAAAATTCTGCGCTTCATTGTCGGTCAGCGTTTGAATTGAAAAGAACTGACATCTGTATTAGAGTGCTTTTTAGTTTATCGACTTTTGCTCTTATAATAGCTAATCTTTTCTTGCAACTAGCTTTTTCGGCTTTTGGTTTTAGAAATGCTTTTTTTTCCATGTATCCTTTTTTTCTTGTACATTGTCGGAAACATATTTCTTCTGAGCTTGTCACCATTTTCTTATACGTGCCTTTTTGTTGCGCTTATTACCTCTTTGTTTGTTGAGCAACTTGCACATACATAATTATGTGAGCTCTGCGCACCTCTGCGTAGCTCTGCCATATCTGGCGGGCGCAGGCCTTGCCGAGCCCGTTTATGGATTTTTCCTGCGCTAGCACTAAGGCTTCCACTCAGCCAAATTACCGTTGTCGGTCAGTTTGGCCAGCCTCCAGTCTGGTTTTGATGAGCCGACACAACCGCCACACCGGATTGTGAGCAAACTGTGCGCACCGGGGTAGGTGGCAGTTCAATAATTCATTGCTCGCTAGAGGTGTCTCGGGAAGAGCAATCTGGGTCTCACAAGCCCCGCCAATGGCAACACTTGCCATCGCAAGTCAGTGGCGCATAGCCTAACTGCTGCAGTGCTGCGCCAGGAGTGGTATGAGAACTCTCAGAAATCTATGAATGTAAATACGAGAATGACCATGGGCATACTCCCATTAACCTTATCCAAACGACATCCATCCTTGAACAATGAATTGGAACTCCGGAATCAAAGGGAAAACCCAAGTACGAACTCACCGAATTCGCATTTCACATAACCACGCAAATAGATTTTCTTTTTTTTCTCGAAACTCAACATCACACTTGCCCAGTGTAAGTAAGACCTCCGAAAATAAATTTCGACTTGCAGGAGCTGGATAATGCTAATAAATCGCAACAAAATTAGCCGAAAAATAATTGTGAGCATTTTTTCTTGTCGCGAGAAATGACTTAAGTATAAATCGTCATTATAATGAATTATACACTCTGCCAGGTGGCCTACTGCGAGCGCTTCTCTCAGCATGATGTGATGAGCATGAAAGAAACGACCCTTGAGCGCGCCACCAATGCGGTTGACTTCGCACTATTACAGGCTTGTAGTGCCGTGAAAAACTACACAAGGAGTGCCGTATACAGTCGCGGGCTCAAAGTGTGCAGCTGTTTCCGCTTACCGCATTCTGACTGTTCGCTGTATGCACATTTCCCATACTCAGAGTAAACTATAACAGCCAGCGACGGATCCAGATGATAGGTTTTCGCAGACCACTCGCGATCCACTCTTTCGTGCCACTAACGTTAAATCAACAAGGCTTCGGAGTTGTAATTTGGTATATGCATTATTAAAAGTTCACAGCATGCACGTTGGAATAAAAAAATGTTTCTTCCTGCAGTCAGACAAACCAGTTTACTGAAAAGCCTGTAAGCGTGAGGAGACATGCGTGCTCTATCCGCTGCAATTAATACCAGTCGACTGGGTAGCGAATCAACTCAGCAGTGATATTTCTTTTAGTGCGGCAGTGAAATTCTCTTTGTTTTTGCACGTAAATTGCTTATAAATAGAGGCATCAGCCTTAAGAACGCCTGAAAAATTGGGACGGGGTTTTCTTTATGGGCAGCTTCTCGCACTCAGACGTCGGCTCGTCAGCTCACTCCAATTGTACAGGTTCCACAAGCCAAAACTCTTTCTGTCGGAGCCGGGTACAAGCAGTTTCCATTTCCTGTTTGGGATGCGGACCAACTGTCTACAGACATCGCCGGAGTAAAAGCGAGTGTGAAGGAAAAAAGTATAAACAAGAAGAAAAAGACATAGCAAAAGTAACTGCAGGCTTAAGTGACGATGAGGGCCGTAGCTCCAGAAGTATAAAACAGCGAAGAAATGAGAAAACGCCGGAAACGCTGATTTCGAGCGACGACACAAGCGAAATAGTTTGTAACGTATTTGGTAGCGGTGTTGTTTCGAGCGAAAAACGCCTGACATCAAGCAGCAATGCGCTGCCTTGCAGTTTTGTTTGGTTCGATACTCGTCGAACAAATCTTTTACGGGGATAAATAAAGTTCAGCACACAGTGGGTGTCATAAACTTAAAAACTGCGCACAGGACAGGACTGAGAAAAGAGAAGAAGCGCACTCGACGAGCGCAAACTAAAAACTGGTTTATTGCGCCAGCGGCTCCTTTCCGCTTCAACAATAAAGCGCATGCGCACCAAACACACGCAGCCACAAACGCACAATCACCTTGTCATGCCGAGAAATTCCAGTTCCTTCCTGTACAAAAGGATGGAAGCCCCACTTACGCATTTTTCAGAGCCAAATCTGGCTAGCGAGATTTGGAGCTGGCGCACACGCATGCAGGCATGTAATAACACGCGCACGTGCACGCAAACACACGCATACACACGATAATTCTGACGTGTATCCCACACACTACGCAGGTCATCGGCAAAATATATGAGTATAACCTGGGACCAAATGACACGAAATGCAAAACATCACGAGACATGGTACTTGGTCATCTTGGCCGCATCATTCGATGCTTGTGCTGGTTTCTATCTTTAGGAGAGTGCATAAAATCGGGCGTATTGGTGCAAATGGCTGGATTTAAAATGATAGCACAAGCTAAAAATGCGCCACACTGGCCCACGGCGAGTGCTATTTTATAATATTATAGTGTCTCTGAAAGTGTGACATATAATCCCACGCGCTGATGCATTGCCAGTGGCATTCAGATTTTGAGCATGAGTTCATGTCTCCAACCACGGCGGCGCAGCAGGATTTTTGTGGGAAAATTTAAAGGCCCCGATGTACTGAGGCTCTGGTAAATGATATGAACGTCCAACGGTTTCAGTTACTCTAGAGCCCCTCAGAATAACCACAACAACGTGATTCTGCCACTTAAAAAATTGTCATTAATTTACTATTCTCAGCATTGCTTATCCTAAATCACATAGGCCTGGGTAGTAATAGTCAACAACGGAGCCGCAACTTGTGCAATAATGCTCAAGACACAAGGGGACTAGATTTGTTATAATTAACATTGAGGTCTAATACACAAGCTCTGAAATAGGTTCATTAGAATACGGTCAGTTGTTTAAGAAGTAATGCAGATTGTTTTCAACCATGGCTGAGGTATTTTACAAGCTCAAGGTAGCCGCTTCGAATGAACACGCTATAGGTATCGCAACACTTTTCATTAAAACAGAAGCAGATAACTGAAGCGGGGCAAGTCTTAATTTTATTTCTCTCTTTTCTCTCGGAATACAACAACTCCAATGTCTCGTGCTGATTAAGCGACAGAGATTTTGGTTTGGACAGAGGTTGCACAGAAAGAGAGGCTGGTGGTTGGTCACAAAAGTTTTTTTTTTTTTACTGCTAAGTGTATGTGTCTCCAATGGCCACGCATTTAAAGATAACTTCAAACCACAACGGGGATAATATATTTTCCGATCATGAATAAACTACGATTTTCCAATAAAGTGAAACCGGAAGGTGGAAGCTGCAAGTGTAGAGCGCTAGGTGGGCAGTTTATCCTGCACTGTACGTAATCCAACTGTTTGGCATGATTATGGTAATGGTGATGATTGTGGGAAAGGTGTGACGACGTGATTGGCGACAAGGTTGGTTCAATAAAACTTGTTGCTGGGCGAGTTGTTGACACATACTTGAAAAAAGATGTAGCGCAAAAGAGAAGAGCACGGGAGGGAGACACGACAAGGACGAACGCTACTAACAACTGGCTTTATTTTCCGTAACAGATATCAATATATAGGGGTACACACCACATGTGCACATGACACTAGGGCGGCTCTGGGCTTCTTGACAGGAAAAAGAAAAAAAAGGAAAAATTGATTAGGTATCTGCAATCGAAGAAAGAACAGTACCAAAATGTATCATCTGTGAAAAAGAGGAAGAGAGAGGGGGAGGGGGGTGGGGGTGGCGGGGTCGGAGCAAACAGGAAATGAAGATGAACCGACAGAAAAAAAAAACGAAAGAGAAAAACAGGCACGCACGAAAGAGGCGGTGTGATTCTTACAGAAACCTTTCCAGATCTAAAGCGCGCTCGGAGGAGAACAAACTTATTGACGCGTCTCTGATGCAATCACTCGATTTTTGTTAATGTAGAAAGCCTCCAGCACAACTCTGGCTTTTGCACTTGCGCTCCTGCCCAAAATATTTGCTTCTTTAAAGCGGGATTCGCAGTTGCACGTCAGAACATGCGAAACTAAATTCGCGAGCTTATCTTGTAGGATTAAGTTTTGAGCATGCTCCCTTAAACGGTCGTTGAGACAGCGCCCCGTCTGCCCTATATAGCATTTTCCACAGGACAGGGGAAGGATGTAGACCGCTCCCAAGGCACATTTGACGAAGGCTTCTTGATGTTGCTTCTTGCAACCGCGCTCAACTTCCCCGCAGATACGGGGACATAGTTTGGCCAACTTATTTGGCGCCGAGAAAATAAGAGGATCATTGTGCCTACTGGCCACTTTCTTGAGGTTATGAGAAACCTTATGAACGTAAGGCATCACCTCGGGATTGACCCTCGCGCGTTCAGTTCCAGCCATCGTTCGTCGGGGCCAGAGATTCTTTAGGAGTGTTTCAGCGACTGCCGTTGGGACCGAACAAGGGAAGCCTGCAGCCAATAGCCTGCGAGTCTGATTATGGAAGCTACCGTGCATTTCGTGCGAACACGACTTACGAAGCGCAGATTCTAAGCAGTGCGAAGCAATGGCTCTTTTTATAGTATTAGAACGGGAGGAATCGTAGGGCAGGAGTGCTTTCTTGGCACCTGGGAATTACGCCCAGCAGGTGTGTACCTTCGTTAACCTAAGCTTCAGGTCAAAAAAGCGTATCTCGCCATTCTCCGGGAGTTCGTGGGTAAAAGACAGTCCTTTGCCATAGTCATTAAACAACTAAGATTTTCCGAACTGAAAGTTCGTCAGCAGAGTCATTAAAACCTTTTAAAACGATTAAAAAGTCATCAACGTATCTAAAAACCTTTAAAACCGGGCCTTCACTAAAAGCTTGATCCAAAAGGCGATCAATATATGCAAGAAAAATGTCACATAAAGTAGGCGCCACACAGGACCCCATACAAACGCCGTTGCGTTGCAGAAAAGGCTGCTTGTCAAATTCGATAAAAGTGACACTCAAATAAAATTCTAAAAGCTTTAAAAAATGCCGAGGGACACACCTACAGCGGACTGAAAGGAGAGCTCTCGGGATTTTTCAATGGACTCCTTTACAAGGAGTAAAAGTCCAGCTTGAGGAACAGAATAAAATAAATCCTCAACATCAACTGAGAACACGTATCCAGCCCGTCGGTCATTCTGGAGAAACTCTGCTACTTCTTGAGACTTCTTAGTCAGGAAAGGGTCTTCTACATTAATCAACTTGTGGTTTTTCAACAAGAACTGGCTGACACATTGCTGCCAAGAGGAATTCTCAGTAATAATAGTTCTAAACGGAAAACAAGGTCTGTGAGTTTTTGCCGTTAAAAAGACGTTCAGGCAGTTGCCTGTACAGCGGGAATTATCATTGGCTATCTTGGTCAAATTTAGCCCTTTAGAGAAATTCATGAACTTGGTTTTTACACGGACATCGCCTTTTCTCACGCGCACAAAGTTCTTCTCAACGGCTTCCAAGGCTCTTGCGTTGTAAGCACCCTGCTCCATAACGACGAAGCCCCCTTCTTTGTCCGCCTGTAGTAGGTAAAGTTCGTGATCTTTAAAATGCTTCACAACGCTATCTAAAATACGATTCAAGCGGTGTCTGGAAGTTCTTGAAGCACACTTCGTGATGCAGTCCACACCTTCGAGGATGCACCTCTCACAGTCTTCCGCATTGACCTTCTGTGCAATGTTCCTGTTGGAGGCGAGCAGTTCGTGAGCTGACACATACGGCTCAAGGACAAACCTTGACCCTTTCTGCAAAACTTGCTGAACGTTCTCCGGAATAGTAACGTTCCCCACGACCAAGACTGGCTTTCTCAGTTCTCGCTCGTTTCTTCCCACACTTGTGAGGAGGTGCATAAGTTGAAAATCCCAATTTACCTCTGAAATCTGCACAGCCTGGGACCTGAGGGAACGGTACATCTGTGGAGCGAGCCACTCTGGGTAAAAGGTGCAGCAAGTCAAGCGTAGCCAGTCCTGGAAAAGTCTTACTTGACGCCATAACTCTGCTCTGAGAATCTTGCGCAGTCTTTTTGCATGTCCCCAGGAAGGCTTGACTGGTCCGGAAAGTGCAAGAAGCAACATCAAGAAGCCTTCGTCAAATGTGCCTTGGGAGCGGTCTACATCCTTCCCCTGTCCTGTGGAAAATGCTATATAGGGCAGACGGGGCGCTGTCTCAACGACCGTTTAAGGGAGCATGCTCAAAACTTAATCCTACAAGAAAAGCTCGCGAATTTAGTTTCGCATGCTCTGACGTGCGAGTGCGAGCCCCGCTTTAAAGAAGCAAAGATTCTGGGCAGGAGCGCAAGTACAAAAGCCAGAGTTGTGCTGGAGGCTTTCTACATTAACAAAAAATCGAGTGATTGCATCAGAGACGCGTCAATAAGTTTGTTCTGCTCCGAGCGCGCTTTAAATCTGGAAAGGTTTCTGTAAGAATCACACCGCCTCTTCCGTGCGTGCCTGTTTTTCTATTTCGTTTTTTTTTCTGTAGGTTCATCTTCATTGCCTGTTTGCCCCAACACCCCCCCCCCCCTCTCCCTTCCTCTTTTTCACAGATGATACATCTTGGTTCTCGTTCTTTCTTCGATTGTAGATACGTAATCAATTTTTCCCCCTTTTTTCTTTTTTCTGTCAAGAAGCCCAGAGCCGCCCTAGTGTCATGTGCGCATGTGGTGTGTGCACGTATATATTGGCATTCCCGGTCGGCGCCTGTTCTCGCCGGTCCCGCCGGTCCTCCGACTCCCGAGACGCGTTCGTTTTCAACGAACCCGACTCGCCTCGGCCTCGGCCGCGCCCGGCCCACCCTCCTGCTAGCCCTTTGGATTCTGGACAGGAGCTCCGAGCGCGTCCAGTGCCGTCCGGCGCCCCACCCTAGGAGCCACTAGGCCACCCCGTCGCCCGCGTCGGAGCCCCTCGTACCACTACCTAGGCCTACCTACCCGGCGGCCGCTTCGGCGGCCGGGTAACCCTCTACCGCCGGGAGAGCCTCTTCGGGCCGTCGTCGTCAGCTGCAGCGGCGGCGGCCCCTGTTCCTGAACACCCCTGCAGCCGGCACAGCGGACTGCGATGGCGGCGGTCCAATCTTTGCCTCGGCGCCTGCTGTGCTGCCCTGGACGAGTTCGCGGCTCGATTGCTGCCTCCCGCCCTCCCCGTGCGCACCGGTGCGCTCGGGGCCCCGACGCGCCGCCTCCAACGGCGGTCTCCAGCGTTCCCTCCCTGCTGCCTCCTGACGCAGCTCCCGGCGTAATTTCGGACACCACCGCCGGTCCCTGGACGCCAGCCCACTGACGCCCTGCTGTCACTACAGCCCCTGCGCGCCGCCGGCAACGGCGGTACTCAGCGCACCCCGCCTCGCTGCCTCCCAGCAGTTTACCCGCGGTCTCCACCGGCCACCCATCGGTGGCTCTCTGCAGGCAGCCTCGGCTACCTTGCAGCCTTCGCCTTCCCTGGTCGGCTTTCCGGCTGCTCCGTGGTGACGGCTCCTTGCCTCCGGCAAGCCCCCGACGTGCGCGCGCCACTCCCAGCGCGCGCCGTTCATCTCTCCCACCCCAGCGAGGCGGCTGCTGCGGCGTGTCCGGTGCCTCACCATCTGCCCTTGGTTCACGTGCCCGGATGTTGTGCCTGCGGTGACCTTATGGAGTGCTGCCCCCGTCCCTTACCGCCAGCCCAATCCCCCTCCCCTCCCCCACATCCCAATCCCCTTCCCCTGGCCCCCAAGAGTGATGCCTACGAGGCCAACATACGTCGGGGCCAGTATCCCCTCCCCCCCCCCCCCCAATCAGAGCATCAACAACAACAACATATATTGGCATCTGTTACGGAAAATACGGCCAGTTGTTAGTAGCGTTCTTGTCGTGTCTCCCTCCCGTGCTCGTCTCTTTTGCGCTACATCTTTTTTCAAGACAAGGTTGGCGATGGTGGTGATAGGGGCACAGCTGTACTGTGCATCATCACAGAGCGCGGCGATCCTGCGCGCACCTGTGAGTACATACCAAGTGATTCAGAAAGCCTGCTGCAATCACCTGGATAAAGCACACATAAATTCCAACGGCTTCGCGCAAGTTATGGTCCGTATGCGTGATCCTACAGAATTACCAAGAGTCAGCCGCTTCGTTGCTCAAGGTGTCCCAAGCGTAGATATATCCCACATAGCTGCTTGGCACATTCTTATCGCATGCCAGGTTTGTTAAATTAACGCAAGTTGTACCGAAAAAATGTTCGTCGCAGTGCTTTGTTCTTGATACGAGCAAGACGCACTGGCGAACGAATGGAGGGTGTCCAGAGACTATTTTTTCAGCTCGCTCACGATGTGCGACTATGCACGCCTGACAGCTCAAAGTGCGAATAACAATTTTTTATGCGCAGCATGTTTTTATTTCACCTTCTTGCGCCATCACCTCCCTATAAATCAGGCTTTAAATCAAAATTGTCGTCACTAATCCGATGAACTTCCTCTTAGTTACATGCAGCAAGCCTCCTAATCCCGCTCATCGGCATGCAGTAACTTAGGCGGGTTGCGTCATGCCTATATCAAGGTACGGATTGCATCATTGACTTCAACAATAAAGTCTGTAGACGTAGAACCTGCATTTTATCTGACTGCATTCTAATAATCATTGTCCGTGTTGTGATTTTTCTCTCGTCGTTCGCGCTTGCCACATCGCAGAGAGGCAAGGTATTTAGTTTATGCTAGGTTAGTTTGCAAGCGCAGTCAGCAACTTCTCGACAAAGGTGCCACTCACGACAGCAACACCATGAGGCCCGGTGTTTTTCGGGTTCACCGCACGCACCTCGCATGAAGAGGCACTCGCTGTAAGTGGTTTTTGATGCAATGGCAAAGCCTGAGGCGACAGCAAAGTCTGAGCCCGATCGCCGAAACTGAGTTGTGTTCACCTGCGTCGAAACACCTACCATATTGGGTGGGTTGAACCCATAATAGCAGTAGCCAAGGTGCTAAGCGCCGTAGCCCAAGGCTGAAGCTGAACGAGCGTGGTCGTACGCTAATGGCCGCAGTAGCCGTCCTCAGAAAAGGAAGCAAACTATTATAAACGACAAGCTTCTTGAAGATCCCATAAAGCGCGCTTGAATGAGCGCGTATAGTCGTAATTATTCTCCCGCGGTTGCTAAGGCACAGGAGCACACAGGATTTTTTTTAATTTGTGGTGCTGATTGTTTGGAAATTCATAGTGTAATTATTTTACGGCTTAACGTTAGTGATAAGCAAGAACAAGAAAAAAACGACCATATGCCACCGGCGGCATATGGTTGTTTTTCCTTCTGCTTTTTTAACCCTTATCTTTAAGCTTAAAATAAATACACTAATAATATCTCAAAAATAATAAAATCCCCTATGCTCCCAGGTTTCGGAGACTATTGCTTTCCTTCATATGTACGCTATAACGAGCACCTCTTCGCTTCCCTTATCTTCTGAATAATTTAACGAGGGCTTATAATCCGGCAGTCGTGATGCCAAAAGGTCGCATAAGAGGGTTCCCACACAGCTTCCGCCCTCACCGTTCGATCACATTCCTACGTGGCACTGGTGGTAATACAGGACGTTCTACGTCCGCCGCTATGGGTGACGGTGGCGCTGGTGAACACTCTCAAGGTTCGATTACACGACACATAAATACTCCCGAAAGCAGACTCCAACAGGCGGCATGTAGTTGTTTTTCTCCTGCTTTCTTATCCATTGGATTTATGCCATAAAATGGTTACACAAATAATTTCGAATTGATCAGCCCATAAATTAAAAAGAAATGCCTCGTGCTTCTTGGTTTCGGCGACTGCTGGCTTCCGTCATGTATGTCATAACGAGCACCTCTTTTCCCTTCACCTGTCTGCTGAAAAGTGCTGCCATGGTCGACAAGGCAAAAGGCGTTAAGTACACGCCTGCCTATACCTCGTCTACGAATACATCCCACCACTGGATGCACTATCCACCGCCTGAGCGATAAATAAGAAACCATAAGGCGAAGCCACCACATTTACAACATACATAGACTGCATAAACTATGCACACTGATACCACAGCATCGTTGCGTTAATAGTTTCTCAAACGAGCTAACGGTGGTCGCTCCTCATAAACTTCGAGTAATGGGCGGTAATTATTTATGTATATGAACCTACTGCACCTTTATTTCGACTCAGCAGATGTGGGTTCCCTCTACCCAATATGCATGACTACACAGGTTTGCATACAAATCTCCACCTCACAATCGCTAGCCGCCACGGCGGCGACCGCTGTCAGCGCGTGCTCCTGGTCTGTCGGCAGCACCCGAAGCCTGCGCGCTGCCTGCGGGCTCCGCGACGCGGCGCCACGCCGCCCAGGCAGACGCGCTTCGACCAGCGGCTCTCCAGTCGACCGCATTCGAGCCGCTGTCGCGTGGCGAAGCGCGCGCGGATTCTATTTGAGTGCGCTGACGTCGTACCCGCGGTGCTGCGCCAGAATCTTCCTGCTGGTCCTCTTCACCGCAAGCTATGTGGCGGACAGTGGTGAGTTGTTTCATGGCGACAGTTATTTTACGCAGGCCTCTTCTGAAAACTAAGCCAGAGTAACTGTAATTTATATTCAAGCTGAAAGTTTGCCAGTGCGCCGGATGTTGACACACACAAGTTTACAATTTTGACAGTGCTCGGTTTAGGGCTACATAGTTGGAATGTTTTTTTTTTCCTGCGCGGATAAGTTATTGCCGCCAGCTGCAGTTTACTGGCGCTGATATTGTGGACTCGTTTATTTCAAATCAATTCAAATAACGACTGCTTAGCTAGAGAGGGAATGAGTTTACACAAAATAATGTATAGATGAGGGTACCAAATTAAGAAGAGTGCAAGAGAACCGTCAATAGATTAATTACTAAAGTAAATTATAGAGATCTTGCAAAAAAACTAGGAATTTGTGCAATGTTAGCACTGTACATAGAAATATAGAAGAACATTAAGCGATGCGTATTTTATAATGTACTCGAAGGTCATGTGAGGGCAAAAAATATGCATGCAGATGAAAAATTACCATCAATTAATAGTGGCCGAAACATAAAATAAACGAAGACCTTTTCAAGGGTCACATACAGGCATTTGCTTGTGTTTTTCCTTACATAAGTGCCGTTCTTTCCGCCACCGAGCATTCCCAGTTTACGGGATGCTATGCGTGGTGTTAAGAAACACAGTCGACTCAAAACACGGCAGTGTCTCAACTGCTCGTGCAAATATACCCGTAGATATTACTTAACAGGGGAGAAGTATCACTATTGCCGTAAGAAGAAACAAGAAATATTAGCTACATCTCTCACATACCACGCGTTGCATAGTTAGTTCCCTGCAGGAGTATTCTTGACTACCTTCTTCCTGAAATATTTTGTGGGATTGCTCAGAAGTAGAAAAGAGACATGTTACTATTTTCGTGTTACATCCCACTACTGTAGCGGCCCTAAGGCTGACTGTATATGTAAATAATACAAATAAAAACCAATTTTCGAAATAAGGAGAAAAAAGGAAATTGTTTCCCTTCCTTCGGACCTCTGGGCTGACTCTAGCCATAATTCTAGCATGCAAACTAATTTTAATTTTTCTTTGCGCCTACAGCAAGGCTAAACCCTATTAGCATACACAGTTAATGCAGGGACACTAAAAACAAATTTATTACCTAATAATTTTTTCCTTCTACCATCACTTCCAAACGATGTAGAGCACAGAATTAAAATGCTGAACATTATGAAGATATTTACATATTTGTTTGTCATATTTGGCCAGTCTTTACATATGTTATACGCCCTGATACATCACGCCCAGAAGTGTTACCATTCGCTTTTCCATCCGTGCTCATACATTGACACTGCTTCCGCTTGTATCTTTCGGCCTCTGAAGTGCTGTTGTTGGACGTCTGGTCATTGTATGCGCGGTCATCGTCATCGTTCGCGCGGGAGGGCAGAGCTTACTCGCGTAAAGCCACGCTGCACCGAGAAAACGCGATTTCTCCGAACGCAAACCCATCGGGAGCAATGACAGCAGGGGAAAACAGGAGGACAAAGGAGACCGGTGAACGTGGGCTTCGCTCGTGTACGTCGGGTTATTATCGCACGTGCGAACCAAGAAGAAATAACAAAACGAAAAGGAAAAAAGAAATTCTGGTTGACTTCTCGTAAGAAACTGCAAATGCGAGAGAGCAGAAAATGAGATAGTGAGTGTTGATCACGATTTTTGGGATTGTGCTCGTTGTTTATTTTGTGTCCAGCGATTTTCGAAACGGTATTCAGCATCCTTGCCCGTTGTCATGTGGATACGAGTGTTACTGTGATTAGGAGCGCAAACTGTTTACGCACCAATACGCGCGAGAGATGGCATGTGATCGCTTCCAGAGGTACAGAAGGTTTTCGATATAACAATATTAAACTTACAGCTTTTTTAATTTAGGATATGTTGCTTCGTCCTTGTTGTCGGCAGTACATTTTTTTTCTTTCACTGTCGATACTCACTGTTACGTGGGGATGGGCGGGTATCTCCAGTTTGGAAGGGAGTGACCAGTGTGAGCAAAAAAGCAAATTTTTGTTCATTTCTCTATTAAGTTCAAAATAGGTTTTCGATACTCTGCCCAGGCGGTCGAAGTTATTCCGGAGCCCTCTACTACGGCACCTCTTTCTTCCTTTCTTCTTCCACTTCCTCATTTAACCCTTCCCTTACGGCGCGGTTCAGGTGTCCGCCGATATACGAGACAGATACTGCGCCATTTCCATTCCCCCAAAACCAATTATTATTATTATTATTATTATTATTATTGCGAAAGAGCATAAGGGAATTCAGACCATTTCAAGTTTCTGCGCTCCTGCACTTCCTCTCCCCTCTGGCCAGAATGCAAAAGTTGTTTAATTCTCTTTGTCCTCACCTTGATATATTCGAAAATTCTCTCCCTTCCTTTATATTGAATGTCCGTGACGTTCCACTTTGAGCACTCTTTTTCTCATACATAACTTCCCCTTTCATGCATTTTGTCTTTACTACACTTGTGCGTTTGCACCGGTATTATATTGTTTTTTTCTCTCCTTAATTGTACATCACGTGTACTTGTTTTCATTAATATTATTTCTTTAATACTGTGTACTCACGCCTGATTGTCTGTAACGCGTTCACTAATTACATTTCTTATTGTGTATGATTGTATTTCTAGCTTGTATTTCAGAGATCTCTTATTCGTTCATATTAGTATTGGCTTTATACTTGTTTGTATTTTGATATATGCTGTACTTAGCTGTTATCGGTCGTTCTTGTGTTCATTCTCTTTGTTTATTGTTTTATTAGTTATTTATATGTCTGTTGCCTGTTCTAGCTGTTTTCATTTACCGCTGTTCTCGCTGTTTCCTTGTTCTCGCTTTTTTGTTTCATGCTTGCTGTCGCGCCTAGTTTATGTGTCTTTTTTTTCTATCGCCTTGACTGCTGCATTACCTCCCCTGAGTGTCTTCCTTTGTAGTGAAATAAATGTACATTTTGTGCGTGTGAATGGTGTACCAGCACCAAGACCTTTGGGTTGTTCCTGGGCACCGAAAAAATAAAGATTGATTGATTGATTGATTGATTGATTGATTACTTTGAGCCAAGAAGAGAACTTGTTAGAAAACAGAAAAAAAAGTGTTATTGTCGCTGATAATTATGGACCACCATTAATTAAATGCCCAGACTTCGTTCTCTCCCATATATGAGGGGCATTTACGTCTAGGATATTTTGCGTGTCTGCAGGTAAGTTTGCTGGAAGTTTATCTGTTTGGTTGATAACCTCAGAGAGTATGAGCGTTGGCTCTTGACTACTGTGATTGCTTTTATTTAGGCTCAGATGGTTTTTCGCTCAAAAGTAAGTGACTGAGTGTAGAAGAGAGATCGGCGACTGTGGTGGCTGATATTCACAACTTCCAACTCAGCAAACTTCTTCATTCATTCCCGCGAAGTAGCAGAGGTTTTCTTTACTAAACGTGAGAAAATAATTTCAACTCGTGTGCATCAAATTGACTCTGCGTTGCTGGAATGATGCTTTATTTAACAAATGAGATATATCGAGATACAGTGATTGCAGATTCAAGTGATGCATTACTCCTGGCATACACTTTTTTTTTTTCTTGCAAACGTATGGCTGGCACTCCACACTGGCGTACGACTCATGTCATTTGCCGACTGAGCAAAAGGTCGCGAGATCGAATGCCGGCAGCGACGGATACATTTCGTCAGGGGTGAGACGCAGGTGCACCCCTGTTCAGCACAATGTCAGTGCACATTAATCCCCATCTCGCAGCTCTCCATTAAGACGCCTCGATATCTCTTCCTTCTTTCACTCCGTCTTTCATCCCTTCCCTCACTGCGCAACTGAAGCATCCACTCAGAGCGCGGCAATTACTCCACCTTCCCTTTCCACGAAAACATTTGCGTTATTGCTTTTGTAGTGCCTTTCCTTGCTTCCGCGTTTAGACACGCATTGGAAAGAGAATTCAGAGCTAATGACAACCACTGCGTTCTTTCTTCGTTCTGCTTGGCGTTTCCCGTTCTTCGTGCCACTCATTATGATAATTCTTTGCGGCATCAAAACTTTTCAGAGTTTTATTACAACGCTACGCGCTGTATGAAAAAATCGGACTAACCACGAATGAATTAGTTTCGTACACAAAGTTTTCGTCTTTTCTTTCTTTCTACCCTTTGTCCCTTGTTCCTCCTTCTCGGTTCTTCCTTTCATTGTTTCTTTAATTGTCTCTTCCGTTTTCTCTTCCTTTCTTTCGTTATTTTTCTTTTTGCTTTCCTTTCTTTCCTTTTTAAAACCCCTTTACTTCAATCCTATTTTTTGTATTATTGTTTCTTCCTTTCTCGTTTTCTTCTAAATTTTCTTTTTCTTCTAATTTTCATCTCTGACTTTTTCGCTTTCGTTTTATTGTGTGCTCCCTGATGATATCTGACACCATTATTTGTTTATTTCTCTCTCTCTCTCTCTCCACACACACACACACACACACACACACACACACACACACACACACACACACACACACACACACATATATATATATATATATATATATATATATATATATATATATATATATATATATATATATATATATATATATATATATATATATATATATATATATATATCCCTACACCGCCACAAGAAATGATATTGCACACACCCCATCCCTTCTCACGAATAAAGTAGGCCAAGAAGTGAGCTTTCGTTCTCACAACGATGGCCCCGCGCTGTAATACATGAGAAGCTGTCGTAAATGTCTCCTCCGGATCATACCAGCCGGAACAAGTCTTCGCGTACTTTGACGTGAAGTTAAATGTAAACACGCCTCTGCCATTTTATGAATATCCTTCGTTCCAGTCGGTATGCTGTCGGCTGAAAAATCTAACTTGCGAAGCTCGTGCTTCAAAGAAGGAACGGCTTTAGCGCTTAATGGAACTGTGGCGTGTTGAAGACACTTTCTGAAGACGAACGACGGCTAATAAAGAGAAAGTAAATAAATAAAAAGGAGCCACTTGGTTAGCGGCTCTAGAGTAGTGCAAAGACGTTTTGTTGTGTGCTACAACCCCGTGTCGTCAGTTCGCTGTGCCGGTTTTCGTTTGTAATTGTCCTCTTGGTTTGCGTTCCACAAAGGTTAGCAAAAGGAACCTGAAGAAGTGTCATGTTAGATGAAATAAAAGAATGGTTGGAGGGAGTTCGGCATGTCTGCTACAAGCTCTCAAAATTTCACTCCCAAACTACCGTTTCAATTGCTCTCTTGATTGACCACTCGTCATCTACTCAATAATCACATCTTTAAGCAGGGAACAAATCTGTTAACAATATCCAATTTAATGACAAGAGCAGAGTGAAATTGACATAATTACATCGTGTTGGTCAGAAGGACAAAGGAAGTAAGCTACAGAACTCTGGAGATGAATTATATAAGGACATCTGGTGCGCAAAAATTGACAAGACAGGCTTGGGAGGGGAAAAACGTGAGGGTATTACGGTGCAGGCCTCCGTTCTGCCATATATGCGATATTCCTGCTGGTGCTTTCCCGTTTATGTCCACTATCTTTCTTTATCGTGAGCGCCAATGAAAACGAAGGCGATGTCGATGAAAGGTAAAGGGTCAAGTGGGTCAAAATCAATGTCTGCTTCAGTTCACTTTTCGTTTCAAACTTCTCCGGCTCGCCTTCGGCCTCATCCTCGCCTAACAGTACCCCATACACGTCTCTTGGTTGTTCCCCTAACTAGGGAAGTTCCAGGGACTAAGACCGTTTTCACTCTCGCTCGGAAAATCTGATTAGCTAATTTTTGGGTAAAGAAGCTATAGCTTTGTCTTTCTAGCAGTCAGTTGCTCGATATACGCTATATCGATGCGTATGTGCGAATGGAGAAAGTAAAATACACTGAGAGCCGGGGATTGCGTCAGAAAGTATAAGGATGCCGCACTTTGATTTCGTGGATCGATGAACTCAATGACCGTGACTCAATGTTCTCTTTCTTTTAGTGGGAAAAAGTTTATTTAGCCAAAAACAGTCCAAGTCATTTCTTGCCACCTTGCGCGGCGAAAAAAAAAGGGTAATGATAGCTTTTCAGGATCCCATGTTCTCGGCTGCACGGGTGCGCGTATTTCTACGTCACACGTGCCCTGACCACGTGATGTGATAACGGGAGTACCACATGTGACATGCCCTAAAGAGCCCTTACTGCCCTGCCACACGTAAAACCTTGGTAAAAAATGTGCAGGCCGGATCATTGCCTGCTTTTTCGTGGTGTGTTGTAGGGTACGCATGGAGAGGAGAACACTCTTCCTCACCTTTTAATGTCTTTCTGTCTCTTTGGATGGCATGAATGCGCCACCGTAGGACACGAAAGTAAACCACTTGGCCTAAAGACTTTTGAACATGCCCGTACATATATCATGCTCACATAGGGCCGCTTGAGCTTATGCCTACTTGGCCAACTCTGTCCACGGGTAGCATAGGAAGACGAACAGGTACTAACACACAAACGTCACCTATCCCACGGAAAGTCACTCATGCGGATGCAGTAGCAAATTACTTATTAGCCTTGGAATGCTGTGGGACGTAAGAAATGGTAATATGCACTCAGCTTGTGGAAACAGGCGGGTAAGCTATGAGCTGAATGCTGTGTCATCCACAAACTGTCAGTCAATCACATTTCCCTTCGCCTTGACACTGCCAGTGTACCTTCACTGCTTACTCCGTCTCCCCTATTTGCGCTTCTTCTTTCATCCCTTCGCTAACGGCGCGGTTGAGGTGTCCGTCCAAGGCGAGACCGGCATAGCGCCTTTCATTTGTTCTTAGTCTTGTAAGGCACGTCGTATCGTATGACGCCGACTGAATAAAGGTTAATAGTTTCATTTACGCTCGCCGATCTATGTATGCCAGTTCCTCTCATAAATCAAGAAAAGGTCCTTTACAGCATGCTTGTAAAAATAAAAGATCGAAATACCAGCTAGCAGAGGCGGTCGAGGAATGCTGTGATATAATTGATCACTCCAACAAGAAACCTTAACGGCAAAAAAAAAAAAAATCTTGAACTTCTTCGGTCTTACCGCTGCATTGCCAGGGGATAAGTAGTTTTGAGTACAGTAGCGACGAAATACTTGAAGTTCATAACTTTTATGCGGCGTTTTGATAGCTAGAGCTTTACAGCGTTAACCTGACGCAACCTAACATGCACCTAACAACACCTGAATTAATCTAGCATAAACATGCACCTAACAACACCTGAATTAATCTAGCATAACCTATGTCGCCTTGCCTCCCTACAACGGAGTGTGAAGCATCAAAGTAAAAAATAACACACAACACTCACAACTAGGGTTCTACTGCTGCTACAACAAGTATAGGGTCGGTGAAAGGTCTACAGGCCACAAGGTATGCTTTTGAGCAGTATATCCAGGCAGTTACGACACCTCCGAAGGTCAAAATCTCTGTAGAGGGTGGCAGAAATGTCGTTCTGACCTCTGAGAACGTTGATAGTTTTATCGGCATCTTAAGTGCCAGGATATACCGATCAAAAGGACACCCTGTGCCCTGGGAACTTTTGACCAACCCTGTACATAATGTCCTGCTTGGATCGCCTTTATTGAAGCTGACTGTGCTGCCATCTGCATTTTGGTACAAGCATGACGAAACTTGACCGCCAGCATCACCCTATATCAAATTAATGTGCGTCGAAGAGCGGCTCCAGTACCAGTTCTGCGTACAGTGAAGTGGAGCTTAATGAGATTAGTCATGATCCCGTGATTTATAATGCAATCTCCTAACAGTTGTGATGCAAGAAAATCGATAAAACCGAGCTGTACGAAAACAATGTTTGTCTGACGTTTAGCTCCACCACACGAGCATCACCACGCACCGAAAATGGCCTAAATAAATAGGCAAGGGACGGTCCTCGTGACTTCGGTAGTATGCTTTACTCGTAATGAAGAGGAAAGACTCCACCGAAAGTGTTATCGATAGAGTTTGCCTTAATTCAACGAACCTCGCATGCATGTGTACATACCAAGCAAATATGTTGGATATTGCGACACCTGCTGCCGTCAAGCGGCAGACCCCCGGGAAATTGTTCAGGACCCTGTGCGTTCGAACATTAGTTGCATGAAACTGTTTGAATTTATTTCTGGTTTAATACGGCAATAGCAGATGGCTATGAATAACACGGAACTTATCCACTGGTTCGCACAATCTCGCGTTGCGATTACGAATACTAGACACTATGTCCCTAATCATAATGACCATCATAATCACCCTCGTTTACGTCAATGCCGCTGTCGAACTAAGCCTCCACCACTACCACCATTGTCATCAACATCGCCGTCAGCCGCCTTACGTTCAATACGCGACAGTGTATTGACGTTCAATACACGAAAGTGATGGTAAAAAAGTGGAACTGAAGACGGCAGGACCTATTGGAGAAATAGGTCCTACCGTTTTCAGTTCCACTTTTTTGGTTAATCCAAACTGATTTGAAAGTTCACAGCAAATTGGATTCCTACAAATCGTGTAGGTTATTCCGTGAAATAATTCGAATGATAAACCAAGAGCTTTAGAGTCCTCGCTAATAGAGGCCTTTAGCATACCGCGTACCGCAATACTACCGGTACAGCTTACCACCCACCCCCACTGAGCATGCGCAGATCGCCCTATCGGCGCCGTCCAGGAGCAGGCACACCTGCCGCGTCGAGATGATCTGCACATGCGCAGTGGTGATACGCGGTAAGCTGTAGCGGTGGCAATGCGTGCCATGCTAAAATTTTGCGATGGCAGTGTGATGGGCGCGCGGGTGCGCGGCTGCTAAAAGAAGTACGTTGGAGAAATTCATGGCTTAATAAGCACGATACCTTGCAGCTGCTTAAACACAAACTAAATAATAAAATTCGCACAGCAAACACTGCTTTTGTGTGCTACTATAGAAGGCCGGTATGTTTCTACACTGCTTAAAAGCTAGAGCGCGTGCCTATTCGCACAGAGGACGTTCGCACTCATAAAATACTTGACCTGTTAAAAACAGCACACCTCACGCCACTGGTCATATTTTAGCGAGTATATTTCAAGCATGCGTTTTAAACAATAATGTTGATAACCATAACTTGACGCATATAGCGTATTCTGACCTGGGTTCGTGCCTCGTCATTAACCCACGACCAAAAATGCGACTACCGAGGGTTATGCTGAATGAGGCAAGCAATGCTTTTGATAATATATTATTAACGAATTTACAAGCGCCTTAACCACTCCCCGCGTACCTTGAGGCAGGCATACAGGCTACTGTGAAAAAAGTGATGTTAATATCATGCACGAAATGGCCATTACGCCTTATCATTTCGCCTCCATTGAAAAAAATGCAGCTGCTGCGGCAGGGACTGAAACCACTAACTCGTGCTATTAAGCTGAGCACCGTACGCACTGTACTTCCATGTTGGGTTACAAGGCACATTTTAAGGGACACTGAAGACACTGAATCTGGCAAACTACTCTAACTACTACTCTACTGTAACTACTGTAACTGAAGACAGAGCTTTTATAATGTAAAAAATGTTTAAAGATATAAGTATAGTCGTCGCCACCACTGAGAGTTTTCGCGAACTGTGGTGACGTTAAGACATATTTTCACGCTGTGATCCATGATCTATGAGAGCATGGCTATACACCGTTATTAACCTCCGGATAATGACCACGGAGACCCTTAAGGTCCTGACGTCGCGAGGTTCAATTGTGCAGCTTGGTTAAAGAAATCCAATTTTTAAACAGGATTTTCTCATTGACAAACGTGTTTTTTCTCTGACGAGCAAACATCAGCACAACCACCAGAAAGTGTCGTAGAGTCGATTTTCGCTAAGAACGAAAATCAGCGTCTCTTTCAGATAATTACATTACACTAGAACAATATTCACTCTGTGTCCCAGCTCTTGTCCTCGTCTGCTTGTGCAATAATTTTCATTTCGGCAATTTACTCTGATGAGGCTGACTTTCTATTCTTTTAAGTTTGCAATTTCGAAAATGAAAGTAACAAATGTCATAGCAGCGACCATTCTAGTAATTTTGTATGCATTGCTATTTACAACCGGATTATATTCTTAACATCCACCGATGTTCCGTGGTGTGGGAGGGATACTAGGGGAAATTATCGTTTTTTTTTATGTGCATGATTGTGCCTCTTTTGTACTTTTTGCGCCGTAGGGAGATAAGTGAAATAGAGCACATCGACTACCAAAAACTATAGAACATGTTCCAAAAAAGAAGGCCAACCTATCTTAAACCTGCGGCACGTTTCAAAACAGCGGCGCGATAGATTACTTCGGAAAAAGCTTTCGGTTTAAAGTTTAGTCACAAGAGTAAGAATTTAATTTCGACCCCTAAAGTTATACTTCGAGTAAAAGTTGAAACAGCAACAACGTCTGGAATCAATACCACCGGAAAAATAAGCACTGTCTAGCCATCGTTGGTTAGAGGAGTTTAATAAGATTTGTGGATCGCTTACAACTGCTGCCAGTTTGTTTGTTTCTTAAGTGAAACGCTTGGATTGTCCCTCGTGCACACCCCCACAACTTGGGTCTAGCGTTGAAACTCCGCCACACAGCACTGAGATTCATCTTCCGTGGAAATGATCAAAAATTCAACTCGAAAAAAACACCAGAAAATTTCATATTGTAAAAGCACATACGTTTGTTTGTGAAATTCTTCTAACTCTATCAATGATGAAAAATTGAACTTGAAAAAACACCTGAAAGTTTTAGATTACAAAAACGCACAAAAGGTTTGTTCCAGAAAATTTTCTAAATTTCTGTTTTTTTTTAGTTGCCGAAATGGCACTATTACAATTTTTATTGAGCTGAACGTAAAGCTAAATAGTTTAGATCAGGTGCAGCCTCCATTTGTTGTTACCCTGTGGGAGCTGTTGGAGACGCTGCTGCTGTGTAGGCTGTACTCATATTTTGGACTACATGAATGCGACCCAGATTAATTGGTTTCAAGGAATGGAAGGAGAGTAACTGCCCCACTTTCCGTGGACACGTCAAGCATGCAGTGAGGGAAATGATGAAGGAAGGAGGGAGTTACAGAAGGGAAACAGAAAGAGGCGCGCGTAGCAGTGGAGGGCTCCGGAAAAATAATGACCGCCTGTCGGTCTTAACGTTCCCTGATGTCGCTGAAGGTGGTGAAAAACACTTATTTACTATTAACTGGTCGCAGAGAAGTGATAGGCGTTTCAGCTCTATCGAAAATCAAGAAGCCAGTGCGCTGTGCGAAGCAAGCGATGGTAAGCTAACTTACGAAAAATTAGATTCGCAAGGAACAGTATGGACCGTACAGAGCATATGATACAAGCGCTGAAGACATTTACGGTTGGCGATGGAAGCTGTGCCACAAAAAAATAAAGCACGGTAAAAAAAGAAGCTGTGAAAGTCCTCGCCAAGCCCCGGTAGCGAAGAAGTACCAACTGTAGCTATAACGCCCTTCAACTTTAGCGCATTAATTCCCCCAAACGGACGTAGATCACGCGACTATATGTGGTCACATGACCACAGTAGGCTCAATACTCGACAATAGCCACTGCCCGCATAGCGAAATCACACCTAACATGCGGGGTCATTGTAATAATACGAATGCACCATAACTGAGCTGAACGAGAAATCAGCACAGTGGGCCAAGCGTTACGCAACACAACTGAAAACAGAATAATGGTTTTTGAATAAAGGAAGTGGCGCAGTAACTGGCTCATTTCTCAGTGGACACCTCAACCGCGCCGTGAGGGAAGGCAGGGAGATGTCAATGAAAGAAGAAACAGGTGCCGCACAGTGGGGCTTCGGAATAGTTTCGATCACCTGGGGATCATCAATGTGCATATTTTGCGCTGCAGAGTGATAAAGGGAGAACGCTGCGAAGAATACGAAGCTTTGCCAACTGTTTCCCACTAGCTGTACACCGAAAAGGCCGCCAAGGAATGAAAAGGACGAAAGACAAATAGAAAGAAGTTCGTTGCGACAAGCGTAACATTGAGATGAAATGTTAATGCGTGAATTGCATTATGTGGTAATATTTTCAATCTAAAATTGAGTTTGGTTTTGGGGGAAAAGAAATGGCGCAGTATCTGCCATACACATCGGCGGACAACTGAACCGCGCCGTAAGGGAAGGGATAAAGAAGGAACTAAGAGAAGAAAGGAAGAAATAGGTCCCGTAGTGGAGGGCTCCGAAATAATTTCGACCACCTGGGGATGTTTGAAACACGGTCGACATCTTCCGTCTTCTTAACCAGGGCATTCCAACGTCGACATTGTCACTGGTACATAAATACTGGCGACACAGCTACAGTACACATGAAGGGTGTCTTATTTATTCGATTCAGGTTAATTAGCCAGTTGCCCATGAGGCAACGAATCAGCATTCACACATGCGCTCCAATGAGGTGTCCGCCTGATCAGATAAGGAACCTTCAAGGGCAAGGCTGTCATACCCCGCTTCCGCGTACTCTGACTTGTACTGCCTATCACCAATGTGGACGCCTATGTGGCAGATGAAAACGGAAATTGGTTGTTGAGAAAATGAAATGGCGCAGTATCTGTCTCGCATAACAGCGAAACCTGAACCACGCCGTAAGGAAGAGATAAAGGAGAGAGTGAAAGAAGAAATGAAGGAAGAGATGCCACAGTGGATGGCTCCGGAATAATTTCGACCACCTGGGGATCTTTAACATGCACTGACATCGCACAGCACACGTACGCCTTTTGCGTGTCGCCCCCATGGAAATGCGGCCGCCGCGGTCGGGTTCGAGCCCGGTACTCCGGATCAGTAGCCGAGCGCCCTAACCACGAATGTAGCGCGACGGATGTTGTTAAAGGCGAAATGCTTCAATTTCCCGTTTCGGATTCGTGTCCGCTTCCCGTGCGTCGACGCATTTGTCTCCACCCAGCCATCCGGCCGCACTCCTGCTCTGGCACAACAGTGCCCCTGCTCTTATGTAAATCTACCCCTACTACGCACGGCATTGATGTTTGTAGACAAAAAGGGGTGCTGATGATGATAAAATCCCCAAAGCGCTTGCGGTGTCAATGGCGCGGCGCGGCGTTCAGATGGTTTGTGCCGGCGCAGACAACGCGCGTCGCGCAGCGATTGAAAAAGTGCTGATGTAGACGAGGCTTGTGTGGCTTGCTTTGATAAGGAAGCGCGGCAAGCGAGGCATTCCGCGCAGGGTTTGTAAGGCCCCAGTATAGGTGACGCAGTGTAAATCGCAGTGTTGCCAAACAAAAAGACGTTCGACAAAACCGTATATACACGTATACGCTTATCATGTGCACAAGCGCATCTGTGCGGACGCCAAACGTCGTTTATATATTCGAGTTTGTTTTCGAAAATTTTTAATGTGCAACTTCGATCTTACCTCGGTCATTAAATGGGTTTCCTAGGTTTAACAAAACACGTGGTGGGGCTAGTTAGTGAAGCATATTTTCTGGAAGTTCTTTATAGCGCTACAAAACACAAGCACCCAGGAAGAAGTACACAGGACGGGCCCAGCAGCAGGGCCCGTCCTGTGTACTTCTTCCTGTGTCCTTGTGTTTTGTAGCGCTATAAAGAACTTCCTAGCTTTATTCGACTGAAGACTCGCGCTAGTTGCAACTGCCTGACAGAACGGTTTTTCTCAAGAGAGGGCTCCCAATGACTTTCCAGTACAAACATGTGATATACATTTAAAAGAAAAACATCCTGCATCTGTCAGTGACGCGTCTATGCAGTGCGCTGATTGGAAGTGAAAGCCTCGGTCGAGGTGTTTCCACACCGACGGAGGAGCGCCCAGCCGGCGTCCATCAACATTCGCGACTTTACTTCCCACCTGTGCCTTGACAAACGCGACGTTAATTGAAAGAGGCCGCCGCGGCGCGAATGACGTTCCTCTGCCGAGTTTCCCTCGCGTGTAGGAAGAAAAGAGGGAGATGGAAGAAAGAGGGGAGAGAACGATTCTGGAACTGCGACGCTGTTTGCTGTCAGGCGGTTTTCCGTCAAAACAACTCTCTCCGCCAATTACGTCACAAGTTATTTCGTTTGTGTCGTCACTCAAAAACACTGCAGCGTTGCCAGTGTTTCTATCGCTTCTCTGGTGTTTTACACCTCTGAAACGTCTGCCTACAGCACCTTCCAGAAGGTTCAGTCTCCGCTTATTTTTTTTATAGCACTCTGTTTTTTTTTTCTCCTGTATCACTGCTTTTCCTGCGCTGACACCTTTGAACGGTTGGCCCGCATCCGAAACAGGAAATAGGGGCTGCCAGTAAAATGCTGCGCAGAAAGGGTGCTGTCTTGTGGAAGCTATAGTGCTGGTGTAGCCAGAGACGGCTGACGTGACGACTGGATGTTGAGCGCGAAAAACTGCGCATAAAGGGTCCACTAATAACACACTAGCAAAAAGAAAGCACGCCTAGCCAGCGTCAGTGTGTGTTCCTTGTATTATGTTGGTTTTGCGTATTGTTTCCTGCAGTACCTAAGTGCGCCAGTCATGCACAAATTGGCCCAACAGTCTTGCTTTACAGAGATTCTTGCTTACAAAAAGAAAATTGATGAGTGGCCGGCAAGATTAGATATTCTCATCGTTGGCTGTGGTGATCTGTAGAGGCCACGGGAGCTTTCCCTGCAGCCAATATTCGGACGCCGCAACGGCTTCCCTCATCAGGCTGTGACTGCAGTTGGCACCGGTTCTGTAGCTTTCACAGCACTGCAGGCTTGTAATGGAGCTAAATAACCCGAAGCCCACGTTTTGACAGGTGCGGTGTTCTGTTTTCTTCTCCGCCGATGACGACGGCTGCCGTGACAGTACGCTCGGCGCCTGTTTTTGTTCTGCCGTCATGTTGTGTAGGAAAAGGGGCCGTGGCCATTCCGAAGGCTGGATAGGTGCCACTTATTGTAAAGGTTTAGGTATATCGGTACCATTTATTATAACTGTGCCATTTATTATAACGGTGCCATATATTAGCACAGGGACTTTTGGGCTACATGAACTAAACCTAAAAAAATAGATTTAGGCCGCTTTTTCCTGCTATTCATTTCTACGATTGAGCTCCACGAATGTTCTAAGTGAGCATACTGGGGCGGCCTGTATATGCTGACAAAGTTAATTGTGGCTCTGTACAAGTGAACCACTTACCGAATCCTACACACTACGACCACGCATGGATAACAAAATCAATTTCCTAAGAAGCTCTGACCTTGGAAAGGGTGTGCCTTTTTTCCTCTTTCGTACAACCGCTAGAGGGGGAAAATAGGACATTTCATTGAAAGCCAGATGACTTAGTTCATTACGAAGCATTCTTGTGTTCAAACGGTCTGACTCCAAAAGGGTGCGGGTAATGGTTAAGCCAGATGCGTTTGGTCATGTATGAGATTAAGCTAGTCGACACTACTGGTAATACATTAAGCTTACGCTAAGGGGAATGAATAATTTTCCCATACGTCACTGTGCAGAAGTTCACGATGAAAAAAGCCACATCGTTTTCTCTCAAGCTCTCTCATTCTGACACTGTGTGAATTAAAGAATGCTGCTTATATATTTTTCGCCGGCTATTTACAAACAAAAGCGTCTCCATCGCGACCTCTTTGCTGTTGCGTTTTATTATATAATCAGACTGGCGCAGAAAATCAGAGAAAATGCAGTAACTGGACGGCATTGGTACAATTCTGGCAGCTCGACTCATGGCAGAATGCCTTGTAATAGATACAACGGAAGATAATAAGCAAAAGTAAAAAAAATGGCCATAACCGAGGGCTCTTCTTCAACCCCCCCCCCCCCCCCCCGTGGCTAACGCATATTACAAGTGAAATTAGGCTGCCTGCTATTATAACCAACTTAGCTTATTGACTTTCTTTTATGAGAACGAGTGAAGCATGAACGGAGACACGTTCTGATTCCAAGAGCTCTTCTTCCCTCGGTTTTAATTTCAGGGTCGTGGGGGTGCCCCATAAAAATAAGGGGGGGGATGCCTAAATTAGTCTTATAATATTACCCTCTTAATCTATCCGTTTTCTCACTAAGTGAAGAACACGACCGAGAATAACTGGTAATTTGTAGGCGGCATGCGTGACCTAAATGACGCGGCTTCAGGAGTCTTTGATTGTTTAAATTTTATTATCCCTCATAGAATCACAAAAGGCATGACACTGCTTTGAAACACCGCACAGCCGAGTTTCTTTACAACATCTGGTACGTTAGAAATTGCTGCAAAAAAGATAAAAAGAAGGGTCCATCACAATGCACCAGAGGGAATTCCATCTTACCGTGCCTCTGTTTCACTGATTGCACATGCTTCGAGCTAGTGATCGCTTGTGATTGTTATTTCTGGTTGCGTTTCTAATTAGGATAGCTGCCAGACAGAGTGCGTGTCGTGCTGCCTTCTTATCTTCCTTCGCATAGGTGAAGAGGGAGAGTTAATTTTTTTTTTTTACACTTCCGGGAACGACGACAGCTGAGGCACAAGGCGAATTACCCTCCCATGTTTAACGCTGTAAAGACACCTAAAAACGACAAGTGTTAGATCTCTGTAGTGCTTTCCTTCGAAAGAACTTCTAAAAAAAACCTTGCAATGGGTATCAGGCAGTTAACCAGGTACCGTACGATCAGTTAAGCCTGCCGTGTGTTGTTGATCTCCGCGGGACGTTTGGCTCATCTTTTGGGAAACAAATGTTTGCGGCAATCAATTTAGTTCTACAAGGACTGATACCCAGCCTTTTCGGGGCTTTTGGCACACGGTGAGCAGTAAAAGTTTCTGAGACCCTTAGATGTTTAATTAAAATCGAATTAAGTATTTTGAATACAGCAGCCGAACGCAACCACACGCGTTTTATTATTTTTCGTCTGTTAACTCATGTGTTATCGGCAAGATTTTCTAAGATTATGCAGTATTTCATAATATTCTGCGCGTCTACGCAATAAGGTATTTTATACAACTACAAGCGAACCTGCAGGCAGCTAAAACATTCGGGAAACTTCCCGCCACTTTTTCAATCTATTACATAGGTCGGAGGTGAAGCATTATCTTCAGCTCTAAAGCCTGTGCCCTTTGACGCATTCTACTCGCACCCAGCAGGAGACCCTCCTGATAGACCACGCGAGGGAAGGCCCTCTATACTAGTCCCGTTTGTGACAGGAGCGACCCGTGGAGCTATTCATCTCGCCGTTCTACCTGCATCTATTCGCAGTTATTTACTTTTTCTTCACCTATCGCAAGCGTGGCACAGGCGTCTTTCGCTACAACCTCGGTTTCCTCGTCCTGCTTTGAAGCAAAATATTTACTTTTTCTATTGCCGATGTTTGCACACGTGCGAAGGAAGCAAGCAAGAACGTAAAACTTAGAAAGGACCGCCATCCTTCCTTGTGAAGAAGAAGAATTGAGGGACTAGCGGGGTTCGCTATCTTTCCGAGGTAGATTACCCTCGCTCTTTTGCGCCGTCTTAGTGGGCCGAGGGGCCCAACAGAAGACCCGCATCGGAAAGATTCGGCGCACCTTTCTGACGTGTGTCCGAACGGCAGTCTTTGTACTCCTTGTTCAGTTTCTCTCACTCTCTTTCACACCCTGCAACAGATCTTGTTTCTTCATGACGCTACCTCAATTCCCGCTACGGTGTAGGGGAGCTCTGGAAAAATTTTAGTGAGCGATGCGGATAGTTCTGTCCGAGAGCGAGAGAGAGAAAACTTATGTTTAGGTGATTAATTCACAGGAGATGGGTGGTCGGGGCCCCTAGTCTATGGCTCCACTGGCGGCGCTGACTTGTGGACTAGCTGGATGATCCTGCAGGCTTGCTGGTCCAGGTTGTCTCTGGTCAGTGCCTCCTCCCACTGCTCGTCTGTCGGGTGTGGCACTATTAACTTTTTGTCCAGTATGTCCTGGCATTCCCAAGATGTATGTTAGAGCGTAGGGCTTGCTCTGCACCAAGGACAGTAACATGGGTATTGTGTCGGTGTGATCTTGCGTAAAATGTGACGACTTGGATATATGTTTGTTTCTATTATCCTCCAGTCAATGGCATCTGAGGAGGAGAATTGTTTATGTGGCTGTGAGAAATGTCTTCTTTCTAGCCTAAGGTGTTCTAGCCTGTCACCATACGGCCCTAGGAGGGGGATAGGGTAGCGATAGGGATCCGCCTGGTTTCTGAGAGCTCGCGCTAGATCATTCTTTACTTCGTTTCCGGCTAGGCCTTCGTGACTAGGTGTCCATGTTATTATGTGTGAGTGTGAGTCTCGTCAGAATATCCCTACCCGCGTGTGTTGTGGTTAAGCGTTTTTTTTTTACCCTGCAGAACCGCCTCCCT
The DNA here is from genome assembly GCF_052857255.1 of Amblyomma americanum. Lineage (NCBI taxonomy): Eukaryota > Metazoa > Arthropoda > Arachnida > Ixodida > Ixodidae > Amblyomma > Amblyomma americanum. The sequence continues at coordinate 6,180,662 of NC_135507.1, read as the reverse complement.
GAGCTCCTCGAAGGTTTTGTGAACTCCGAGTACCCAAGCACGTTCTGTTGATCTCGTTGGTGGGATTTTTAGGACAGCTTTATAGGCTCCCCTTATGATGGTATCAATTTCCCTCCTATCAACAATTATGATCTGTTGATATAGGAGCCCGTAAGTAATCCCGATTACGACTAGGTCTTGGACTAGTGAGGGTGTCTTCCTTCGTCATCCCTTTCCGATGCCAGAATACCCTTCTGACCATTCTTAATATTTAGTTGACCGTGGCCTTGAGAGCTTGTCTATAGAACGCCGCTAGGCTGAGGCAAAGGCAGGCTTGGGAAAACGGTGACGATCCATGCTGAACTTTCCTAGACGTCACGAACTAACACCGTCTGTCGGCTCCCAACAGCGAACACCGCATAAATGAATGGGAAAATTTTCATTTGCAATTGGAAGAAAACTAAATCCTACCATGAAATAGTGCGAGTGGGCGTTGATGCTAAGTGCTGCAGAATCTGACATGAGATGTTTCCTGCTCTCGCACCGAACCATAGGAATTGATTGTAAAACATTTTATGCGTCGAAAAGAGCTCAGTGCAAAGAGTTCACGTTAAGTGGCGGAGCGTACATAGCTCTCGACGACTTTGTCAGCCCACGCTACCGCCAGAGCTCAACCGTCAGAGTTAGATCAGTGGGTTATACCTAACATTCAAAATTCCCGCGGCAGTTTATGGCTTGCTACCCAGCAATTTTATCTACACCTCGGCACGCTTGCTGAGCGGCCGAAATTCCGACAGTGACGGGGGCGGGCTGGTGGTTGAGGAATCGAGGAATGGCCGCGAAAAGGAAGAGAACTAAAATGAAATCGCTACATCATGTTGTTTCCACAGAAGACGGTACCAGCGGCAGAGCTTCTGGCGTAAGGAGCAGAAGGCGAGTAAATGCAGCAGACAGGAGCTGAACCCGAAAAATTAGTCCCAAATGAGAATAATGGGCGGTTTAGCCTTCCACAGGCAGTCGATTTCCAATGAACGTAGGATTCTTTCATGAGGGATTTATGTTTGCAGCATCGAAGTTGGTTCTACGGACAAATCCCCAATTTTTTTAGACCTTTTGGCAGTGGTTTGTGTAAAAGTTCTTTGCTTAATAAACCACTAGAAATTAACCTTATACCATATTTACTCTTGTTTCAAAGAAAACCCCCCAGAAAATATCTGAAAAATCTATCTACTCCAGTTATTTCCGACGTATTCCTTTTCGACTAAATTTGCAAACGTTGGCTAGTAAGCACATCATTCATTGGAATGGATACGGATTAATTTCGGCTGTGTGGAGTGGAGTGTGCGCAGAGATTTCAGTGCTAAATTTCTGTTGTATTCTACTTTCATCAAAATAAAGCCACCGTGATTAGGAATCAAACACGCGACCTATAGAGCTCAATAAGGATAAGAAAAGTTGAAACGCCGCAGTGGCTAGTCCATTATAATGAACAACTCTTTCGCTAATGCAAAAAAAGGCGCCATGAATGATAAAGGTATACCATGCAGTCAAAAACAATCTACAACCTCTATCCGTAAAGTTTCGAGACTGATTTATTTTCTTCTCTAGAAATTATTCCCCAAAACAAATGTTGGTGCGTATGTGTAGCGCCATCTTTGTCGGCCTAACCTGAGCTATTTATGCTAATTGCTATGGCAGCCTCTAGACGGCACTACATGCAGAAAAATATGTTGTCTCTAGTCGTCTGCTAATTCTACTGTGAGTGAATGTGGAGAGATGGGCGTCCACCTCGAACAGCGTGCAAACATAAAACTCTGTGTGAAGCTTGGCAAGACAGCCACACAGACGTATGAACTCCAACGTGACACTTACGGCAACTAGACATTATCGCGGGTGCGAGTTTTCGAGTGGCACAAGAGGTCCGTTTCGGGGATTACGTCGGTGGAAGACGACACAAGGCATGGGCGCCCTTCAACCTCACGGAATGAAAACAACGTGGCTCGGATCAGGGAAATCGTACAGCAAGACCGCACCATTACAGTTCGCATGCTATCAGATGCTCTCGACATTAGTAATACAACATGCCACCAAATTTTGCGTGAGAACTTGGGGAAACGAAAGTTAAATGGAAGACTTGTGCCACACTCCCTCACACAGGACCAGAAGGACACGCGGGCATCAGTGAGCGCTGATTTTCTCTCCGAGGCAGAGAAGGATGCTGGATTTTCCGACAGCATCATTGCTGAAGACGAAATATGGTTTTTTTTCAATACGATCCTCAAACAAAGAGGCAGAGTGCCGAATCAGAGCGCCGAATGGCGGTCCGCAAGCTCTTCGGCGTCGACGAGAAAGGTGCGGCGACAGAAGACTAAAAAGAAGACGACGCTGATAGTTTTTTCGATGCCAGAGGTGTCATACACCATGAGTTTGTCCCACAAGGGCAGAGGCTGAGTCAGGAGTTTTATATCCGCGTGCTCCAACACATGCGTGATGTACTGCGACGCCGTCGCCCTGACTTATGGGCGTCTGGACAATGGAGCCTTCTCCACGTTACCGCAAGGCCGCACACTGCCCTCAGCGTGACAGAGTTTCTCGCCAAGCACAGCATTACTGTACTTCCTCATGCGCTATGCTCGCCTGACCTCTCCCCATGCGATTTTTTTTTTCTGTTTCATCGTGTGAAGAGAGCCCTGAAAGGTCGCTGGATGGGGAGCGCGGCGCGGAGGCCATTCAAGAAGCCACGACAAAGGAGCTGACAGCCCAGCCAAAAGAAGCGTTTTCCAACTGTTTCCAAGACCTGGAAGAGCGTTGGAAGCTGTGTATAAACTGCAAGGGACACTATTTCGATGGTGTGCCGAAAAAATGATTTCAATGTGAAACGCATTTTTTTAATGGACTCAGTCTTGGAACTTTGCGGACAAAAGTTGTATCCCGACTACCAAACTCGCATTGAATGTAGAAAAATAGAGCTGAGAAAAAGATGTGTTAAATCTTTAACGGGTTATTTGGTCATTGTGCATGGGTCATTAAATAAAGGCGAATTTCGTAAGTAAACTGCATGCGTCGACACCGTTTTTTAGCGGATCCACGAGGCAACGCTACACCACTAATGACTTCAGACGGTGATGACGAAGTCATTCATAGTGTAGACGTCACAAGTTTAAATCGAGTACCGGGAATATTTTAAAATTCAATTTTCCCAGCCGTAAATGCATGTTACGCTTGCGGAGAAAAATCAACATAGCCAGAAAGAAACACAGAATCGATTTTTACTGAGTAATCTCATTGGAAGGAGTTTTAGCCAGTGTTCTTTTGAGCGATCCAGGGGTGAAATATTCAAGACGCGCCATCCCGATTTTCACAACACACAAATAGAAAGAACTGGAAAGAGTATATTTCAAAGCGAAGCAGTGGAAACGCACCAGACATCCCGGCGCTAAGAATGCAAGTAACTGAACGCAATCGGAAAGAAACGAAGACTACAAAATGAAATAAACTTTGAAAGGGATGAGGATCCGGGTTCGGTTGGAAAGGCGCAGTCGTCAGACAGGAGGAAAAAGAAAAGAGCTAAAACAAAGATGAACTCCGCAAGCTTTAAGCACTGAGGCAAACCCGCTTCGCGACTCCGGGCTCATCATTGTCTCGGCTCCTTCATCTGGTCAACTTTACCCTCCTTTCATCAAGAAAGGAACTCCTCCGGCACACGTGCTTTAATCCCTCTGTGTGCGGTAACCCTCCCCCGTGGTCTTACCCGTGCAGAGGAGGTTGCACTTCGGAGGATACGGGTCGGGGTTGCCCTCACACGTGCCGTCATTCGGAAGTGGCCTCAGTACCGAGATTTCTTTCTTCGGCCCGGGTGTCCGATATGCAAACGCGAGGACATTGACGCCGACATTCACCACTTACTGTGGGACTGCCCTGCTCTCAAGCCTACAAGAATCCGGCACCTGAAGGTAGCGGATCTTTTACCAAGCAACCCTGCTTCATATATTGCCTGGACGCAGGGACCATACCATCGCTCGCTACTGGACTTCATAAAATCAGCTAGTCTTTTTCCATTAATTTAATCATTACTACATTTTTCATCACACCTTCGCCCATCATTGATGCCCTGAGGCAATAAATCTCGCTCAAAAAACACTGCATACTGCCACTGAATTGTTTTGAAATATGTGGAGCGACCATTATAGGATGATTAAGTGCGCTTGTTGTATTTCTGAAAAAAAAAATTGACTCCTGATGTGGTGTTGAAATAAACGTCACCAGCACAGCGCAGTGAAGTGGGTGTATAAGATCGCTCGAAATATGACCTCGGAGACTTTACCGTCATCTCGCAAGATGGGCTGACAAGAAAATGTAAAGCCCGTTATTTTTGATGGGCGGAAGAAACAGGGAGGCCAAAGGTAGTCTGCGGAAAACAGTTCGTTGACGGCGGAAAAAAAATGAAAAAAAAGATGCCCAGGAGTGTAAAGATGAAGGATGAGCAGCTGTCGGGGGCAGCAGTCACATTTTTCACGCGTGCCGAGAGTTTCTATTTTTTCCCGCTTGAAATATTAGTCGCGACTGAACTTGTCGGCAAGAAGCCCAAGTACTCAGAAAGTTGAAAGTAGAAAACTTTGTCTGCGCAAGACTGTAGCTAAAAACGCAGAACGTCACATCATAATTTCGAGAGGTTCGCAATTTTGCGTGCTCAAAAATGAGACGCACGCTAGGTTTGCCTGAAGTGCTCAAATCTTAAATGAAAATTGGTTTTTAGTTTTTTAGGAAAGAAAATTTCGCAGTAATTGTCTCGCATCTCGGCGCACACCTGAACCACGCCGTAAGGGAAGGGGGAAAGGAGGAAGTGAAAGAAGAGAGAAAGAGGTGCAGTAGTGGAGGCCTCTCCAATCTTTTAAATCACCTGGGGATCTTTAACGTGCACTGACAGCGCACAGCACACGGGCGCCTTTGCGTTTAACCTCCACTCAAATTTGGTGCAATGTGATTGAACGTGGAAGTCGCTAATATTCGTAAAATAAATTTGACAAAATATCCGGATAAAACTGAAGGTTATAGTGCACGTTAAAGATCCCCAGGTGGCCGAAATTATTGTGGAGCCCTCACTACGGCCCCTCTTTCTTCCTTTCTTCTTTCACTCCCTCCTTTATTCCTTTACGGCGTTGTTCAGGCGTCCGCCGATATATGGGAGAGGTACTGCGCCATTTTCTTTCCCCAAAAACCAATTATTACCAATTATTATCACTTCTTCCAGATAGTTTCCTTCTCACGGCATCGCGTATGTGAGACACGTTGGAAGAGACTGGTGTGTACGTCGGACGAAACCTGCGAATGTTGGACAATTTCTTAATGAAAAGGATCGCAGAAGGGCGAGAAATAAAGATGTGGATAAAGATTAAAGGTGCGGCGCAGATATAAAAAAAAAACTTAGACGACGCTTGATCTACCCCCAGGAATACCATGCGATAGCATACGATATCCCTCCCATGTCTGTGCCGCTTCTTTGTCGCCTACGTTCTGCCTGCATACCAGTGTCTGCGGAAGTAGTCACTCTATACCTTACTTTGCCTGCTCCCTTTCGGCAATCGCTCACAACCCGTAAGAGAGGTTGCCAAAAGCCCCGGCGGGCAGCTTGTGATGGCGTGAACGTCATGCAACCTCTCTCGACCAAGCAGCGAATTTCGTCTCTGACATCAGCGCGGCTTTGGTGTGACGAGAACTCTGACGTTATTAGATCAATAATGAGGGAGGGGCGAATGTGGGAAGTCAGAATAACATGAAGCTCTTTTTGTTTCGTGCTTCGATGGCAAGGTGCACGAGGGAAGCACTATTGGCGATTTTCTGAGCCCATCGATTGATCAATTTACTGCAACAACGACCGCATATATACGCCAGTGACGGAGCACCCCCCTTACGTAGAGAACTACCGGTTTCGAATTTCACTGCTATTCGCGGACCTACTGGTTTTCTATTAGACGCAAGAAACACCCTGCCAGCTGCTTCATTCCCCGGAGCCCAAGAGTTAGGAAAAACTTCTCATCTGTTTCCATCCGTTTCCCATAAAACCGTTTCATTTATTCCATTTTTTATTACTCGTTTCGTATGACCAGGCTGGGCAAAGGTTGGATGGCTTGGTGAAAATCTGAGAAAGCCAAAAAGGGGTCGCGCTCTTTGGCCTCGAAATGGCATGGTTTAGTCACAGCTGAGAATGTCAAGCGGCGTTGCAGCTCTCAGGATCCGCCTGCTGTTGCATGGGCGCATGAGGAAGCGAAGGCCAGACGGCCATGTCGGGAAGCGACTTTTTCGTTTTTATTGCATCACCAGAAAGAACCAGAAGTGCAGCAATACGCGGTTATGCAATTATTATGCTGACAGTGACTTTGTCTTGAATAATATCTAACATAGACTATACCTGCACAGGGAAGCTTGTACACATGAGAAAATGCGGGTGGTCCTCAAAAAGGCTGTGGATTCTAAGCCAGTATCTGCCGCGTACTGCACGGATACTGGCTCACTGGACCATCGCTATAATCTGTAACCGCATGACAGCATATAACTTGTGTGGCAGCATCAGATGGTAATCTCTTTTCTACTCTCATAAGGCCATCGTATGGTCGCCCGGTGTACAGCTGTGGTAAAATTGAGACGTGAATTAAGTGTGATATTGAAATTCAGCGTAGCGCAATGTGTTATTCTGTACTGCGATCCGCTTCTGCGGGGAACGCCTGCGCATGCGCAGATGACCACAAGGGGCGAACTCCAAGGGGCAGGGGAATCTGGGTCCCCGAGCAAGCGGATCACGATAGCGGGATGCCAATCGCGTTGCGCTGAAGCATTCTCTTGCTGTACAACATATTATGTAGCACTATTCTAATGAATAATGGCTCTCATCGCTGCATTTTTTGTTTGCAGCAGGATCTATTATTAACAGACAAAGAAGACATCAAGCAACCATAAAGCAGCGGTTACAAAGATACGACACAAAAGAAAAGACAATGAAAACCACTCAACTTGTAAAGGAGTCACACGGCGGGAAGGAAATGAACGAAAAGCTGTGAAAAGCAAACTTAGCAAATACAAAGCTTTTCTTACTCTCTGAAACACTTTCTGCACCCGAATGGGAGCCTTTATTCCACAAACAAATTTCACTTGACCGCATATATCTATCTTTTCATCGCCAAAACTTCGCGATTCCTCATAAATAATTCAAGGGCCCAAGTTTTGGCACTGTGTGTCCTTGTAAAACTGTTAACCTCTAACCCGATTGTGAAGCTTCGCTGCTTTAAGCATATGACCTGGAGATTAAATTGTTTAGAACTTGACTCTTGGGGCGCTGTTTGCTTCGTTAGATCTTGCGCTCATGAAAGTGCGGCAGTAGTAGAAGTTTCACTTCAAACACAAGGACTGAGAATAATTACCCGATTCTGTTTGCCGTCGAGTCCCGAAAGCATTGCGATGTAGCTTCGTCTTTGATATGTTTGCTGCCTCCCAGATGACCCCCGCCATTTGTAGTGAGGATTTTGTTTTCAGACGATCATTAGGCCCCTGATGCCCTTGGTGTTCGCGGGAAAGGTCATTTAGAGAAAGGTCAGTGCTCACTATTTTTCTGCCGTATTTTCTCGGGTCATTGTCTATGATGTCCATGCAGTTGGAGTTGCCGTTCACAAAGGGCTCAAACATTCTACTAACATTTCTTTTTTGAAGAGGCGCGAAAAAGTGTTTCATTGCAAGAGGGACGACTTAACACTATAGTGCTTTATTGTGTTAGGTTGTGCGTTGGCGCTCTAGTAAAGACGTTATCCGCGTTTTCTTAGAACGAATAATAAATTGTAGCTCACCTAATTTTCTGTCTATTTAATTATTTATTTATTCAAAATACCTGCAGCGCTTGAAGGCATTATTATAGGGGGAAATAACACACCTTGCTTACATAAGGCCGATGTAAGTAAAGCAATACAAGAAAGATGTAATGGCATAGCAATGAAATATAGCTGACTAATACAACTGACTATGACTTCTAACGCTTCCACTGGTCTCGAATATTTATCTCCGCCAAAAAGGACCACAGTTTTCGCCATTCGTGAAAATTCTTGCCGCACATATGTATACCAAATGTTGTGTTCCCCCAAGTACAACATAACGATGAAACATGCTACCCAGCACGTCGTTTCAGTCGCTGACAACACGTTTCCAGCTCTGCTCATGCAGCATGCACCTGCGGGCTCCAGTGTCAAAAATGTATTCCTGTGTTGTTTTTTTCAAGCGCATAGAATGGTTCTGGCAAGTTATCTGTGTTGAATGGGCTTATGTTCCGGTCACACATTTTTACTACAGCTGTTTCGTTTATGACTTTTTTTTTTCTCGTTTTACTTGACGTTTTTGAATTCATGATTGTGCTATTGTTTCGTATATTCTCATACCGCATATTTTGGTACAATACACACTACTGTAATGACCACAAGGCGCAATGAAGGTCCATGATTAAATAGAAAAAAAATAAAACAGTATGTTCTAGCACTTGTTTAAGCGCGCATTTTGTTTTTCCCGACGTTAAGCGCGACGAAAAGACGAGAACCGCCTCCCATTAGACTCAAAGAAGCTTCATTTCAGCTGGTTAAGTGCTGCGTGCACTGTAGACACCTAGCTTAAAGGCTGCACGGAATCAACACCACATCTGATTCGCTCGCGCATCGAGCGCCTCGCGCAGAGAGGTTGTGCCGTGCGTGCACAGTGGGTGCCCGGTCACTGCGGCATCGCCGGCAACGAAGAAGCTGACGACCTCGCGACCGCTGCACACCAACTACCTGCCAGCGATCTGTCCCTTGCGCTGGAGGACGTGCGTGCGGCCATTCACGACCATCTCCGAAAGCAGCACCCCGACCCACGCATCGCGGGAGGTGAGCGCATCGACAGTGTCACCGGCTGTCGCGCACTTACACGGTCGCAACGTGCAATGATCCTCCGCGCGCGCATTGGCTGCGTGTGGCCCGGGGAACGACGGGTACGGCACGGAATCGCGATGAGTGATGTGTGTGACGGATGCGGTGCAGTGGAAACACTAGAACATCTGCTCCTTCGCTGCTCCGCGTTCGCCGATGCTCGTCGCGATATGCTCGCGGCCTATAGGGCGCAGGGCATACTACCAGACTCCATCAAGACGCTATTGTGGCCGCAGGGCAGTGCGCGCACTCGTGAGCGAACTTTGGTGAGCCTCTGTGCATTCCTCGAACACACGGGCTTGACGTCCCGTCTGTTCTCCGTCAGGTAGTTACACGCAGTGACCGAACGCTCCGCGAGTTCTACCTTGAACGATTAATAACTGGACGCCCCACTCCAGTTGTAACCTACACAGTGCTGTGCGCGTGTGTGATTTAATTCCTCTAAACTGAACTAATCACGCGCACAACCTGGACACATTACTTATTGTGTAAATAGTTTGTACATATTACTTCTCCCCCTGTCCTCTATTCCTGTCCCCTCACCTCTTTCATTTCATTTCTCCATTCTGCCTGCTGTCCTTTATTTCCGCTGCCCCAGCTCAGGTGCTTCAGTATCGATGGCAGATGCCGGGGCTAGCAAAAATCTTTTCCTTCCTTTTTACTATTATTTTTAATAAAACCACTACCACCACTTCTGCGGCCTCTGAACTTAGGCTCCGCGGAGATATTAAATGAAGAAAAAAAGTTGCTGGTGGTTAAGCATTGCTAAGCGCGAAGTATTGAAATGGAAAATTTGTTCTTGGGGATAGGAAATGGTGCAGTATCTGTCCCACATCTTGGCGGACACCTGAACCGCACCGTAAGGGAAGAGATAAAGAAAGAAGTGAAATATGAAAGAGGTGCCGTAATGGAGGGCTCCGGAATAATTTCGACTACCTGGGGATCTTTAACGTGCACTGACATTGCACAGCGCACGGGCGCCTTTTCGTTTCGCCTCCATCGAAACGCGGCCGTCGCCATCGGGTTCGATGCCGGGAACTCCGGATCAGTAGCCGAGTGCCCTAATCACTGAGCCACAGCGGCGGTGTCAAGTATTGCGCGAAAGCAGTTTTTTGCAGGTGAACGCCATCGCCAGGTGCCAGATAAGCGCAATTGAGGTGTCCACTGACCCAGGGAGCCAGTTATGCGCCTTTCCTTTCCTCAGAATCAACGGGGTCTACAACGACAGCGCCAACGCCAATGAACCCGTATAACACCGGCGGCTTAATGCTCCAGCGCAGCGTTTCTGTAAATATATTTTTAACGCAAACAAAAGCAGCGCACATCTCTGCCACCACCGCCACGTAGCTTAAAGCACGATTGAGGTGTCCACTGATCTAGGGAGCCAGTTATGCGCGTTTCCTTTCCTTTTGTAACTTTTGCGCACAGATGGAAGTGGATGTAGACGACAATGCGCAGTGCACAGCGCGGGAGTTGCAGTCTAACAAGAGGCGTGGTCGGCTGCGGCGACAGCATAGTGCACTCGTGCAGTGGCCAGCGAAGCTGGTCTGTTCGCGCTTCCCCGCGTTCGACACCCAGTCGCGGCAATATTTATTTTATTTCTGCAGGCATCCGAGAGCCTTGAAACAGACATCGCCTTTTTTCAGGATTGCTAGTGAAGTAGTCATTTCGTGCTAAAAATCGCTAGCGTTCTGCGCAGCGCAATACAAGGAGGAAATGTTTGCTCAAGAGAGCTGCATCTCTTATCGCATTCCAACTCGCCGGTGTCGATGTCCGAGGCCTCTTATAGGCAAACAGAGACGGAAACGATATACACATGTAGCACAGGGGGGAGCGGAGATCTCCATGCCAGTCGCAATTCGTCAGCATCTGGGAAAGGTTTCGGGGAGCTTTGGCATTCCGTACTGACGGATACTTACCGTCATTCCTTTAGCATCGCTTCTCGTGGATGGCGCAGCAGAAACTATCTACGGCTGGAATGCGAACTAAGTTCTAACGCAGACGGCGAGTGTGCGACGCGTCGTCTGCTATTTGCGCACGCAGGCGCAATCTTTGCAGCGCCACACGAAGGATGCCTCGAAAGTGCACAGCGATTCGTTGTTTACTCGCCACCTCCCACGGTGCGCCGAGTACGGAAGCAAGCGGAAGTGGAAACGATCAACGGATATGAAATGATGCGCGTCTCAGCGATCGTGGCAGCAGGGAGCTGCCTGCTGCAAATATGTCTGAGGACACGACGGTAGGGGCCGTGAGCGCGGACACGGAGGGAACAACAATTTCCTCCGCTGAGCAGACTGTTTGCTTCTGGGAGAAGTGGTTCGGGTGAGCGTCCGAATCACCTGCCGAACCTGTGAAGAAGCGTCGTTGTCCTCGATCGATCTAGTAAGCTGCGACACGGTTCACTTACTTCGGACAGACGCAGGGGACTGTAGCATCGCGTTAAGTCTCGCACTGGGGGTATATTCACGAGACGGTTCGCTTTGGAACCGGCTCGCTTCTCCGCGGTTCGCCATGCGCTATTAATAGGTCGCTTCGCCGCATGACGTCAGCCGGCATGACTGAGATATGTCAGGCAACGGCAACGACTTTGGGCACTTACTCGCTACTCGCTGAAATTTTAATTCCCTTTTTGTGTGTGAAATGGCGTGAATTCAGTTGGAAATGAAAAAATTGAGACCAAGTTGCCACCAGTAAAACGAGCTCTTGGGCGAGTTGGCTACTTGTCTTAGGCATAGTAGCAGCGCAAAAAACTTGACACACACAAGAGGAGAGTAGACACCGAGACACACGCACAGACGCTGCTGTGCGTGTCTCTCGGTGTCTATTCTTCTCTTGTTTTTTTTTTAAGTTGCCACCGATAACAAGGTTCGCCTACGCTGACTGAATAAATAACTAAACAAGAGAATTACAATTAAAAATGATTATTCAGCTACGTCACGGAGTAACAAACTAAATCGGTAAATAAGAAACTAGCTAAATTCCTGAATAAACAACTGGCTATTAAATAAAGAAGACGCAGCTGTATTGGCAAATAAACTAGTTAATACGCAACCACCTATCTAAACTTGTAAATAGGTAACTAAATCAATACCTTATTCTTCTTTGCTTCCTCTTGTGCACGTCTCTGCTTATCCTCTCCACCGTCGCTTACGCTCAAAACCAGGGGGCTAGAGCGACGCACAGTCGTGGTCTAGTGGCTTGGGCGTCCGCCTCGGCTGCGGAAGGTGGTTGGTTCGAAACCCACCGCCGGCCACCCACCGGCAAAACTGGGCACAAGCGTCCCCCGGCTCGGCGTCCTGCTTCCTCAGGGGTGTGTGCTTGGAAGAGGCTCCGCAAACCCCGCTGCACCACACGGGGGGCAAAACCAGTTTCGAACACTCAGCCTGCAAAGGTGGTTCGTGATTCAGATGAGACAATGAGTTGATCTTGATGACTCAGCCACCGCGGCGGCAGATGGTGCTTAGTAAATTAATAAAAGCTTGATAGAATATCAGCGAACGAGTTTTTCACTGATGTGATTTGGCAGTTCTTAATCGTTATTAGCAGACCAGTCAGTCTTCCGGAGGATTTGTTAAGTGTCGACTTTGCGTAGTTAGTATAATGCCGCGCAAAAAAATAAATATAGCAAGTTACTGACGACCGATGACAAAAACAAATATACAAAAATCATTCCCAGGTGATGGTTGCCTGCTGAACTAGCCCTGACTCTAGGAAGTTAAAGTGTCCTGAAACTCTCTTTATCGGCGCGCTCGGGAACCTTAGCGCCTGTGTTTGCATTCTGCCACTGCGATCGACGGTCACTGCGCTAAACTCTTTCTCGGTTGTGTACGCACAGTTTTGGCTAAAGTTCTTCAGGCCAGTATCACGTAGTTGGCTCTTTTTTTATGGAAGTGGAGCCAGAATAGCGCAGAGGTTAGATGGAGGACAAACCCATGATAAAAGAATGGTACTGCTGTATAATACATATTTCACGGTTCTATAATTCAAATGTTGAAAATAACAGACGCGCTATTTCAAGCACCCCTATGTAATACGACTCAATAGGGATCTTTAAGGAAATAAACTGAAACAGCAATCATGCAATAATGCAGTTATTGTAAGCTTTATTACCTGGATGCAAAACTGCCCTATTTACGCAGTTTATCCTGGCGTCTGACACCGTATAATATAATAAGGAGGCTGCTCTGTCATACATTTTAATGGTCGTATGTGTTACTTTAATGGTCGTATTACTTTTAATGGTAATAGTAATGGTAATGTAATGGTCGTATTGCATTTGTTGGTCGTATGTGTTAGTTTGTTGTGTCCTGTGTTCTTTGCGCAAGTACATTCCTTGTTAGATATGAACCAACTCGCTCAGACAAGAGTGTTAATTTTAATGGTGACTGTGGCTTCAAGCCGCAATGAGGCCGTGTATTAGGGAAGACAAAACTGTGAGATGTAAAGAAAAAAATGGCACCCGCACCCATGCTTTCTCAGTAATGCGTTTGACTCGCGCAGCTCTTTGTACTTTAGCGTTTTTCTTATTTTGCGATTTGCGATTACATGGAGAGACTACACGAACACCAGCTTGGAGCACGCTTGAATAGCACCCCGCTTGCGGTGACGCTACGTCACGGTCCCGTGTGCCGCGCTGGTCGCATGGTATGTTACACCGTTGTTCGACACCATCGCCTACGCACGTGTCAGAAGTGAGCTAACAGCTTTACTGTAAAACGTAAATAAATGAACAGCCTATTTATAACACTATTTATACAACTATTTATAACACTATTGTTATAGTAAAGAGACATTATTGGATGCATTCATTTATTTTTCTGCTGCAGTAATCAACTGCTTACATTTTGAAAACTTCGTTAGCATCGAAAGCATTGGCACATGCATAAGCTAAGGTTTCTTGGGATTCCCCCTATATGTTGTGGACAATTCCTCATTAGAACTGCAATGAATGGCGGCAAAAACACAATATCCCACGCATGTGTTATAGAATATATAAGGGTTAAAAGCGCAGGTAACATTAATGAAATAATGCGCATTCTTTATTAGAACCCACCGCGGTGTCTCAGATGCAATTTGGCGCTCGGCTGCTGTACTTTAAGTAAGAGGATCGAACCCCGACCATGGCGGTCGCATTTCGATGCACACGAAATGCAACAAACGCCCGTGTGCTGTGCCAGGTCAGCGCATATTAGAGAACCCCAGTGTTTCGAAATTTATCAGCAGGCCTCCACTGCTACGTGTCTCATAGCCCATGTGTCGCTTCGAGACGTTAAGCCCCTTGCAGATATTTACTTTTTATTCCAATAAAATACCATACGTCTGGACCGGAGACAGATACGCTGAGCGCAAAGGGACTTGTGAGAAGCCGCTCATCCAGTTTCATTACTTAAGTGCAACGGTCGGGAGACAAATTAAATCTTACCGCGAAGTCCACTGCGTAGCGTCAGACATTTCAGCTTAATGAGTGAGACGGCAAAACGACCACGTCTGCCAGAGCTGCAGAAGAGGTCCCTGTCGCACAGACTCCTCGCAGTGCACTTGGAATGAGCACAAGTTGTGTCACTGATTAATTGCAACTGAGAATCGCCTGGCTTTGAGCGGAGGCACTTAAGAATTGAGGCTGCAGGCTAGCTGTCAAGAACGGTATGTATAAAAAGATGGCAATGTGATATGCTCGTTAGCAAGAAACGGGCGTAGTTCGTGCGAGGTTAATTCATAATTGTTTCATTACAAAAAAATAGCACTACATGAGGGCTGCCGTGTTTGACAAAAGCCAGCCGGCACTGAGATTTAAGCCACGTTTTTCTAGCAAGGAAAGGCTTAGGCTCCAAACGTTTAGATGGAATGGCGTTGGAGTGAAAAAAATTGACGCCCGAGCAATGGGATTGATGCGGTGGAAATGCGATCACATTTGTCTTGTACTCGCCAATCTATTCCTGTTCTGATTCTACTGGCATAGCCAGGCTGATGATGATGATGTTTTTCAATCCCTAGTCTACCGCAATTGCGATTATTTTCTAATTCCAACTATGCAACTACGTCAAATGCCTCAGATTGTTAGACCGCTGTGAATCCTCACACTACTACCGCGGCAGTGGCACGGCGGTCAAGCGATGGGCCACCACACTGGGAATGTGACTATTTAAAACACAGCCGCCGGTAGGGTTTGCTAGATCCAGTTGCTTTTCCCGAGCAATGCGAAAAAGAACAACTCCCGCGAGCCTCATTTTGCACACAGTTATTCGGTAGGCTGTATAATTTGCACACAGGCCTACTGTTGCTATAGCTAGATAGTTTCACTGGGCCATGAGTTTCTTGGAGGGCGATGATATCAGGAGGGATCTCCGAATTTTGGACGTACTGCTGCAAGCTGCCTCGCTTGCGGCGAAACCCCCTGCTGTTCCATTGCCACACGTTAAGTAGGTGGCGGGGCGCCATGGTGAAGTGTGGTTGAAGCTAAGATGGGTTTATTGGTTGGAGCGGGAGGCAAGCGATCATATGGTTTAACCCATGTCGTGGGGAGGGCGGCCGGTGCGTCTACCCTAGCCTACGCCTGTTTGGATTCGTTGCATGAGGGTGTTAAGTTGTCTGTTTTTGAAAAAAGGAGGGCGTGGGGAGAGGGGGGTTGAGGCTGGTGTGCTCGCGGGCGAAACCATTAAGAGACTTTTGTTCTTCGAAGTTATTGTCCACCTTAACCGAGGTTTTCACTTTTAAGAAGCGCAACTTATCTTGATGCTAGGCCTATGAATGGCGGAAAATCTATGAATGCCTGGTAATCAGTTTTATTTTTTCGCTGTTCCCTTTCCTTCTTTTATTTCCTGCTGAGGTTTGTTTAGTTTAAGCGTAAACTGAAAGTAAGCCTTATCACCATTTTTTTCCTTTAGCCTATCCATGCGTTAAATTACCTTTTTCTGAAATGCAGTTCTGTTTTTAAGGGCTCGAACCTAATGAACGCTCAAAAGCAACGTGACGTCAATGTTGAGTAAAAATCACGTGAGTCGCACAAGCGTCGTGACTGTGTGTACTGCCTAGGTTTTGAAAGCGCGTGCATAGCGGCTCGTATAGAGTGAAACCACCACCACTAGCTTGTGACGTCATGTTGGCTGTCTTTGTAAACCCAGCGTCAATACCACTAAACAGGGGCAGCTTCGAAAAAAGAGAAAAATAAGGGTTGTGTATATGATCACTGCGTTCCGCCGCTAGCGGTGACATTTCTATAATTCAAAGAAGGAAAATGGGTGCATTTTTATTGTATCATTTACTACATTTTTTTTTTGCTCATTTTATTTAAATATATTGTAGTTCAGCACCTGATCTTGCCTTCACTTATCGAAAAGAGAAATCTTTGCGTGTTACCCCACGAAACGGGCAATTTTTTAGTTTTCAACAAAACCCGTTCAACAGAACTAGGGGTGCCAGACGAACAACGCGCCTCGCCTTTACCATGTCGGCTCATTCACGTCTTCAGTGCTGCCGCGGCCATCCATATGGCGCCTGTTGCCAAAAAATAGGTGATGATTTTCTCCCTTTCTCTGGCCTTCGTCGCATCATATTCTTCTTGGCCTGCCTCTAACATATCGCTTCTTGCCTGAAGGAGGTCCTCTATTCGCGACTAACGACCTGCATGGTTGCCAAGTGCCTGCTGGACACTGGCGGAAGCTTCCAGTGGCTCTAACAGGCGGCGCTAATCCGTGCCATCTGTAGACTGCCACCAAAAATGAGCATGCCGCGGAATGTACACAGTCAAGAAGGAAGGAAAAATAATGCCAGCTATTTGTACGGGTTCTAGCAATTTAGAGATGGGGCTGCAGCAGAAGGCCATGTGTCGGGCAGTACGTGGAAGGATTGATGATGCGGCCACTGCGTGTGGAGGGCCGGTAATTGCGGCTGCTGTCGAAAAAGCGAGAAATACGACAGCTACAGTAAAAGGAAAAAAACACAATGGAATTGTGGGGCGGGGATGGAACTGCCATAAGCGTTTGTGACCGCGCGCACTGATTAGAACCCCTTTGTCCTCGGCCGCGATAAAGAGGATATCGCTGTCTCTCTGAAACAAGGTAGTAGAGTGCGCCATCTGTGTGTGATTGGTACCTCTCTGTACTTCACTCTTGCAGTTCGCGAAGCAAGGGTGCAATGTGTATTCCACTGATTTTGTATAAACCTAATGTATGGCTTAAAGAACGCTCATTCTTGGTGCTGAACGTTTGACTCGACTTGTTTATTCTATTGCTGAGATACCGAATGCTCGTAATGCATAACGTAGGGTTGGTAAGACCGCATTGTGCGGTTAAAGAGTTCAACTCACCATCCCTCTTGAAATAGCAGAGATCTGAAAGCAAAAGAGAAACTACTGAATGTCCATTTCTCTAACCCCGAAGTTTGAAGTCAGCCAAATCTTATTCACCTGTTACCTTCGACATATTCTAACGTATCACCTTTAAAAATTGCTCTGCTTTTCTATATTCGGCATGATGCAGTCAGCAGCGGAAGGAGTTATACCTTTCTCACAGGGGCAGTTTGATTGTCCATTAGCTGAATGCACATCGAACTTAATGGGGATCGGCCAGTGCCAGATGGCAGTTTTCAACACATTGAGCTCGATGAGGATCGACTCAATGGAGGTTCTGTAATGGGTTTGGTTTATGGTTTATAGGGGTTTGACGTCCCAAAGCGATTCAGGCTGTGAGAGACGCCGTAGTGGAGGGCTCCGAAAATTTCGACCACCTGGGGTTCTTAAACGTGCACTGACATTGCACAGTACACGGGCCTCAAGAATTTCACCTCCATCGAAATTCGACCGCCGCGGACGGGATCGAACCCGCGTCTTTCGGGCCAGCAGCCGAGCGCCATAACCAATCAGCCACCGCGGCGGCGTTCTAAAGAGAATTTAATCTCAAGGGCATGGAATAATAAAAAAAACCCAGAAGAGAGCGTGACGTCATGCGCCAAGGTTTTGCGAACCAAGTGCTCATGACGCCGTTCCGTCCCCCGGTTTATCGCTCTGCGAGTCCGTCTCTACTTAATTATGTCCGCGCGCGCGCGTCTGTGCAGTAGGTTTCCCCGCACTGGTCCGCCCAAGCGGAAGCGCAGCGATGATAGGCACCACTGTACGCCATCACGCGGTGTGATCACGTGGGGCACCAACACACTGCTTTCTACTTTTTGACTAGGCTTCAAGGTTACCGCAGGACGGGCCCTCATAGTTTCTTTTTCCTCCATGTTCAAGGGCTATTCGAAGGACCCTCGCACGCAAAAAACATCAAAAAGAAAAACATAAAAACTTAAAAAATTAAGAATTTTTTATTTAACTATAAAATTTGAACCACATTATCCAGTTAATAAAATAATTTTTATTTGCTAGTCTTAATGGCAGTGGCGCACACTGTCCAGTGCTCAGATGTAAACAAACCGGTGCTATTCTCCTGCAGTTTGCATCTGTGGTTTTCCAGTTTTCTCTTCTTTGCGACAACCGAAACCAAGAAGTACGTGCCGCACAAGTGGTGCAATGATAGTAGCTATGAAGACCACAAAGAGGGTCGCACATCTGTGGTCATGTGGCAACTGTGCCAAAGAAAAGGGAATGCTTCTGAAACGAAGTTCGCATCGTTGCCCATCGTCGCTCCGCCAAAGCTGTGTGTGGATTGCACCAAACTGTAAAGTATTCGAATAGCTTTTTCCAAACAGGCTTACAATTAAAAACAGCACTTACTTTAATGTGCGCCTAAATTTTTTTAATACTTCACTTCTCGTTTTTACTCAGTGTTGGGACCCCTATCGCCATCTGTCGAAGCGCATGCTCGTTACTCAGTGATCATTGAAATTCGCCATGTGGCAGCGGTGCATCTGGATGGCCACGAAAAACCAGTGTGACAGATGTATAAGGCATGTGACAGAGAATTATCTCCGCAGCTAACTTTTGGTTATGGCAGAGGGTAAGACCTAGAGAGAAAGGAAGAGATGGGACGTTCACTGTAACAGTTTTCCAGTTGGCAACCTTGCGCCAGAGGAGTAGAAATAAAGTAATTAGAAGAGAAATAAGGAAAAGATTGATGAAGTAACAAAGGAGGCTTCTCCGACCGACACGCTAAAGTGACCCTGCTGTGAGCTATCCTGGAAGCACAGAGCCCTCAAGCAGCGCAGCAGCCTCTAGCGAGCCTTCGGGGCTGACGTTCGGCGCAGCTACCTCACAAGTTTTTCAACTCCGTCAGCGTGCGGGGACAAATCAGGTATAGCGCACAGAACGATGCCTGCCTCTCAGCAAAAAATAAAGAGCAATTATGGTGCAATGCATACCGCTGGCTGTACGGTGTGGCTAGCTAGCTAGCCAACTACTGCTAATCACATGCAGCTTAGTATTAGTACCGAAGATATAGAACGTAGTAAAGCATGAATCTGCTCCTAAAACATTAGGAAACAGAAAATTATCGCTTAAATAACAAAATTAGGTGCTGTGTGGACGATCTATGACAAGATCTGTTATTAGCAGAGTTAAGCTAATGCAAAGAATACAGAAACATGATGTTTTAGAGCCTGCGTGTAAGAACATTGAAAATATTTTTATGATCTCATACAAGTATAAGCCACATGGTCGTTGTGAAATAGTAGGTGGCACAACCTGAAGAACGAAAACACATATACTATGACGAAGGAGATGAACTGTGCAGTGGCGCGGGCAGGAAGAAGCTCAAGCTCTAGTTTTTCTTCTGAAGCCGTGCGGCCACATCTGCAGCCAGGCCTACGACAAAGTCGTAGAAGCCGCGTGCAGAGCGTTCGCGCCATGGTGTCAGCAGACGAACGCCGTCGAACTTGCTTGCTTCCACGGCGCGGATCACAGCTCGAGCGAACTTGGCTCTGTCCCTGCGCGTGGCAAGGCGCCGCCAGGCAGCGTCAGCCGCCGGGAGTTGGCTCGCCTCGCGGCGGCCTTCCGACGTGGGGCGCGCTTGTGTGGCGTTCTCTGCAACGGCTCGCACTGGGTTGCCGCTTTGCAGTTTCAGATCCTTGCCAAGGGAGTAGCAGCAGTGAACGACGGCGTCACATTGACGGCAGAGCGACCATTCTAGGAGGCTGCTGTTCTCGATGCAGTCCATTTCTTCCAGCTGCGGTGGTTCGCCCGTTGCGAGACAGATGTGGCTCACAATTTCCGTGTCACGGGAGATGCTGTACTCGGAGGCAGCGTTCAGGTACAGACTCCCGGCTGTGGTGACAGGATCGTCGACAACGCCCATGAAGCGGCCTTCAGCCCGGGCTGTATGCCGAGAGGCAGCGGGAGACGACGGCGTGCGCCTTCCGGAGAATGATTGAAACATCGGGCCAGGCTGGGTAACGAGCTCCCCCTCGAATGTCGACCTGCGAGTGGTGAGGCGTGCAGTTTCGTCCGTGGAGCCCTCTAGCCAGAAGAGGACAGCGGCCGCCACTGCCACCAAGAGAGAGACAGCGACGCACAGGACGCGGCGCAACCAGCTGAAGACCAACCGCCTCCTCTTGGTTGGGTGTCTCATTTCGGCAGATCCAGCCTTGGTGTCCAAATCCGGCACTTCCAGGGCACTCCAGGAAATCTGGCGTCCCTTGCTAGCTCGTTTGCGCTGGCCGCGTTCGTCGCGCTCGATGATGATGGACCGCGATGAAGGCGCGCAGGAGAGCGCTGCGTCCTCTGCTTGCTCCAGCTGCACAACGGACCACGTATGGGTGTCAGTGTGGCGGGTGAGGGGGGCGCCCTTGAAGGTGTACAGCTGATCAGTTGGAGGCGTCATGACTCCCACGTAGAAGTAGCGGTGGTACCGAGGGTCCCAATAAAGAGTCAGTTCCTCCTCCGAAGGCACAGAAGGCGTCGTCGGCTTAGTCGCGGTAGCTGCCATCAGGATGCCGAACCTCAGAAGCGAAGGAAGACCAAGCTACAGCACCGGCTGCGTCAAGGAAGGCTTACAAAACGGCCTTAGTGACCGTTTAGGTACGGCGCGTGTACGTGCCTCGCGTCGCGCTCATCTTCATCTTCCTTTCGGCACGGACACGGACGGCACGTACACGGCACGGGCAGGAGCGCTCGCGCTAGGCCAGCAGCCATTAAATCATCTCATTGCCATCGTATCTCCTTCTTCGGCTGGCCGCCAAGTAACGTTTTGTGGAGCTTGCGGGGTATCATCGACATCCTGGTCCGGGGAGCTTCGGTGTACTGCGTCAGCCGTGGTCGTCGGCCGTGAGTTTTTGGCCTGTGTCGCTCGGCCGTGCCCCAGCTTTTCAGACCCGAACCGACCTCGCCGTCGTTCCCCCCTCCTCCCCGTCCCCCGCCCAGACCACTCAACACGACGAACTGAACCCGACGCAAGGACCTGGCCTAGCGACACCACTGACCCGAGACGCCACTTACATCTGAAGACACCGTTCCCCTGCCCAGGCCGTTCTGCGCGTCCTGGGGCCTCGACCGTCGGCTCTTGGCGACCTGCGGCCCGGAAGCTTCGTGGACCAGGATCATTCAGCCTTCGTGAATCATTCAGCCATCTCATTCATCGAGGCGGCCAGCACCTCACCCCTTTCTCGTCCCTGTCCAACCATACTCTTAAGCCCGTAACCACTTCGCGCGTCTGTTTGCACCGACCGGGACGATCACTCGGTGGCCCCGGGTAATGTGACGAAGACGACGACGAACGGTGCAGTGGAGCGGGCAGGAGCGCTCGCGCTAGGCCAGCAGACATTAAATCATCTCATTGCCATCGATCATCGTGTCTCCTTCTTCGGCTGGCCACCACGTAACAATATGAGCTCTTACGTGGTTAAAGCATTTCGTTCTCTGAAGAATGAACATGCACATTCGCACGGTGAGGTGCACACGTTCACAGGGATAAAACAATTAATGCGGCCCGCTAGTGACTGATTGACTCTCTCACTTACAAATACTGCAAATGAACACACATATGCGTTTGAAGGTAGGCACAGCCTAATTGCAAATGACTCAATACTGAAGTCAGTCATAAAACAAAAAACAACCAAACCGTTGCTATCACATGGAGGTTAACAGATAAAAAACGACTATTAAGCCAAACGAGCTGCTTCTACGAAATCTTTCTGTGCTGTGTTATTTGTTGAGCGCTCACTCACGTTGAATGAGGCGAGTTTCTGCGGAAAAAGGAGCCTTGTAAGCTCGAAAAGGCGCTCAATGAAACAGCTGTCGTGGAGAAAACAATTTAAACCTTAACACTCTTTATACTTTTCCTTTGTCCTTTTTGCACTTCACTTTTTGCCTCCCGGCATCGAAATGCCATGCAAAGAGCTTTCCTTCAGAAGTGCCCAGCATTCCGACGACCCCGGGGACTACATCGCGAGAAACAAGATCGGTTTGTGTTATTCAGTGACAAGACGCGAAACTCTTGAAAACTCGGGCTCTCTTTACAGATTTTTTTTTTGTACGAGTCGGTGGTCGATGCTTCCTGCTTATGTCAACAGCGAGAAAAATTGTTTCCGCCTGACTAAATTGGGTGGACTGCAGTAAAGAAAGAGAGACAAAGGAAGAAAGAAGTTAGGAAAGAAGTTAGAAAAGAAAGAAATA
This sequence comes from Amblyomma americanum, assembly GCF_052857255.1. Taxonomy (NCBI): domain Eukaryota; kingdom Metazoa; phylum Arthropoda; class Arachnida; order Ixodida; family Ixodidae; genus Amblyomma; species Amblyomma americanum. The sequence continues at coordinate 6,158,207 of NC_135507.1, read as the reverse complement.
AAGAGAGAACGGAAGAAAGAAAGAAGTTAGGAAAGAAAGAAGAAAAAAGAAGAAAAAGGAAAACGAAAAGGAAGGAAGGAAGGAAGGAGGAAGGAAGGAAGGAAGGAAGGAAGGAAGGAAGGAAGGAAGGAAGGAAGGAAGGAAGGAAGCCCGCCAAAAAGACGAAAACGGCAGCGAGGGAACAAAAAGTGAAGGGAGTGAAGCAGAAATAAAGACAAAGGTAACCTAAAAATACGGGTAACATAAAAAGACACGTGGAAACCCAATGAGCGACCTAAGGAAAACAGATATGAGATTGAAATGCCGCGAAGGCGGGAGAGAAAATTAATCGAAAAGAACCTGACAACGCCTCTGAAAGCGACCGTGTGCCATGACTACAATTCAGCCGTCTAGAGAGAGGGATACAGATGCCGAGCAGCTTTCTCTCTGGCCCTAATAGATTGCTTACTCGGACTGTGAGGGTACGGGTGAAGTACGTAAAAAGCACTTCCCTACAACCGGTTCTATGCCTATCCTATCCATCCTCCCTCTGTGCACGCGTTGCCCGAGGTGTGCATCGATATTTCTGTACTCATTTCGTGTCCTCTTTGTTTCGCCTCCCGAAGGAAGCGGATGACATGAAAGAAGGGATGGTGTCGTGTGCACAAAAAGGATAGAGGTTGACCAGGCAGAAAATGCCTCTTTGGGGGCGCCTGCCTGCGAAAGTTAAAGCGGAGCGATGAGAACATAAAGAGGATAAATAAGCATACGAATAAAGAAATAAAGAAGAGAAACTATTACAAGCTCATGCTGTATTATTGTTGTTTGTGGCGAAGTGAACGTAGAGACGCGTATTGTAGGTAGGGACGGAAAAAAGGATAGCGGACGTGCAAAATACTATGTCAGGGTGACAAGGACCGGACGACTTCTTGAGTCCGGAGGTCGCCCATATGAGAAAGGGCCGACTCCTCCCCCCCCCCCCTCCCCCTTCTGGCTTCCGTTCTGTCATTTTCTTTTTCTTTTTTGTTGTGGGGGGGGGACTTTAAGTCCTTGTACTCTCTGCTCTTTCCAAACAGATGAGAGCACCTGCTGCTGGTGGTGGTAGTGGTTTTATTAAAAATAATAGTAAAAAGGAAGGAAAAGATTTTTGCTAGCCCCGGCATCTGCCATCGATACTGAAGCACCTGAGCTGGGGCAGCGGAAATAAAGGACAGCAGGCAGAATGGAGAAATGAAATGAAAGAGGTGAGGGGACAGGAATAGAGGACCTGCTGCTCCAAATTGTTCAATCCTGCCCTGTGTGCCGCCTTTCACTTTGGCCGCCTCGTGTGTTCACCATGCGCAAAATTCCAGGCGAAAACGTGAAGGCGCTCTAAGGAATTAATGTTAGCCAGATTCCTCAAGCTACTCTAGCCTAACTCCCTTCCAGAGTAGATACAGTGGCATTAGCTCGTTGCTGGTCTCGTTTTCTAGTACCGCTAACAATGCGATTGGATTGTAAAACCTCATTTGTCCAGCGGATGTAGGGAAGGCTGTAGCCTTTCCACCTAGACGAGAGCCAGGAGTCCTTGGACCATAGCGGCGGCTTCGGCCAGTTGGACGGTCTTCAGTTGAACCTCCGGACCGGAGCTGAGGAGTATGGTCTCCCATTGGTCTAAAGTCTTTATGCTTATTACCTCAGAAGGAGCCTGAGGGCATTCCCAGAGGATGCGGTGGAAGTGAGCTCTGGCTTTACATAGCTTACACTGGCTGGTGTACTGACCCGGGTAGCAGTGGTTGCACAACACCGAGTTCGGAAATGAGTTATCATAACGAATGTCATAACGAGGCACTCTTTTCCCTTCCCTTGTTTGGTTTACTGGTTTATGGGGGTTTAACGTCCCAAAGCGACTAAGGCCAGGAGGGATGCCGTAATGAAGGGCGTTGGAAATTTTGACCGCCTGGAGTCCTTTAGCGTCCACTGACATCGCAGAGTACACGGGCCTCTAGAATTTCGCCTCCATCGAAATTCGACCGCCGCGGCCGGGATCGAACCCGTGTCTTTCGGGTCAGCAGCCGAGCGCCATAACCACTGAGCCACCGCGGCGGCGCACCTTCCCGTGTTTGCTCAATAGCTAACGAGGACATCGAATCTGGCAGTCTTGATGCCGTAGGCAGCATAAGAGGACTCTCGCACGGCTTCCACCCTCACCGTTCGACTACGTTCCTACGGGGCACTCGCTGTAACACACGACGTACTACGTCCGCCGCTATGGACGAGGGTGGCGCTAGGGAACACTCTCAAGGTTCGGTTACACTACACGTAAATACCTCCGAAAGCAAAAGATTGGACAGCCGCGGCCGTAGCTCATATTTTTTGAAGCGAAAAGCTTCACTACGCTGGTGAACACCACACTTCGCGCGAGCCGGCGTATGTCGGAGCACGAGTGACGTCACGCGCGGCGCAGGTGGCCGCCGCCAGCTCCGTCGCCTGACCTTTCGCCGCTCTCTCTCTCTCTCTCTCGCTCCCTAGTCGCTACTGCGCATGCGCCACTAGAAGCACCGAGCCACAAGTGTTCCGCCGCGGCGCAGCGCCGCGCCTTTCCTCAAAATCCAACTTTCAATTTTCAGTTTTCTCTAAGACGCCCGTGTGCTGTGCGATGTCAGTGCACTTTAAAGATCCCCAGGTGGTCGAAATTATCCCTGAGCCCTCCACTACGGCGCCTCTTTCTTCCTTTCTTCTTTCCCTCCCTCCTTTATCCCTTCCCTTATGGAGGGCTTCAGGTGTCCAACGATATATGAGACAGATACTGCACCATTTCCTTTCCCCAAAGACCAATTATTATTATAGTCTTTCCTTTCTAAATCTCCTTTACTTCAATCCTTTTCGTTGTATTCTTTTTTCCTTTCTCTTTTTTCTTCTAACTCTTCGTATTTTTATCTCTGACTTTCTAGCTTTCGTTTTTAGTTTTATTTTGTGCTCCCAGATGATATCTGACACCATTAATTGTTTATTTGTATATATATGTATATATATTTGAACTTTGGAGTAGCAGTTGCAGTCTATATATTTAGACCAACTGAGGTCACTGGGGATCCGCAGTCCGACGAATCTATATGCGTTCATTTGAGCGAGATTTATACAGTTAACAATATAAACGAATTTCAAAGGGTTTATTTTATGTGCCATTGTCATGGGAATGTTTTTTTAGGAGAGAGAGAGAAAGATATTGAGAGCTGAGGAGAAGTTGACTGCACACTCACAAACTGTTTTCTCCCGCATAGCTTATACGTTCGGATACTGTTACGGGGCGAAAATACTGTTGCTAGGCGCTGGGCAAGAGACGGGCATGTAGTGATGAACCATTGCAACAAACAACAGCAGTGGATGCTCAAGCACTTTGTGCAATCACGACCCGCTTCCCATACAAACAGGACTTGTTGAACGAAATCGACGTACTGAAGGCAACGGGATTTCCAATATCGCGCTGCTTCGAAGAGCTGCGTCAACACCGCGGTGCGTTGCGAAGGCGCCGTTTGCTTGGCCAGACTTGCACCACTTTACTTGAAACTTCTATTTCTTCTTTTTTAATTTTAGTTAGACGTTTCTTTTTAATTTACGAGGTCTGCCTTAAAGCCGCGGGCTTTGTTGTCAGATGTGTTGCTGCTTGCGCGGTGCCTTCGTTTAATTTGGTCGTTCATTCCTCTCAATTTTTTTTGTTTGTTATTGTGGCGCCATTCTCTTCTTGTCTTTTTTTGTTTTATTCACACAAAGGTCTCTCGCACACAATGTGTATTTCCCCACTGCTATAATGCCTTCGGGCGCTGCAGGTATTTTAAATAAATAAATAGCTTATTTACCGCCGCGTTTATCAGGAGACTCGACGACGTAAACAAGACTGTGCCAGCTTTCTTGGTGCAATCTATCTGGCATTTGGACAGCCTCGACGAGCACACGGCGTTCTTGTCCGGTTAATTAACTGGTTAATATTTATGTGAGGCTGTGGGTTTGTTAAAGGTCCTTTCGCAGCAGCCAGCAATCAGGAGCCTTTGATACTAGCCAAAGCTAAAAGAAGTGCTGCGCGAAAGTGTAATAACGGTAAGGACACAACAGATTCGCATCATTTAACGTGACATTGTTAGCGACCAGCATAGTAAGCATTGCAATGGTGTCGGCAGGCTTGCGAAAGGCTCCTCAGCCCAGAAAATGAAGGACTGGACTGGCATAACAGTAAGTCAATTGCTTAACGAGTGCCTCGGCTCTGGCAGTCTTGGCGTCATATATGTAGAATAAAGGATTCTCGCAAAGCTTCCTCCCTCACCGTTAGATCACTGTGTGAGTGACACTCGCGGTAATATAGGACGTACTACGTCCGCCGCTCTGGATGAAGGCTCTTGCTGGTGAACACGCTCACAGTTGGGTTACATGCAGCATAAATACCTGCAAAAGTAGATGATTGGACAGCCGCTGTCACAGCTCACTTGGTAGAGAACCATACGTGACATAAATAGGTCGTCAGTTCGGATCCCACTGGCAGCAATTGGGTTGTTTTAACGCGAGAGCGTTAGTACCTCCATGTCGGAAAGAACTGCCCGGCGTCGGCATCGGCATTGGCGACTGTTTGAAGCCTCGGAGCCGGAGCGGCCGATGGCTCCGGATGCTCCGGCAACCTAGGTGGGCGACCCAGGTCACGTGATATTGTGGCATTATCACAACGCTCCCACTGGATTATCAGCACACTGACTACCGGCAGTAGCGCTTGTCCTGTGTTTTCTACCCTTTAAGTCCCCGTTTTCCGCGCTGTAATTTTTCAAATACCGCACCAGGTTGCAGCTAAATTAGTTATTCGTCTCCGAGAGATTGCTCGGTAAGAGCCGCCACCTGGATCGCACAAGGCCCACCGCTGGGAGCACCTGCCATCGAAGGGCAGTGGTGCATCGCTTAGTCGCTGCACGACTGCGCCAAGAGGAGTATGAGGACACCCAGGGGTCTGCGAATGTAAAGTAGAGAAATGCCAAATCCACATTAATGGGCATTAACCCACTAACGCTATCACGTCATACCCTTAAGGCGGAGCTTAAGTGTCCCCTGCAGTTTTTTCATCTACTTTCTTGTCAACTAATTTTAAGCCATAAAGTGATCAAACCACTAAGTTTACATTAATTAAAATTATGAATTAAAAACGAGATATATTCCTTTTGTTTTCAATGGTTTCTATGACTGTTGGCTTCCTTAATATGTCAGTCAAGTGAAGTTGAATCTTAATTGAGAGAAACGCCCGCAGGGCTATATGTCAGACAAACTGTCAGTGATTTAACATCAGCTTTGGTTTCGCATGCTGACGTCCTCTGAGCTGTGTCCTATTCCAAGGAACGCCAAAGATAATGGGGCCTTCTTGTACGAAAATAACAAATGGTCTTTAAACCTATTACCGGGCGCTTGACGTGTAGTGAATAAACCGAAGCCTTCCTCTTCAGCTTATTTTGTAGCCATTAGGCTTACTTAAATACGCAAAAAGGACTTCAATAAAATCTACGCCAGCAATTAGCTATGTTAGTTCACGAAAACGGGAAACACTGCTCCCAGCTTCACCAAGCCCCATAGCGGCGTCAGCAGGCTGAGTTGTATTGTACGCAGTGTCAGTTCCGAAACAGCAACGGCAATAACTTCTATTGCTGTCAACTTCGTTCAATATTTCGAGCGTTAACGCCATTAAATATTTCTTTAGGATTTTTATGCCTGCAGCTCACATAATTGGTATTATTGTACGGAATTCTAAGCACAAAACTAGAATACAGGGAGTATATTATATTAAATGTAAAGCTAGGAGAACAAAGTACGTTTCTAGCAGCCTATAACAGGAAACAACCTGCACATTAGGAATAAGTGGACAATATAGGAGGGGCGCTAAGTCTTAAGCTACACCCTGATTCAAGTATGTAATAACAACATGGGATATTTTGCTAGAAAACCTATCACTTTATAAAAATGTGGGCCATATTGCATCCCACTGACCTATATTTCTTATATTTTGTTTTTTTCGCGAGCTGTAGTAGTCGACGATTGCTATGGACTTCATGTCGAAGGAGTGCCGTGCTGTGATGAATCTGTTCTCTGGGCAAAGAAAGTCTCTAAAGGATATTTTCGATACTTTCGATACTCGTTTTTCGTAGCAGGAAAACGCTTGCTTCAAGGCGGACGTAAACTGATGAGCGCTGGTTCAAAGCAGCGAATAATTTCTGATTAAGGCTAATAAGGTGGATTGTTGAGCTAGTTGGTGCATGATCGAATAAATGGCAGCGGAAAGTAAACGAAGACATCGAAGAAACACACAAACGAGGACGAAGCTGCACTGACAACTGAACGTTTATTGGAAAGGCCGCATATTTATACTTAGAGACCTGCCAGTGCTTCGAATGATATCTTATCGATTCCTGCTTGCATCCCGGCACAGATATCTCACTTCTTTTTTCGATAGGCCAACCGATGGCGTGCTGACGCATTGCTCTCCGGATTCACGGATGGCCCAGGCTTCCAGGATTTCTCTTGTCAGCTTGTCTTTGCTCTTTTTCACTACCTTTTTCACTTCATGGGCTGACCCACAATCTCAAAAAGATCGGGAAGAAGCACAACATCAAGATCATTCCCACGGCGCCAAACAAGGCGAAAAGCATGTGTGCGCGAGTGAATGGGCAGAAAAACAAATCCGATTGCCAAATCGGACACAGAACGAGGTATTCTCAGTGCTTTCAGGGCATTGTTTATCGTATCCCTCTATTCTGCGGGAAGCATTACATAGGCCAAACCGGGAGATGCGTCAACGACAGAGCAAGAGAGCACGCAACAGCCATAGCAGGCAAGTCTGGCACCAACCTTGCGATACACTGCAGAGATTGCGAAACTTGCAAAAAACAAACAAGCCCTGCTGACCTTCACCACGTGCAGGTAGTGAAAAAGAGCAAAGACAAGCTGACAAGAGAAATCCTGGAAGCCTGGGCCATCCGTGAATCCGGAGAGCAATGCGTCAGCACGCCATCGGTTGGCCTATCGAAAAAAGAAGTGAGATATCTGTGCCGGGATGCAAGCAGGAATCGATAAGATATCATTCGAAGCACTGGCTGGTCTCTAAGTATAAATATGCGGCCTTTCCAATAAACGTTCAGTTGTCAGTGCAGCTTCGTCCTCGTTTGTGTGTTTCTTCGATGTCTTCGTTTACTTTCCGCTGCCATTTATTCGATCGAATTTCTGATTATTTGCGTATTGTCGCCGTTACATCTTTGCATGTGCAAATTAATGTCTTCCTGATGCAAAAAGAGTGCGAAAAACGACAGACAAGAAGAAAGGTAGACACAGGACGAGCGGTGCATCATGAAGCCATGCCAACTCGCACAGCTCAACGTTTTAGTTAGAATGTCTTGTTGTTCTTCTGTTCTTGCGCCAAACGTTACTTCATTCAGTATTTATAAATAATCGGCGCGGGTACCCGCGGCAAACTGTAGCTTTGGAACGACCCTTTGTAGGAAAGATAAATGGTAGGCTTCTTGGTATGGGATGCTGAAGAGAAATTTTGCCACCCAAAAAGCGATGTGTGCACAAGGCAGAACCAGCTCTTTTGCTGTGTGGTTCTGCATTGTGTACATGCATTTTTTTTTTACTGGCGAAAATTCTCTTCAACGCCCTCGGCAGCATCGCCTAAAGCGATAATCAGACACTTCTTCTGTAGCAAATTACCTCCTATGCCATAATAGAAAACGCCTTACTTTCTTCGCTGGTGGATGAGGGTGATCTTTCAAGGCCAAGATCGGGCGATTTCGTGAATGTAGCCTGTGTTTCCACCCAATTATCATGGGCCAGGCACATAAAGGCCTTGCAGTAGACGGTATCGTAGCGTTGGAAGGAGGCGCCCTGCTACAAGGATCAGTATCGACCCTTCTCAGCAAAGAGTAGGGTAAGTATCAAATAAATTTTGCAATGTAAGCTGTTAATACCATAACTGTCCCTGTTCCCCTCCCCAGCACCCTCCTCGCGTCGCTATTGCGTAGCCTCGTAGGTTGCAGCCCGCCTCGCTCTCAATTTTCAGCAAAGCTTTAATATTAGGTGAATAATAAGCATTCCAACCCCGTCGCAATTGTCTTTCTAGTAAATTATTTCTACCTGGCGTTCCCCGAGTCAAAAAGCAAGGTTAGCTACGTGGCTGCCAAGCCGGCGCCATACACCGGTTATGCTACATACTCAGCATTTTCTGTACGTTGATAATCACGAAATAAACCACAATAAGAACAAAGAAACGCACAGAAATTCGTATTCTGCACTCAGGAAGAGGACGAGGTACAACACAGAGTGCATGGTTCAGCAAAGGTGTTGTGGACTTCATCTTTTTAATCAATTGCCAGAGCCACCCCGGCGTCAGCAGTGCGGCAGAATTCAGGGAAGAACTAGACGAACTTGGCCTCGCTCCAATAAGAAAAGCCGCATGTACGGTTCCTGGTACCCGCACGAAAATGCGGGGGGCAAGGGGGGGGGGGAGGGGGTCAGAAATGACATTCTGCGCAACGAGGCATCCGATGTCGTTTTTGCCATTTCGCCAAGACATCCGCATCAGAGGCGCGTTTCCATTCAGTTCAGAAGTTGGTCGCAAAAATTACTGCAACAACAAGAGAATCGGAGCAAGAATTCGCATCAACTGAAGTTGATGTCGAATGAGAAAAAGAGAATCCTTTTCCTACCATCTAGCTTCTGATCACACAAGTACGCAAGATTAGCCTTCCATGATTGAATAATGCAACGTATACAGTGCCTGTGGGTTCTCCGAAAAGGAGCATTTTCGGGCACATTCTCTCGCTCTAGCAATATGTTTAAAAATTTAAAGCTTTGGAAAAATGCTGCATTGACCACACAGTGTTGCGCTTCCGAAATTATACGGGCTGTCCCTCATCTAAGTAGCTTTTCGTGCGACTATTTTTTCTCGCTTGCATGACGTCAGCAGGAACTTAGGACAATGGTCTAGTTCACAAGTTCTGCCACCATGTGGCGCCTAACAATCAACTAAGGGCTGCATTTTTTCTAAGAAAAAAATGCACTGTAGTAGCCCAGGTTTGACCTGAGAACCATTTACTTGTGCAGCGTGGCGTTTCCCCCGTTGGGAACGGCGGGATTTTTTTTAACATGATATTTATTACACTCAAATTATGTTATATATACATATATATATGAACTATTTAAAAAGCTTTCGGGAAACGCCACGAAGGACATCTCATAAAAACAGAACAACAAAGCGCAAGACCGAAGGCAAGGCTGAGCACATCACCAAGGAGGAGTGCCATTCTGGTTTAAAGGCTTTCTGTTCGCACACTTCCCACAGATGAACAATCATTTCGCAGAAATTAAATTTTATCGAATCAAACTGACTTATAGTGCCGGTCCATCATTCTAGCTTTCTATACGCTGTGCACTACATTGAGGTTCGTCAACATATTGCCGTCCGGTGAGGTATCGTATGGCATGAAAAATTAAATTAATTTGCTTTTGCAAGTTAGGTTGCAAGACAGCGCAGTACAGTATTGCGTTTCTACAATAGGTGACGCAATGTTCAATTGTTTCAGGAACATCACAGAGGGGTCAGTTCAGAGATTACACAAAAATGCCCTTTCGCAGAAGCCCACTGTTCACGGGCAGTGTTTCCGTATGCAACTTGTAGACTAGATTCTTAGTGCAAGGTTAAAGAAATATTTTTTGCGTACGTGTAAGGACATGGTGCCCTGGCAATCCAAAGTACAACGAGCTGTAAATAGGAGGAGAGAAAAACATCGAAATCAAGTCTTTGTACAAACGTTCTCGCGACACTGAAAATAAGAGCACTGTTGAAAAACGGACTGCGAGAAGACGCACAGCAAAATACAGGGTGTTTCACCTAAGACTTTAAGCTATTGTTAAAAGTAGCCTTTTTATTTAAAATAGCGCTTTTAGAAGAGCGGTATTCTAGAACTGCCATCAACAGCAACATCTGTAACGCACAGGCCGAGATTCATCATGCGAACATGTGTGGTCTATGAGCGCCATTCTTGTCATTTTTTAATGACCTATAGCGCTTTGCACTGCGAACGCCTTTCCAAAACAGTTTCATATTTCTTTGCGCAAATGCTGTGCTGGGAACGGTTAGAGGAAAGCGAAAAGGTAAAACAACGTTGTTGACTTAGCGCAGCTTGAAGCACTGTCGCTTGCCCATAGCGTAAGATTACCAAATTGTCCCTTCTGACAGTTCTTTTAGAATGTAGCATTGACGGGCATGGCAAATCTTCACCCCCTTAACGCTAACAAACAGCAAACATCGAGCTTCACGTTAGGTTTTCTTTCAGGGCGTCTTTTGCCGCCGACGACCTTCGAGTCAGCGCGTTTTACAGGCACAATAAACGGCCTTCCTCTACACCCCTACAATGGTAGCCTCCCTTGGAAGGCCATTACGAGCTTTTCGTTATAGCCGTACTTTATTTTACGCCGATAGCTTCTCGAGGGGCACATTGCGCTGGTTACGGTGGCATACACTTATCGTTGCGTTAACGTAACGTACATTTGCATAGAATCGATTAGTTCTATACATCGGCATGGGAACTTTTTGTTATGTCTCGATCCTATAGCGTAGCAGCCGCAGTTGCAGCGCACTGCTGCTTTCTACCTCTCTAGCGGTGCACAGAAGAGTATGTCGTATTTTTTTCTTGGTGACTGTATTGCAATAATAGGCAGGTTAGGTTGATCAGGCGTTTCTATCCTTCCGTGGAAGCTTCGGGGAATTGCTACTCGGGATAAATTTGTTTACATCTCAAAGTCCACTGTGGACATGAGCAGGAAAATATTACGCCCTCGAGCCTGATAATTAACCATTCTACCATGAGCAAGCGCAGTATTTCAAACGGATTCATTGAATAAGACAGAGAGTGTAGGCATTATTCAGGAAAGCCTTTTTTATAACCTCGTTGGTGCCTTAGCAGCTGTCAGTGTGAACGAAAGGCATGTACCACGTGGCGTCACAAGCGATGTTTAATTATTTAGCTCGACAAAGGAGTACCTCCGAGCAACTGGACGAGAGTTGCCCGCACCATTTTTTTGTATAGATCGGTAATTTTCCCACAGTCCGAAAACGGGCTTCCCACGTCGCCCGCTGTCACCTGCACTGGAATATCAAGCCTTAAGAAACCGTCGGCATAGCTTGTCTAACCCCCCGTTACTAAGCTAGTTTTTAGCATTATGCGCAAGTTGTTCGGCAATGTTTAGGGTAATGTACCCGCATCCTGCCCATCGCGCTGGCTTGAGTACTTCTCTTGGGTTCTATAATTGTCACCTTACGATTTACCTACTTTGCCTACCTGGGTGAACCTCTATGAATGGTAAACATTAAGCGCCTTTGGCAAGATACTAAATAGGTAGCCAATTTGTTCTTTCTCAGGGAGGGGGAGAAGGAAAGATGTTGAGAGTAGCTTTAAAGTAGAATGCAAGCTAAGGTTTAATGTTGCGAAAGTCGTAGGCGCTGAGCTTCTTGATGTGGACACAAGTTGACGCCGGACCAATCATACATGAGGTATATGAAGTAAGGTTTTCTTTATTTTTGATGGACTTTCGGGAGATAATGTCGCCTTGTTGACTGTTACTGTGGTCCGGTCACAGGAATTGAAAACACCAGGCTGCGATAACCGGCACTGAAAGCATGTTTTATAGCATTCTAGGCACCAGTCACTATCAGCTTTAAGTCGGCCTTAGTGTCCGTCTTCTGATCGCTCTCTATGTGGTTGGCTCAGCCCATCCGCTTATGAAGCTATAATCCAGCTTCTATTTCGTCTGGATACTAGGCTACAGGAATCGCGTAAATTTTAAAGCAGTCTTCCTCATTGTCCAAACGTTTCAGGTAGTCGAGTCGAAGCATCGCTCGAAGTCGTCGAAGGGAACCACTCGCAGCCACCATTTAACTTACGCCCAGAGAACCACGATATGAGAATGTATGGCGCATATACCTTTAAATCTTGGAACCATAGATCAAAGGAACGAAGAAATGGAAAGAGAAAGTTAAGAAAGAAGGGAGGAACAAAAGCCAGAAAGAGAGGCTCCGAAAAAAAAGAAACGAAGAGAGAAAGCACATTAAAGAAAGAAAGAAAGAAAGAAAGAAAGAAAGAAAGAAAGAAAGGAAAAAGGAACATAAGGAAAAATGCAAAAGAAAAGTAAAAAAGGAAGAAAGAGAGATAAGGAAGGTAGAAAGGAAAATAGGAAGAAAAGGAAGAGAAAGAAAGAAGCGAAGAAAGATTAAGAAAAAAGGCAAGTCGGGAGCCTATTGGTTTTTCTTTGTTTCGTTAGTGTTAAGCAACTCTTCTAGCATTCTTTCTTTTCTGATGCTCACCCTTTTGAAACGGCGGGACCGTTTTCCCTGCTGGAAAGCGCTACATGTGTTTGTTTTTTTTTTTTGAGCGGAGGCGGATATGTCCTCCGTGTGCGCTTCAAAGACGTCGCTGGTATTCGCAGAAAAAAGATAAAATGGGATGGAATGGAATGAGATGGGATGAGGTGAAATGGGATGGGATGGGATGGATGAACGGGGTGGGATATACGGGGTGAAATGAGATGACTGGATATAGACCCCCCCCCCCCCCACACACACACACACATACACACTCACCCTTGTATGGGTGGATGGATGTTATGGGCATCCCCTTTGAAACCCAACAGTGGCAGGTGCCACCTTGCTCGCTGTTTCTTTCTCTTGATATTTCCCCAACTAATCTGTCAAGCTTAATGGCATCACATAAAAATTTCCCATTTTCTTTTAAATACAAGTTCTATCCACTTTTACGTCTGATCAGTTTTCAATACTGAAATTGTTTCCTTACATCACGGCCTTGCTTTAGAGCCACCAAATTGTCAATCGCATGTTGGTAATGTCTACCTCAATTTCACTCACATGACCATTGCTTTCTCTAAACCCTAGGACCTCAGGGAGCGTGACTGTGCCTACATGCACATCTGTATGAGTGCTGCCACATTCTGCTAAAATATATACAATTGTTTCTACAAATTTAACGCACATACACATCTGTCATCTTAGCTAAATTTATTTTTGTAGCTTTGCATTCCAGGACACCTTGATATCGCTTCAAATAATTGAGGGCGCTGCCACTTGAATTCTCGTAGATGAAATCTTTTTTTGTTCGCCCTTTTCATTATCTATACAGGTCCAGAGTCTGCTTTTTTCCCATCGGATTAATCCAGTTCTTACTGTCTGTATTTTTGACCTGAGGTTTCCCGCTTTTTATTTCCCCCATTCTGGTTCAAACTATCAAGTTTTGCAGTACTTTTCCGCCTCTGTGAGTCAACCTTCATTGTGTACAGGTATTTAAACAGTTTAGTTACCCATTCCTTACCGTCCAGTTTGATAAGGCGTTCTTCACAGAATAATTTGCTCTGAGCTCCCATGTTCTAGCTAATCTCCCCCTGTACTACTTCATTTTTGGTTTCACCGTTAGCATCTACTGCTAACGTGCCAACAGCACTTTATCTGCTTCTAGCCCCGACTGAACTTCTGCCCTCAGGCAGAATACATACCTCATTCCCAAAAGTAAGTCCAGGCACCATTATTCCTTACCGAAATTCCGCTCAGTACTACACCCGAGTTGTACGCCCATGATGCTTTTGCGTCGTTATTGTGATATTTCTTCGTCATTTCGCTCTAGTAGCGTTTTCGTGCTTTTCTATTGACATCTGTACCACGTTTACCCACAGGCCGGGGTATCGGTGTTCTGTCAGCCTGGGTGTCTCATAGCTTTGTTTTGCAAGCACCTGATCGGTGGAATCGGGGTATCGGAGAAAGCTATTTTCCCCGAAACAGTCATGCTTTGCTTCGCTTTGTTTTAGAGACTATCCACTTCTCCGACTTAAGTTGTATCGAACTCAGTTATCGCCATTGTCTGTCGGCTTATTTTTCATCAAAATTGAAGTCTTATTTTGTTCATTACCGCTTTTTCCTAGTTTTGTTTGCCGTTTGTTTCCCATCCTTGAGGTTCACATTCCGATATTTTCGTATTCCATTATAACGTGCGAATTGTTTCTGGTTTGTTTCAGAAAACCAAACGCGACTCGTCCTGCCATGATTTCTTCATAAACAATATTCCTTAAGCCTTGAGAAGCAACGCTATGCTCGGTGTATTGTGGTAGAATTTCTCCCATCTGATTTCTTTTTCCCCGGCGCAGTATACTGGAGACGATTGTGCTTTCATTCTCTCCAACCATTAAGCTCCCTCTAATTCTTTTACTTTCATTATGATCTTCGTAGCGCTTTCGCTCTTCAACTTGTGAGAAGCATATACTTTGTCATGAGCCTTCTCAACTGCATGTTCATGTTTTTGAGGTACATCTGCCTAAATACTCTACTTGCCTATTTGCTTTGCTCCATGTCCATAAGCCCTTCTCCAAAGCGTATTCTACTCTGCGCTTCTCTAACTAAGTACATGCTCAACCCAAATCTTCCTCTCAAGCTTCAATCGTAGTTTCCCCATGGGCTGCCAGCGCTAGGTGGACCCACTGTTATCTTGTTTGTTTCTAGCCCTCACAGAATAATAATCCTTTAGCAAACATAATCCCCTGGACCATTATAATTTCCCATATGACGCCCGCTATTTAATATTTATTAAAACCTCCACAAATTTTCGTATTTCGTCATTACTGCATTCCTCTTGCCTTTTTGTTTTTCAGGCAGAGCTCTTCATGAATGCTTCTATATTTATGGCCTTCATTTCCCCGTTACTCCAGCTATTTGTTCTCATAAGCGTTTGCTATTCTACGTTTCTCTTATGGCGAAACGGCAGATTTCTCAGTGCTGGAATGCAACTTAACGTCCTCTGCCTCGTCCCCACAGATATCTATTAGTCTATGTAAATTTCGCTGATTTTTAGCTAACAAGACTGCGTAGGTAGCATACATTAAAGCCGGGAAGCCTCTGCTTCAGTGTCTGTCCGTTTCTGTTATAGCCTCAATTAAAGCCTCAATTACTATCCTCTAGCTTTCTTTTCATGTCAGCCGTTTAAAGCTTGAAAAACAATTGGGACGAAGGATGGCCCTTCCTTTTTTCCTTTCTGCGCCTTTATTGGGTCGGCCGACTCTAGACCTTCCCATGCAATCTGCGAAATATTATTTTCAATCCTTTTTATTCAGCATTTTTTTCCACAATCAGCCAGGAAAAAATACTGGGACAGGTACAAAAATATCACAATCAGTAATTTAATAAAATCTGTCCATATACCCTCCTCTCCAGAATAACCCAAAAGCACCACCTGTCAGCTTTTTCATATGGTCCTCCAATAACAGAAAACCCATCCATAGTAATCTCTGCTCGGCTATCGAAATTTCTATGCGCTGAGTTACGACGGAAAGGTTATCCTCAAGATGCCTCTCTTGCCTAAATTTGTTCTGGAGCTCCTCCAATATTTTTTTTCCGACCACGTTTGCAGCTACACCATCGCCTGCATTGCCAGCCTATTGCAGTCGAGCCCGGCTATAAAGAAGCCAGCTATTTCGAGTTATCTGCTGTATCGAAAACAGATTGTTTCCTGGAAAATCCGGCAAACAAAATTTAAAAGGTCACGCATTATATAGAACTGCAAAATCGCTGGTCATTCTACATACCAAACTGTGCACCATGCCCCTGCAAGTGCAGCTTCACCTAACGACGCTCTTCGATCACTTTTCGCTCCCGGAGCCAGGTCACCTGCGTGGCCTTGGTCACCTGCATGCTTGCATCGCTAGGGCCGTGAAACAGTGTGAGAAGGTGAACATGGGGTGTGATCGAACGTCGCCTTCAATATCCCTACGCCATGCTGTAAAGCGAACCTAACTACTGCCTAGTGGTGACCCCGACAGGTCTCCTTCACTTGTTTCGCTGCCGAAGGCGTCGCAGAAACCAAGAGTCCGTGCATTTTAATGAGCGATTCTTTCATTCACAGTGTACTGCTAACAGGATTGGCATCTTACAACAGACAGTGGGTGGTTCCAAAGAACTGCTCGTATGCACACCTTACCGGATTCTGCCAAAAATAAATGAATAAAAAACGAACTGTCCTTTGCGGCTTCGATGTGAAGCAGATTTAAGCCTGGCAGCGGCCACTGCCAGCACGCCGACGGCCGGCATGTCGCTGCTAGATGCGCGTCAGTAGCATGGAGGCAATGTACTCTGGCTTCTAGGCTAAAGATAAGCTCGTATATGTCCATTTTTATACTTCGAATTATTTATATATCGAACTAGTTCGCCGCCGCCTTCGAGTTCGACACATCCGGGTTTGACCGTACGGAAGTGGTAATGGTAGGTCTGTAGGATTTCTACGTGCTTTTTTTTTTCGTTGCCTTTAAAAATTATTGACATTTTACTTAGACGCCATTCTTGAGGGACTTAGTTTTTATCACCCTTCATATTATTTCAGTCAAAAGCGCTTTGCTCAGTGGTCCAAGTTGGTAGAAAACTCAATGTGAATGCTGTCAGGTCTTATAGCAGTATTACCTGCAAGCTCTACTACCTTTACCCACTTAAAATTGGTTCGGTTCAGCTCTCTGAAGCTAAGGATCATTGTTTCTGTATCTAGTTACGGGGCCCTTTTGTCCCTGGTATGCTAAAGTTTCTTTTCCTTGCGAAACATTGTCCGAATTGTAACACGTGTACACAAACACAAGAAACTGCTCTGTGTCGTTGAGAGAGAGAGAGAGAGTTAACCTTACGTGCTCGAAAAAGTTTCCAGAACTGCCGTGGTTGCGTCCAGGACTACCGCGGCCTTTGATGCCTGACTAGCCCGTGCAACAAGCCAAAGCTGGTCTTCCGGTTTCCATTTGTCGCTGAAAATGGCTCCTGACAACGCCACGAAAATTCAACAAAAACGCGGCTGGTCTACCCTAGATGCTCGTAGTTGAGAGAACATCTGAGCTTCAAATTTATTACGGAGCCATGGTAAACAGGCGGACCCGGTTTCAAAGACAATCACATAATAGGTCTCCGTAAGTTCGGGGTCGCTCCTTGCTCAGTTTGGGACATACATAGCCTCAAAATGCCGCAGGATCAAACACGTGCGTTCCTTGCAGTGGCTTTCGATCAATAAGGCGGAGAACGCTGGGATTCGCAGACAGCCCATATCCTCTTCCATGAAGATTCCTGGGCTGCAATTATTTGGGTCGAATTTCCGCGTAATCGCGATACGCAACTATATTCTTCCGGATGTCTCGTGTTTCGATAAAACCTAGAAACAAGGTAGTTCTGAGGTTTAATCCTTGCCAATGGGGATATCAAGAACATTGTGCTGTGTTGTGTTGTGTTTAATGGTGAATAAGCATTATATCATGCGCCAAGCTCAAGGTGTAGGAAAGATGCTTTATGCTGAATTTTGCAAACATGTGAAAAACAGTCAGTGGTGTAGGGGACCTAAAACTTAAGTTCTTACTTGTTGGGAATGAAGAATGTAGAAGCAATAAAAGAAAAGGACGTCGAATGCAGACAAACATCGATTTATTTGTCAATCAATGTACACTCTTTGTCAAAAGTATACACCCCAAGAGGTCTGCTTTGAGCCCTGCACCGCGCCTCCTCTTGCATACTAAGGAACCCAAGTCTCACGAAGGCGGGAGGAACTCAAGTCCTTATACCTCCCAAGCTTAAAACTGTCAAATGTGCTAAAGAGCCCCGCTACACAATTTGGAAGCAAACCCCTTGGGCTGTATATTTTTGACAAAGACTGTACCTCTATAGGCCGTCGTTGAGAATATTACCTTAGAGGGGTGGGATGTAGGGTACCGAGTATAAATTCACATAGAACAAAGAACTAGCAATCCAGCAGGCTAGGTTTTAGAACAAGGTTTAGACAAAACGCCTAAAGATAAAATGTCAAATGACAGCAAATCCTAATGTGCAATGAGTTCTGGAGTGTATAGCTGCAATCATAGTTGTCGTCGCCCATTGTTCTAAGCGACACACTGCGAGATGCATTTCCTGATATTAAGTACAATTTTCATATAGTCGTTTTGGGTTTATGGGTTATGGGGGTTTAACGTCCCAAAGCGACTCAGGCTATGAGGGACGCCGTAGTGAAGGGCTCCGGAAATTTAGACCACCTGGGGTTCTTTTACGTGCACTGACATCGCACAGCACACGGGCCTCTAGAATTTCGCCTCCACCGAAATTCGACCACCGCGGCCGGGATCGAACCCGCGTCTTTCGGGCCTGCAGCCGAGCGCCATAACCACTCAGCCACCACGGCGGCATATAGTCGTTTTAAAAGTGTACGCAAAACATGTTATGAATATGCACAAATTATATGTAACTTAATATATGTTTAGGCTATCGGTGACCGCCGCCTTTAATTTTTATTTCAGATAGGATCGTTTGTCCGTTCCAGAATGAGTACAACATGTTAAATATACCAGTGGTTTGTATAGTTTGACTGATTTGTTTTCTTTTTCCAAAAGTGTAATAATTGGTATTGTAAATCCAATGCAATCCTGTCTTGGCTCAGGATGACAATGAAATATACAAATAATACAGGAGACGGTCTCAAAAGCAAATGACTGAACTGGGACTTTCACGAGGCCATTAAAACATATGAAAAAAGTAATAAAAACCTAGCCAGTTGGCTGCAACATACAACAAAGAATTTATGAGCAAAACAATGCAGAAACGCTGTCAGTCATCATAATGACAAAAGTACTAAAGTTATTCACAAACTAAGGATAGCTACTTCGCATGAGGAAGAACTTCGGCTTATTCTTGAAATATAACGAACTCTGCAATGCTAATGGCATTGTCTTCCAAAATGAAATAGCCTCAAAATATGACATCATTTTCTCATCATAGCATAAGCTTTTTGAAGCAAAAATTTGTTCTAGTTGAAAATGTAGTGAAAATATAGTTAGTCAATGAAATTGGCTTGATAAATTGCAAAAGTACGGTCTGTTTTCTAAGCTTAAATAACATGACCCAAAGCTGATGCTGAAAAAGGTTGTTGCGTACAACGTCGTCAATCCCCAATTAATGAGCTTTAGTGAAAAAGGGCGTGATAATGCAGATGGCTTAGTTTTGTAGCTGTAGCACAGAGGATAAGTGGCAGCGGAAAGTTCGTCCCATCAGCAGTCGGGTGAATGAGGTGACTGTACGAACGCATAATTGTCACATGGAAGAGGGCAGAAAAGAAAGAAGTTGGAAGAAGAAAAGACGACGACAACGGCGATAAGGATGACGTCCGACAATTGCAAAAAAATTCATCTGCCTCGACTACCTTAACTGAGACATTGTTTCACAATTACTTGTCTGTACAAGGCACCCTGGCCCATCCCCCACTGTGGGTATGTGACACTCCAGCAGAGGACAACAACAACAATAAAGAAGATGAAGAAGTATTCGGCGCCATGGCAAGAGGTGATTGATGGAGAAGAGACGATGACACCGACGACAAGGATGACGTGTATCAATGACGATGTTGTAATAGCGCGAGGAATGACGCGGCACAGGGGCGGGACAACGAAGCGGAGGCCCCGGCAGGTCAGGGACGCCTCGATTGGCATAGAGCAATGCCGGCTGTTGTCTCGTGTCCTACGGCATTGCACCGTAGGCTCCCTGCCATTCCTAAGCCTGCTTCGGGGATTCACCTGCTGACGCAACGCTACGCTCAGGGGTACCCTCAACGCTGTTACCACCCTCATTGCCCTGGTGGTCCCGCCAACGCCAAAGTGAACGCCAATGTCGTTTCTGCCAGCGCTTCGACCGGGATCTCATCCGACGCCGCCAACGACGCCAGCCCTTCGTGCTTCGAACGTTGCCTCAGCGCCGATGCCACTACCTGGACCTACACAACGCCTCGTCGGCACCGAACTGTGAGCTTGAACACCGAACGCTAGTAGTCTCTTAGTGCTCCAGTATCGCGTGTACCGTTAGATTTTGTGTTTTGTATTCATGTTGTTAATTAGTTTTGTGTTCTAGTGACTGTGTGGTACAGGGTTTAGTAAACGTGCGTCCGTGTGGGTACAGCTTTCGTCCCGTCCATTCTTTTGGACCGACCGTTCTACTTATATCCGTGACAAAGTACTGTTACGTTTTAATGCGAAAGCCTTTAATGGCTCATACTTGCGGCCATGACCGTGTCCGGTGTAAGGTTATCTCCGGTCTCAAGTCATGCAACACCGATGACTAAAGTAACTCCATAAGAAAAAAATCTTTGTGCACGGCGGAATTTGAACAACCATCCTATCGTTCCGCAGCCGAGCGTGCTAACGACTACGCCACTTTCTGAGAACGCATATGTAGTCCTCCTTCCCCACTTTATTTTTCGTTCTTTTACAGTCTCACGATAATGTTTGTCTAGCATAAGGGTACGTAGCGGCACGGACAGAGGCGCACCATTTTTTGTTCCTTTTATAGTCCCACAATAATTTTTGTCTAGCCTAAGGACGCTAGAGAGCGCTTGCGGAAAGGCGTCGAATCAGACGGATGCCTCCCAAACGCCCTCCAGTGTCTCCAGCATTTAAGATTCACAAAAAAATTGTGTACTTAATCAACATCTTCACCACGCATCAGTGACACAAACAGGAATACAACGCTAAAGGATTTCGCCTCACCGCATTTTAGGTCAACAAAGTGCCTCCCTGAATTTTTGAAGTACTGAAGGGCTGAAGTTAATTCCTGTATATACAAAATGCAGTGTTCATACTTTTGACGAACTCTAGGCATAATTCTGTTGGTGCTACTGTAATGAGTAGTCTGCGAATGATGAAATTGCAAATTGTAAATTGTGAAATTCAACGTCCCTAAGCGACACATATCGGCTATAATAGATGCAGTTGTGGAAAGGCTGTGTATTAGTTTCGCTCACCTGTGGTTCTTCAACGTGCGCTCACATCACACAGCACACAGGGCGTTTTCGCATTTAACCTACGTCAAAATACGGCCGCCACGGCCAGAATCGAATCGGCGACATTGGTATCAGCGGCCGAACGCCAAGGCCACCGACCCACCGCAGCAGTTCGTTTAAAGTGCGCATATGTCATTCTGCACATGTTGATTTGTGTATATTTTTACTGCATATGCTCTGGTGTGGCCTTCTTAAATACGGAGCGTGGGGGTTAGTCAAGCTTCAGCTATAGCGTTAAAGGCCCCGTTCTCTAGAAAATCTGTTGTCGGCGTCGGCGCTGTCAGCGAAAAATCACGAGCATGGCTCTGGCAAGTGGTCCGCAGAGAGCAACCTAGGAGGCCACCTAGGTAACGTGACCTTGCGGATAGCGAGAAAACTGTCCAGCGTGGCAGGTGGCAGTTAATGATTGGCTGCTAGAGAAGAGAAACCTGGATCGCACAAGGCCCATCACTGGAAGCACCTACCATCGCAGGGCAGCGGCGCATCGCTTAACCGCTGCACCACTGCGCCTGGAGGGGTGAGAGAACTGCCAGGGATCAACGAATGCAAAGTAGAGAATGACCTCATGCATATATGGGAATTAACCCATTACGCTATCGCGTCATAGCCTTAAGGCGCAACTTCAGTGCCCCTACAGTTTTTCTCGCACCCTGCCATGCTTAGACAAACAATGACAAAAACCGCATCGATCCACCAGTACTCAACATGAACGAATACGTTTGTACGGACGTGATGCCAACTGTACTGCAGATACCGAACGGAGTCGTTGCGCCCAAACACTCTTCCCTTTCAGTCCTTCAAATATACCGCCTCAGTTTTCCTTTACTAATGAATCAAGCTAGGTAGTACCTGCAGGAGAGCCTTGCTGTAAGCCGGGTGCCGTTCTTTGGTCGGCACGAGGCCAATGAAAATCTCTGAAGTATGCCTTCATCGAGAAGGATAAAAAGAGTGCCTTGATTGATAAAGATAATTGCCCCCCCCCCCCCCCAAAAAAAAAAAAAGATTAGAAATTTCTGTCACTGCCGTCGCGCTCTGCTCTCATTTTGGACCAGAATAGCCTTGGACACGGCGCGAAATTTATTGCTAGATAATAGCTGTGTGCAACTTGCTGCTTAGGTGCAATGATGCGCTTTTGAATGGCAGTTCCAAAAAGGTGCTAACTAGTGGTGCTAAAATAGACTTTCGTATGCCGCTTGTTGAACAGTTTTAAAGCGAAATCTGATGCACCCTGTGTTTTGTCATAATGAAAGTTTTCCACTGCATGGATGCACGCACGCACGCACGCACGAATGAATGAATGAATGAATGAATGAATGAATGAATGAATGAATGAATGAATGAATGAATGAATGAATGAATGAATGAATGAATGAACCTGAGAGCTCAGCCATGGGTAAGAAACTCCAGTTAGTTATGGTTTCATCGACTCCAGCGCAGCTGGCGACTAGAGGAGAACTACTGTTTAGTCCTGAATCATTTTTTCGCATGCACACTGCGTGAGAGGCTGCGGCGATGGCCGAATTGTATGTGGCAGTCCTTTTTTCTTCTAGATATTGTTGCCATCACGGCGCTGCGGCACTCCAGCTGGCTTTTCTGCGGCCGCTATGGGACGAATTGGCGCTGATGTCTGCATTGGCTGGACAATGGTATGAACAAGAAGTTTCCTACCCCTGGCTCAGCTTGCACATATGGCTATGGACTCTCATAATGGCTAGAAACTATGACTTCATTCGGCTTAATACAATCGCGGATGGCTTCAGGCTTGCCGAAGTGCAGCACCGCGCTCGTCCCGATGCACTCACCGCACCGTAAAACCGAACTGTCGGTCTCCTGAAAGTTTCCACTGATGACCGAGATTCTTTATTCTATTTTTATATTTTTCCTGGCGGAATCCAATTAAGCAGACGTTGTCTCTAGCAGCGAGGTGAACGGGAAGGTAGGTATAGAAGCCCACTAGCATACCTCAGGGGGAAAATACAGTAAAGGACTGACTTAATAGACCTCACTTCTCATCTGCAAACAGGAGGAGGCATTTACACTACCCGCGAGGGAAAGCCATATATAAACTCGGCGTTACTGATCGGTGGAACGGCAGCTCTAAGCTTTCTGGAGCGGCTGGGACCCCTTTGTCAATACACGCCCGAGGAAGAACCGATGCGATGCGCAAACAACGGAACGGAGCGGCTCTTTATTGTTCCGCGGGGTGGTTAAAGCTCAGAAAAGTCTCGCTGTGCTATAGTGAGAGAGAGACAGAGGCCTTAATTGAGTTAGAAAGTAATCAGCGAAAACTCGCCTTCTCCGTGATTTGCCGTTTTCGTCTGGGCGCAGTCGGGGTACGATGCAACGATCGTATGTACAGCTCCAGTCCTGGCTGTTCCGAATCGGGGGCTTGCTGGTAATGCTAGAGGCACGCCAGCCCGCATTTCGCGAAAAGGGAGAAACACGGAATTGCAACACGTCTAACGGGGCCTCGAAGTGGATTTGTAGTGGCTGGAAATGAATGCCAATCGCGCGCGGAACGGAGCGTTAAGGGAAAACAGCGTGCCTCATGAGCACGAAGTAGCGTGATACACCGCTGGGAACCCGTCTAAGTGGTGTACCGTGTTAATGTTAGGCGGCAACGGTGTGTACGTTCTCCGGAGTTTTCTTTTTTTTTTCAGCGTCTTTCCACGATTACAGTTTTCTAATATGAAATCGTTCACTCCAAGGATGCTGGAGAGATAGCGCGAAAATTCGAACCTGGTGGTTACTTTAGGCGTCCTTTATTTAAATCAAATTGGTTAAGGGAGGTTTGTTAAGGAAGGTTTGTTTGTACCAAATTATGCTGCAATGTATATCCGGTGAGTATTTTTTTTCTTCTTTTCCTGCCACTGTCGTATGATTGTTGTAATTCCCCCCCCCCCCCCCCCCCCCCGTAATGCCAAACAGGCGCTGTGGGTAATGTGATAAATAAATAAATAAATAAACAATTAAATAAATAAATAAATGTACACTTATAGCGGATATAAAGTGAGAACTTGTAATGCATATTTCAGGCATTTTAAACGGTATGGGCGTGCGAACAAAAACAAAGGTGGTCCTTTATATTCTTGGAAGAGCTTTGCCGCTCGAAGGAGACATGATATCTGGTATATATGAAAAAGATTCAGGTTTAAGATGAAAAAAATATATTGAGCGAAAATTCACTAGCATAATCTAGCTATGCCGCAGAATAGCGCTAATAAATAAACCGCATCCAAGCTCAGGCGTCAATATCAGTCAAAAGGACGACGGGGCAAGCGCGGAAGGATAAATTTCGAGTCGGGTTAGCGTTTCTGGCCTGGACATTTTCAACCGTCACGATTTCCAGTCTGCTACGACACTACGAATGTATATGTACTAGCGAGACGGACGGAAACACGAACGCTGCATTGTGTTGTTGTTCTCAACGCGATAGCGTTAGGCGTCCCATTCGGCGGAAATGCCAGCGTCATCGTCATCGGTGGCATGAGCGAAAAATGCTTAGTAAAGCAGCTGGAGCGCCTGCCGCCTAAGTCACGTGACCTTGCGATGTCATCCTAACCTGCCGACCGGATTGTGAGCGAACTGGCCACCGTGGTAGGTGGCAGTTTAATTAATGATTCGTCGCGAGAGGTTGCTCTGGAAGCTCAACTTGAGCCACACAAGCAGCACCGGCGGCTGTGTTTGAAATATCCACCTGCCGGGACACCAGCGCATCACTTAGCCGCTCCACCACTGCGCCATTAGTGGTGGAGCGACTCCCCGCATGAGGACTCCCCGCGATGTATGAATGTAGAGAATGACCAATGCTGCATACGTGCTATCGCGTCATACTCAGAAGGCGGAGCTCAAATGTCCCCTCCAGTTTTTTATTGGCATGAATTTGTTTTTACTAACCCGTGTGGCGCGATATCTATTTGTACGGATGCATAACAGGTTCCAAGGATCGTTCAAGTCGAAAAATTAGACGTGCCTATTCGCTATTCTTTGTTTTGTTTTTCTCTCTCTCTCCCTGCTTTATTTGTTTGTTTCTTCCTAACGTTTTTCTTTTTTCATCATTTTTGTATTTTTCCTTTTTTCTTTCCTTCTTTTTCTCTACCGTATTTTCTTTCCTTCTTTATATCTTTCTTACCCTTTTTTCTCTACCTTTATTCTTTGTTTCTTCTTTCCATTCTCCTTTCTTTTTTCTTGCAGGTGTGATTTGATGACGGCTATTATTATTAACAGCTCGTAGTTACATTTCTCGTAGTTATATTTCAAGCTTTAATTAGAACTGCTTCCATACCTGATGATTGGAAGATTGAGCGTGTGGTGCCCGTCCTGAAGAAGGGTGACCCACTTTCTCTATCCAACTACCGCCCCATATCTATATTATGCTCATGGAGCACATCGTGGCTAACCTCATGTCAAAGTTTCTTCTAGAAAATAACATTCTGTCGCAACACTAGCACGGCTTTAGGAAAGGATTTTCTACGATTACTCAGTTAGTCACCATATTTCACTTTCTTGCTTCCGTCATGGATAGGGCCGGCCTGGTAGATTTAATTTTCTTGGATTTCAGCAAAGCTTTTGACCTAGTACTCCATAATAAATTAATTGAGAAACTTCAACTGATAGGACTGCCAGATTTTATTATGGCTTGGGTATCAATCTATTTAACACAACGCAAACAGTACGTAACTATTAACGGAGATGATTCTGGTGCTCTTCCGGTCACATCTGGTGTCCCTCAGGGCAGTGTGCTTGGGTCGCTGCTGTTTTTGATATATTGCAACGACATTGTAGATGTGGTTGATGAACCTGTACAGATTCGCATGTATGCTGATGAGTGTATTATTTTCAATGAGATCCGGTTAGCTAACGATCAGGCAGTACTAAACACGTCCCGTAATAATATCCAGGCATGGTGTAATCGATGGGGTATAAAATTTAACTTTGAAAAGACTGTCCTACTACGTGTTACAAGAAAACTTAATGCATTCATATGCTCTTTTTTTCTGGGTTCCGGAGAAATTACTCAAGTAAACGATTATAAATATCTCGGTGTTGCATTAACAAACAACCTAAGCTGGAACACTCATATTTCTAACACTTGCTCGTCTGCCTTACGTAAAATTTGTTTGTTGCGCCATAAACTAAAAGATACACCACTTCAGGTTAAGAGACTGGCATACGAAACTTTTATAAGGACTAAATTGAAATATGCGTGCATTGTATGGGATCCGATACTGTCACTAACATAAAAGCACTTCAGCGGATCCAAAGGAAAGCTGTGCGATTCATGTTTTCGCAATACAATCGAACTGCTTCAGTCTTTGCATTAATGCATTCGAATTTAATACCAACCCTTCAGTCCCGGCGCAAGTTTCTTCGGTTGAAATTCTTATTTTTGTCATTTAACCGTAAACTTGGAATAAATTCTTCACCGTATCTTATACGAAAGAACATCAGACGAACCCGACACTCCCACCCCTTTCTCTGACCCCGTACTTTGCAGAGACTAACTTATTTCAGCATTCTTTCTTTCCTCAAACC
This sequence comes from Amblyomma americanum, assembly GCF_052857255.1. Classification (NCBI taxonomy): domain Eukaryota; kingdom Metazoa; phylum Arthropoda; class Arachnida; order Ixodida; family Ixodidae; genus Amblyomma; species Amblyomma americanum. The sequence continues at coordinate 6,131,805 of NC_135507.1, read as the reverse complement.
ATCAATGATTGGAACAGCTTACCAGCTGCGTGTGTACGGTCTCTTGACCTGATAAGTGAATACTGTTGTTTTTTTTCTGCTTGTTGTGTTAACTTGTTTTTTTTTTGCCTTTTCATGTCATTTCCCGCTGCTCGTGTTCTGTTTGCATTTTGGTATTTTTGCTCAATTTGTGATCTGTTTGTGTAATCCACTCCTGCTGAGGCCTCACGGCCTGCACTATGTCATAAATAAATAAATAAATAAAATAAATAAAATATGATTACATATTTCCATTCTTTGAAGGATCTCTGTTTCGGCCTCACTCAACCTTCTCTCCCTATCTGACTATGCCACTACAATCAACACTGACAAGGAAGACCGAGACTGAGACTTCTGCACGGGAGCTCTGAAATCAGCTTTTTGACGTTCTCTCTGCTCGCTAGCTGGAATCTCTGTTGCCGGAAGTGCAACGGAGCAGATATCCGCGCAGTAAAACCCGACCTGGGCGGAGAAAGACCTTCGGGATAACGAAGCTCAGAGCCGGTCCTGCGTTCTCTTTTTTTGCTTTTTTTTACTGCCCTTTCTTTCGAGTTTTTTTTTTTATTGCTCTTCACCGAATCTCCGCGTTTTGCATTCGAGCATAGATGTCGTAGTACCGTTTTGAATCTGACTCCGAGATTTTTTTTTCCGTTGTTTTTTAGGAGACGCTGAGAGAGAGAGAGAAAAAAAAGATTGTTTCCCATCTTGCGCCGCCGAGCAAAAGCTTTGTTTCAGAAGGCGTGCTGTGCTCATATTCTGTTAGTCACGTTTACATTATCAACGTTCTGAGGGATGACGCTTTTAAACTGCGCGCCGCGAGCGTACTAATTTGAAGTCGCACGCAATGTCGACTCGAATGAACAAACGACACTCCAGCCCCGCATTCTCCAACGCCCTTTTAATTTCGTGAAGGCGAAATTCTGTACTTTTAACACTCCCCCTTTTTTTTTTTTTGCCTCTGGCTGACGTCCCGAGCTGGTAGTGCAAGAAAAACAATACAAAAAGTATATTAAACGCGTTGTAGCACGAAGGTTTTTGCTCTCCCGAGAACCATTCATGAGTAAGTTTTTCCATTCACATGTCGCTTTTCTTCGACTTCTCCGCATATACGTATAATAGGGAACAACGCTTTCCGCAACATATTTGTCCAGAGTACTCGGCGTTATCTTTCTGATTCATAAACGCTCCACACTGTTGCGTCCTTAAAGAGCTCCGTCTGAGAGAATTTAATGTCAGCAACAAAAAAAAAAGAAATGAAACATTTAGGGCAGCACATGCTGGCCTTCCTCGCGAACGTTGAAAAACGGTTACGAATGCTTGTGCCCGACCGCATTACCCTCCTCTATGACCCAACAAACTGAAGGCGCTGTATCGTGCGTTTGAAGTGCAGGTGTGCTTTCCAACCTTGCGCAATCTGGCGAGGCAGTCTCAACTTTCAATCCAAAGTGACGGCATGCTCTTACCGGAGAAAACTGAAAAAAGAATTTTTTTAGAAAGGAAATGGCGCAGTATCTTCCTCACATATGGGCGGAGACCTGAACCGCGCCGTAAGGCAAGGGATAAAAGATAGGGGTAAGAAAAGAAAGAAAGGAAGAGGTGCCGTAGTGGAGGGCTCCGGAATAATTTCGACCACCTGGGGATCTTTAACCTGCAATGACGTCGCACAACACACGGGTGCCTTAACGTTTCGCCGCCATCGAAACACGGCCGCCGCGGTCGGGAAAGCCAATTGTATTTTTTACGATACATACAAACACTATGCCCAGCTTTCCCAGACATTCAGAAACTGGCGCCATCTACTGGCCGCCGTTAGCGGATACCGTGTAATTCAATGTAAGAGGAGGAGGAAGACGAGGAAAGGCGGGGAGGTTAACTGGAAGAATTATTGGTTTGCTACCCTACACGGGGGGAGGGGGGGGGGAATAAAAAATGAAAAAGAAAGGAGAGTAGCAGAAAACTGAAGTCATTGTGAAAAGTCAGCGTTCGTTATAGTCGCAGCCTATCGTGCAAGCCAGAAGTTCGCAAGAAGCGGAGAATTGCCTTGTAGGCTTTCACCGCCGACGATCACCGCCGCCAGTGGCCGAGAGTCTTCATTTCCGTCAGTGGGCGTGAATCTAGACGCTCCAGCGCACGGCAGAGAGACTGCCTTTCGGAGCTGTAGGCAGGGCATTCACAAGGAATTTGGGCTATAGTCTCATCACACCCGCAGATGGCACATGCAGGGCTATCAGCCATAACTTTTAAGAACGAGTAATGGTTGGTGAAAGTTACACTAAGTTACAGGCGACACGGCAAAGTTTCTTGGCGTCGTGGTAAACCGGATGGAAGCAGGAGCTTCAGACCTGGGTCCAAGGATTTTAAACGTGAATTGGAAAATTTTTCCGAAATTCCACGAGGCAAGCGTGGTGTCCCGCGCAAGTGCGCGAAGCCTGCCCGCTGCGTCTGATCTCGAAAAGGGGATCGAGACAAAATCGCCGTCGTGGTGAGCAATTCGCGCGACCTCATCTGAGCAGTGATTGCCTGTTATGCCGCTGTGTCCCGGTAGCCATTGTTAGATAATGTCGTGCTTTTTATTGGTGGCAGAGTGATGTAGTTGTCGGATTTTCGCGACCAGTTGTTCATGGGCTTCACGGCGAAGAGCAGCTTGTAAGCCTTGGAGGGCAGCTTTGGAATCGGTGAAAATAGACCACTGCTGAGGGCGCTGCTGATTGATGTGTTCAATGGCGACCCGAAGAGCAGCGAGTTCTGCACCTGTCGAAGAAGTCTGGTGAGCTATCCTAACTCTAGTTTCTGTAGTCCTTGCGGGGATGACCACGGAGCCCGAAGAACTGGTAGGGTTCTCTGAGCCGTCGGTGTAGACGTGCTCCCGGTTTGCATGGTGCTCATGGAAATATTCAAGAGTGACTTGTTTTAGTTCTATCGGCGAAAAATCTATCTACTTGTGATGCCAGGTACTGAAAGAAGCACACGAGGTTGTGCAGGCTCCAAAGTGGCGAGGTCGGTCTAGAGGCGGGTGTAAACTGGGACGGCAGAATTGCGCGATGTGCATCAATGGTGTTTGTAAACGATGTGCGCGGCCTGGTAATAAGAAGACTGGCGAGATGGTCAGAGGGAACCCGGGATATGTGGCGGTAATTCAATAATTCAATGGAGATATCCTAAACGTGCAATTCTAAGAAATCTAGACAGTCCCACGGGCCATTCTGCGTTAATATAGAAAGGGTTATTACCGCCGACCTTTCCCTGTCGCTGCCAAACAAATATAGAGAACATTCGAAATACTCGCGGTGAATCTGGGAGTTCAGCGACGCGAGAGATGTGGTGGCAGCTGTGCAAGCTAGAGGCGTTTGTTCAGGTTTTCTGAGCTTGCGCAAGGGAGGACTGAGTGGGTTTGGTTACTTGAGTCACCAGTCTCTGATTGTCTGCACCGCGCTAGTGCATATACACCCTGAGAGGCTTCACTTTAATTCATGGGCAAAAGCCTGGACACTTGCCTGACTACTGTCAGCAGTTCGGGTGGGTTCCTTCTTGCCTCCAGAATGTTGCCTTCCGCTATGAGCGTGTTTATCAATCTGGGTCCACAATGTATTGGGTCGCTCACAATGTTATGTCTTTATTTGGAATTGGAATTTTGTGCACTGGAATTCATTTTAATTTAGTTTACAATTACTGTTAACTTATTGATAGATTTATTGTACTCAAGCTTTTATGTGTTTTTTTTTTCAAGAATTGAAACTGCACTTACTCACTAAACTGGTTTCTCGTTAATACCAGTGCTTTAATCACTGCAGTGTGCTTTATTATCGCTGGTTGGCGTCTGAATTCGCATCTTGACATCAAAACCTTTTCTCCCTGCTAATATTGTGGTATATATACTTTTTTGCATTCCCGCATTCTCGCTTGTCTCGCATGAATTCCGTATTAATGGACAAATGCAATTCAATAACATACTCCATCTCTACAGTACGTACTCGAAAGTGGCATGTCCTGGTGGTCCTGACAAGTCCTGACAATGTTCTGTGACCTACAACTGTCTAAGTGAAGAAACATATGTGAATTATTTTAAGAATATTTAGCGAACCTTCACTCAGACGAAGGCCATGTCCTCTACTTTATTTTTTGGTTTTGATTATATTTTCGTCTAAGGCAAATACTTTCGTCCATTTTCTCGTTTCAGCTGAGCTGTGCACAGCGGCCTCCACAATGTGAAGCGACTGCCAAACCCGTGGAGTAAAGAACTCAATTTCCGAAATACTGCCGCGCTCTGATGTCTTCCTCCGAGTGGAACGCGTCGACGGCTGGCGTTCTGTCGGCCACGGAAGAGGAAGACCTGCCCGAGGACTACGACTACGAGGAGTCGGCGTGGCGCTTCGACCTGGCCGACCTGGTGCCCACCGCCGTGGTGTACGGGGCCACCCTGCTCCTGGGGCTGGTGGGCAACCTGCTCATCGTGTACACGGTGGCCCGTTTCCCGCGCATGCGCTCCATCTCCAACCTGTTCCTGGCCTCGCTGGCCTCGGCCGACCTGCTCATCGTGCTGCTCTGCGTGCCGGTCAAGTTCGGCCAGCTCTTCTCCTACACCTGGACGCTGGGGGAGCTGGGCTGCAAGCTGCTCCTCTACGTGCAGCACGTGTCCATGATCTGCTCCGTGCTCAACCTCACCTTCCTCAGCATCGAGAGGTAGGAGATATTTAAACCTCAAGGCACGCACTTTTTGGACTCTGACATCACCGTACCACGCACCTTTGTGGTTCGCAGAATTCATCCTTTCCGCATCTAATTAAAGCACACGAGATGGGCTTTCCTAGTGTTGGTAAAAGACTGATTAATGACTCCGACAGCACAATGATGTATAGTCTCGGACAATAGAAGTATGCATGGACGGCCGAGCGCAAAACCTAAACGCATCCTTAGGGTCCGTCCGTAACACGCAGAACACATACAGCCGAAAACTCTATGCAGCACACGAAATTGAGCACATTCATTTCTCTTGCCCCATTTCAAGCTCCTACTTTCTAGAAGTGTCTCTTTTCCTCTTCAGCCCTTTAATCTCAGTTGTTCGAAATTCTAACTTCGTCCTGAGTCAGCCTGGCTGTTGGTCGCTGGTTTGAGCTCTTAACTAGAATTAATTTTTCTTGAACTGTGAAGTTTTTGAGAAAGCTCGACAGCTTTCTTTTGTAGCCGTATCGATGAGCTCATACGTATAATAATGACTAACTACTCTCCAGCTGAGAAAAGCTAGCAGCTGGAGCGACAAACATGAATGCACGTTTAATTCAAACATGAATGCACGTTTAATTCCGGAACATGTCTCAGTCAGACCGGTATAGCTACTGCAGATACCCTGTCTCTGTCAACCACTCTTAGTGACTTGATCTTGTAGCACCTTTTGTGCAAGGTGGTGAACGCTGGCACTAAGACTACCCTGTAACGGATTTCGCCACTATCTTTTTGGCGACGTGGGTTACTCGAGAAGCGCCACCTGGGTCTCACAAGCTCCACCTTTGGCAGCCCTTGCCGTCACAATCTGTGGCGCATCGGTTAACCTCAACACCACTGCGCCAAAAATGGTATGAGGAGTCCCAGCGATATATGAATGTAAAGTAGAGAATCACCAGTTCCACATATATGGGCACTGAGCCTTTAACACTATCGCGTCATACCTTTATGTTGGAGCTTACGCGTCCTCTGCAGTTTTAGTGCGCTTGTACAAAGGCCCCCACTCATCGATTACGCCGATATTCGCCTGAAGCCTGCTTGACCTTGAAAACTCAGCCTCGAACCGAAAACAAGGTGAGAATCGAAGTGCTAGCACACCTAAACTGCATTTGGCCTAACCACGCTAAATCGTCCGTCTTTTTCTTTTTTTTTTGCATAGCCACGACAATGTCGAATCCTGGTATGCAATTTTCGCGATTCGGGTTGGCTCGCTACGTTTCAAGCACAGCAGTCATATAGCACAAAAGTGACCGACCTCGAGCAGCAGTGGTGGGATATTCAACACGCCCGTGTTTATACCCCCCCCCCCCTTTTCGTCTTTTTTTTTTTTCAAGACGTGTCGCACATTGAGACGTCACAAAATGTCTGTAAAATCAAAGAACAGCTGCTGTTATTTCTAAGTAAAACGCCTTGCCGATTCGGAGCTGGGGTCAACGCAAATTTAAAAGAACAATCAACTGCAGAAGGTCTGTTGGAGTTATTCGGGCTATCACTACGCATAACCGTGCAGTCTGATGCAATATGAAGTTGATCACTTCACAGCATGCATAACCTACTCCTACTAAAGTGCACTAGAGGAGCTTTTTTTTCTGATGAAGGCTGGAAAGAATATGCGCTTAGGTAGCCTAAAGATTCCTCTATATAACTGCATCGACATTTCTGTTCCAGACTAAGCGGCCGTCACATGGTGCGCCTTGGCCGAAAGGAACGCCATGGCGATAAAATAACGCCAGACTGTACGCCCTACAGCGGGCAGCCTCCAGACTATTAGCTGCAAAAATGTGCACCAGATGACGTCATACCTCTAGAGTCTTGCAGAAGACGTCAGCTATCCACTTATGACATTACTTGCCATAACCTCTCCGCCGGTTGTCATTTCTTCTAAAGGAATTGTTTGGTATGCCTTCGTCACCATCGCTTCACTAGGCCGTATGCGTCCAGGTTCATAAAACACAAAATTAAAAAAGGACAACTCCGGGAAGTCCTCTATACTGCCTTCTCTTATCCGGAAGAGTCCTTTTACGAGGTAGCAAAAACCGCTAACACAAAGCATCGTTGGCTAGTAGCTTGGCGATCAAGAAAATTGAGCCACGTGGAACTAGCGACGCGTCCAATAGAGAACTGTGAATTTCAGGCCTCCGTGGAAAGGGGCGCTGTCGAAAACATTTATGAAGCTCTACAGTTACTGATCGTGACCGCAACCAAAAGGGCTTCCGTAGTGCAGCTCATCTTTAGGTGGCCATAAGTGCTGCGCGCCTCATCCCCCACCCGACTCCGTCTCATTCTGTTAGGCTTCATTGGCGGTCCTGTTTTGCAGAAAAGCTCGCAAAGCCACCTTTGTCGCTGCTGGAGTGGAAGGCCAATCGAGCTGAGTGCCTGCTACCTTTACGCGGCCTGTCGGAGAGCAGGCCAGTCACTTCGAAAAGTGGCGGCTGCCGACGTTAATCCTATAGGGCTTGAAGCGACACTTAAATTGACGCTGTGGCAATATATCTTGCAGAACATTTTGTAGCCCTTTATAGCGCTTTGTCTAAATAGTGGACATCCATCTTTTGCGGTTGCTTTAGACTTGCAAATAGTGGCTCCAATGTAGGCAACCGATGGCATTGCAAGTGAAAGCAGGAAAATAGAAAAGGTTAGAGAGGGACGATAAGAGTGCAGAAATCTACGCTGCTCCATATTTTCACGCTTTTTTCCCTGGTTTTCCTGACACACTTATCGCTCCCACACGTGCGTAACTGGTTTAAAGGTGAAGCATGAAAAAAGCAGCTACAACAAGAAATAAAAAATTTCAGATAAAATCGCTTTGTTCTTTATTGTCAACATAGAATATTTACGGGCTCATCGCAGTGATTACAATCTGGTGAAAACGCCAAGCCAAAAGAAAAAGCAGGTGATATATCTCGTCAAGAATTCAATTTGCCATCCCTATACTGCACTGCTGCTGGCGCGAACTTCCCCACTCCAGTCTTCGTTTCCTGGCGTTGGGAGAGAAAGTGTATGGAACGCGAGCTTAATCCAGAGGAAAGCAGCTAATGCCCACCTTCTCCTTTTTTCGTACGTTTCAGGAAGCCGTTTGTTGCGTGTCGGCCCTTGAGAGGTAGAGAAACAAGTCACAAATTAAGCCACCGTTCCCCCGTCAAGCAACCTATGTCGCCCTCGAGTCTGTCCCGTTGCTAGGTGACGTACTGAGTCACGTCGTTCCTAAGCCTAACCAGTATGCTCTTGGTGACAGTGGTTTTATTAAAATAAACAAAAACAGAACGAAAAGATGGGCGCCGGCCGCAGCAACTGCTATCAACTGTCCTAAGCTGCTGAGCTTCGGCTGTCGGGAATAAAAGGCACACGAGAGAAGACAGGGAAGGGAAATGCAGATAGACGGTGGCTCAGTGCTTAGCGTGCTCGACTGCTGAGCCGGAGCTCCCGGGTTCACACCCGGCCACGGCAGCCGCGTTTCGATGGAGGCGAAACACAAAAAAGGCGCCCGTGTGCTGTGCGATGTCAGTGCACGTTAAAGATCCCCAGGTAATCTAAATTATTGCGGAGCCCTACACTACGGCCACCTCTTTCTTCTTTCACTCCCACCTTCTTCCCTTCCCTTGCGGCACGGTGTCCATCGTGATGTGAAACAATTACTGCGCCATTTCTTTTCCTAAAAAACTAATTTCCAAATTCCATAGAGAGAAAGTATAAGGGTCTGAATACACACAGCTAAGATTACATTCGCAGACACACACCCACGCTTATTCAGGAGAACAAAATGAATTACTGTTGGGAGGGCTTTAACCTGTACTAGCGAACTGCCTCTTCAGACAACGGTTAGTGCTTCAGCGCGCCACCATCTTGGTTTTCCGATGGCTGCTGTGGCAAGTGATTGCTCTCCGACATTTTCACTGCGCCCCACTATGTGTGCGCGTGTGTGCTCGCGTGGTGGTTGCAAAGAAATTTTAAAATCCGATTGTCACTTGTAAGTGATGATCGGGACAACGGGAGAAAAGTGAGGGGGAAATGTAAAGAACGTAGCTGTCGCAACACAGAGTTGTTAGTACGGCACCATACTATTTAAGTATACTATTCAGTGTTGAGCGTTTTCCTTGATTTTTCTGTTGTGTTCTCGACCACCTATGCACACGCACTAGCACGTGTGCTGCAAATGCACTCGGTTTGCGTTCAGATAGCGGTGATGTGCTTTTTTTTCTCTCTCTCCATCTCCTCCCCAGGTACTACGCGGTGATCCATCCGGTTCGATCTCGCTACCTGTGCACCTTCAGTCAAGCCCGTCGGGTGATCATCTTCATCTGGGTAGCGGCCATCCTCACCGCGCTGCCCATTATATTTGTCCAGGTGCGGCCACCCTGAGAAAAGTCTACTCGTGTTCTAAAAGAATGGCTGCGGTTCAACGTGGCTTGAACCTAGTTATACGAGCGAAAGCTCTGTTAAGCATGGTCTCCACTGTCTCAAATCAAGTGGTGAGGTCAAAGTCACGTACACAATGGTGATAGTCATATGATCACGTGGCCATACTACCATAGTTTGGTCCATACCACCACGCAGTTAAGTTCGCTTCGACCTTCTGAGGCACTGAAGGTCATTGTCGATGCAGTGCCCACTGTCTCAAATCAAATTTCAAGGGTCAGGGTCAAAGTGAAAGGTCGAGGTTAGGTGCCCAATGGTCATAGTCAAATGACTGCGTGATCATACTAACATAGTCTGGGTCATACCACCACGCTGTTAAGTTCAGTTCGACCTTGTGGGGCACTGAAGGTCATTGTCGATGCAGTGTCTCAAATCAAATTTCAAGGGTCAGGGTCAAAGTGAAAGGTCAAGGTCAGATACCCAATGGTCATAGTTATATGATCACGTGGTACACTACAATATAGCTTGGGCCATACCACCACACAGTCAAGTTCGATTTGACCTTGTGAAGCATTGAAGGTCATTGTCTCATCCACATCGAAATCGGAAGTTGTACCACCAGTAGCAGAGCTCTAGCTCTAAAAGAAATGAGAGGATGGTGGCTGTTTCCCAGAATAGTGAACTCCGTCGTCGATACGTGGCTTCTGGCCATACTGTGTTCAGCACTGAGAGGGAATGCCGCTACAGTGGAGATTGCTGGGAGGAGGACTGAGGGTGCGACACGGCGGTTGCCACTGTAATCTTTGGATTTCAAATGTTGCGTGTGGCGATGAAACCTCACTTGCCTTTTATTTTCGCCCATTTCGCAAGGAGAACGCATTTCTTGTAACTATATTCGCCCTGTTAACTTATACGTTGCCAGTCCAGACATATAGTTGTCACTAAATGTCCCTGATGACTTACTTGATCTCTAACGCTTTTTTTTAAGAAAAATGTAGAGAGGTGGCTTTGACTGCCGGAATAAATATCTAAATGTTAATTGTCATTAAGGAAGCTTTCCGTATGGTGGTTCACTGAAATATGTGTCACGCGATGATGGCTCAATGTGGTTAACTTTTTACAGAACGAGAGACACAACAACAACAACGCAGAGCGCCTTGTCTCTCTCGTTCTGTAAAAGGTTAAGCGCGTTGAGCCATCATGAACAACCTACTAGGGCTGATACTCGCCATTTTAGCAGTAATTGTAAGTCGCACGGTGAAGAGCAAGCTCTAGAGCGATGCCGGATATCAGACTATATCCATAAGGGGATGGAGGGAGGTGTTGATGCGTGCGTCTATCTAGTGGAGCCTGTGACGGCGGCACATTTTGGCCGCAATACCACTATTTGTTACCAGAGAAAAAGAGCTTTAGATATTAGCAAGAGGGTTTCATTGAAAGTATGAAGAAACTGATGAAGATGATGATGATGATGATGATGATGATGATGATGATGATGATGATGATTATGTCCTCAGGCTTAATGGCACACACTCCCGGCGGGCGACTGGCCAGGGTGCATTGCGACCCCCATCACTTCTTTCTCTTCGCAGTGATGAGTGGATCAGTTATATTTAGCCGCATCTTGAATTCCCAATTGTAGTAAACACACGCAGCCGCAGTGATAGCATAGTAGAGTCAGTAGTTTTCTTATCGAAACAAATTCGAGGAACACTTAAGGTCCACCTGAAAGGTATGACGCGGTAGTGGTTTGAGTTCGTTCAGCGACCTGGGGCCCTCATTGAAGATCACTTCACAGACACGGACACTACTTTAATTACTTATTATCTTTTTCTTTTATTTGCCTCAGCACACAAGGCCTCCCTTAACGAAATCGAACGAACGTTCCTCAGTGGTCGAGGGGCACCGCATCCGGCTCACGACCAAACGACGGCGGTTCGAGTCTCGGCTCAGCTATTTTTCTTCAGCTATTTCGTCTGCGGTTTCGACTCTAGCTGCGGCGGCTACATTTGAGTAGAAATGAAGAAACTTGTCTCGGGTCCGTATCACACAGGCCGACCGACGACCGCGACTGACGCAGCACAACGACGCGTTTGACGGGCCTGGCGAGCTTTATCGCCGCGAATTCAGTCACGGCAAAGAAACGGGGCGCCCTTCGTGCGACGAACTGGCGCGGCGGGGTGCGTGTGATTCAGTCAGACTGTGTGCCGCGGAACTAGGCTTGCTAGCGGTGGCGTCTCGATCCCACTGGCTGTGTCTGCCATTAGCTGTTTGCTACCCTACCTGTTGCTGCTTCCATCGCACTGACGCCACGGCCAAAGGAAATAAAAGAATTAAATGGGTGATTACAAAATAAAGACCCTTAAATCTTTTTGGCACTGTAACGCGAACATAGTTCTACTGAGGTCACTGCGCTCGGCAACCCTCAAGGTGTGCAGGCTACAGCTCCGGTGACTTTCAGTGCGTGTGTCATTGCTTGTTGTGCTTGGTATGGACCGCATTGGTCTACTTATTCTTTTACGGCCGCCGTCATCCCTCTCCCCCAGTGCAGGGTAGCCAACCGGAACACTCTTCTGGTTAACCTTCCTGCCTTTCCTCTGCCTTTTCTCTCACTCTCTCTCTCCTACCAGCTGCCTCAATTCCGTTGGTGTATGCAGGCGCACACGCGCCTCACTGTAAGAAGTGGTAACCCATGATTAGGAACTCCTGACCTTAGATATTTAGCAGTTTCGAGCGATACAACAAAATGAATGAACAAAATTCGTATATTTCACTGTTTCAATTGTTTCGAGCTGCATTCGGGCATTTCGCGAAAAAAAAACTATTTATGGCGGCAACACACAATTTTTACATGGCGTTCTCAAACTGCTTTCCGTCCATTGCGATGCGCAGAAGAAGGCGGCCTTTCATGGCGTTCCCGGCAAATAAAATTAACCATCTGTCTGGATCGTTTCGAAGTGATATTCTCACACATAGCTCCAGATCTTGGAGGTTGCAGGCTCCTTTTTGAAAACCTCATTGTTAACATATCCCCCAGAGAAGCTAATACAAGAGGGATAGAACGGGCGACCTAGGGGGCCAAGCTGTGGTTCCACCACGCCCAATTCGTTGGATAGAAAAGAACATGCAGACGCATTGCGGAATCGACGCAAAAAATGCGGCGGGGCTCCGTCATGCTAGAACCACTTTTTGCCCTTGCGCCATGGAAACCTATTATCATCATCAACATGCTTTTTTTTTTCAACGGCAGTGGCAACTCTCAGGCAAAATCAGAGGCAACGTCCTTTAGAACGCAGTCTGTGTGTTTCTTTCCGGTAAGGTTTCCGTCGATGACTAAGGGCCAACAATACGGTCGTTATAAATGCCACACCAAACATTTACTGACCATTTTACCTGGTTATTACGCTCATGTAGCTAGTGTGCTTTCCTGTCGCACCACTAATGGGCGCTTTGCAAATTTATATTCGAGTCCCTGCAAAATTGGGCCCCGTCAGTCCAAAGCGTTCGGTGAAGAAATTTCGGGTTTTCATTGCACTGAATCAGGTACCGCTTGCAGCAATCAAACCGTTTTGGAAAATTATTTGTACTCACCTTCTGATGAAGGCGCACATGAGACGGGCGGGAGCTGTGCCTTGCAAGTGACCTCCAGACTGAAGCGCTAGCTGTTTACCTGGCGCTTGCTTCCGGCCTGTCGGAGACGCACGACAGGGTATCGATGTCAAAATCATCGGCTGCACTGCCCGGTCACTTCCCTATCTGAATATGGACTGATTTAGTGGTCCAAGATCGATTAAACATTTATATAAATGTCCGACGAGTAGGCACACGAAGGCCACGACGTTTGGCAGCATAGAGTCTGGAGGCCAACTCCGCGTCCATTTGCGCGCTCACATAGCGATCACAATTTCCACTTTCTTGGCAACGGAGTATAAGACTTGCGCTGGCGATGCCTCCCTCACAATACTCACGCTGTGACGTTTAAGTTTTGGTCCTTATATGGATGGGCTGACACTACCGTGCATAAAAGCAACTCGAGACATTGACATTGCAACGGGCGGTCGCTTTTTTTTTAAACCACAAGAAAACTTGCCTAATACAGCCACTGCCGAGCAAACGCTTCTTGCTTCGCGGACGAAACATTTCTGAGGCACTTCCTAAGACGCCGCGATCACACCCGAACAGCAGCAAAACCTGGTGACTAAATGAACGGATGATGGGGCCTCATGCCTAGCCCGTCTGATAGCCACACCAAAAGTGGCAGACACAAAAAAAAAACTGCAGGCGCGCTTATCAGAGCTCGTAGAATCGACAGCCGTCTAGTTGGCGATGACTACCCTTTCTTTTGCGCCAAGCGACGAAGCAAAAGATAACGGCGCCCGTAGTCTAGGCTGAGCGCCGAGGCTTCTTAGGTGGGGAAATTGCCACAGACGTTTCGAATTGGGCGCCGCAGTCTCCGCAACACGCAGTCAGCGGATGTTGCTTTTCTACCCGCCGCGGTGGCTCAGTGGTTGGGGCGCTCGACTACTGATCCGGAGTTCCCGAGTTCGAACCCGCCCGCGGCGGCTGCGTTTTTATGGAGGAAAAACGCTAAAGCGCCCGTGTGCTGTGCGATGTCAGTGCACGTTAAAGATCCCCAGGTGGTCGAAATTATTCCGGAGCCCTACACTACGGCCCCTTTTCTTCCTTCTTTCATTCCCTCCTTTAACCCATCCCTTACGGCACGGTTCAGGTGTCCAACGATATATGAGACAGATACTGCGCCATTTCCTTTCCTCCAAAACCAATTATTATTATTATTATTATTATTATTATTATTATTATTATTATTATTATTATTATTATTATTATTATTATTATTATTAATATTATTATTATTATTATTATTATGTTGCTTTTGCGATAGATTTGCGGCGTTCCTCATACGCCCAGTTTTGGTTTTGTACTGAAAAAAAAAGAACACGTTTTTCTCGCCATGCAGGGCTTTAGAGAACTTCTTCGTCGCTTGAAAACATATACGTCGTCGTCTTGTCTGTCGCTACAAACTGGCCGTTGGCAATAGGATATAGTAGATGAGTCCGAAGAGGTGGACTCCACGTTTCACTGCTGTACCACGGGTAACCGTTGGCAATGATAAATGGTAAGTCGAGGCAGCTAAATGAATAAGAATAATGGCCTCTCCCGCGCCGCTACTGTATCGCGGGTGTAATCCTAATGTTAACATAAAAGATGTGGCCCTGGGGCAATTCAAATTTTGCCACCCGAGGGTGGAAATAAATCAGTAAGGGAGCCAGCCAAACTTGGCTAATAAGAAATTTATTAAGTTTTATTTATTATGTAGCAAATTAACACTTCTTTTTTCAGTATTACTAACGTACGCCGCTGTCCTTAGCTTCTCCCTGAAGAGGTTTTCTTTTTTTAACGAAAATGAATGTTCTATGAATGCTCGAGACTGTTTGCTGAAACACCCTGTATATACGCGACAGAATAGAAATATCCGAAGCATTTCACTACGGCGTCCCTCATAGTCTGAGTGGCTTTGGGACGTTAAACCCCTATAAACCATAAACCACTTTTAAATCAAATTGTGTAGGAAGAGGGACTTATATAGAGCTCCGAATGATGCTGCTTTCTTCCTTTGATGTTCATTGTTCTTTTCCCTTTACTTGAACCTGTAAAACGATTTGCATTGTACAAAAATACAAAAATTAAGTAAGCTCAGTGGGAAGGCGGAAAACCTTCCAAATTATTTAATCGCTTGAAAGGAGCGGAGATTGGGGGTGCGGCGCTAAGCTGATGTAGACAAAGTAACCAACTTGGAAGACTGCTGAGATCACCGCTATTGCTACACTGCTCTTGAAAATATGACTGTCAGGGCAGGGCGAGTATACTCTGATTTCCAGTAACAGTGCGCAGAATTGATACGTGTGTTTAAAAACGAACTGACTTTTTTTTTTAGCAGACAAGGGAATGAATACAGGTGCTCGTTATGACATGTATGACTGAAGCCAACGGTCACCGAGACCAAGAAGCATAGGGAACATTTTTTATAGCGTGATACTATTTAATTTCAGATTAACAGTAATTATTTTGTCGCTTAAAGATAATTGATAAGAAAGCTGAAGAAAATTAAACCGCATGCCGCAGGTGAGATGCGAACACACGACCTTCGAATTTTCCATCAGGTGCTTGACAACTAAGCTAGGGCGACGGCTGTCCAATCTGCTGCTTTCGGGGATATTTATGGGTAGTGTAACCGAACTTTGAGAGTTCACCAGCTCCGCCCTCGTCCATAGCGGCGGACGTAGTACGTCCTCTATTACCACCAGTGCCACGTAGGAACTTGATCGAACGGCGAGGGCGGAAGCTGTGCGAGAACCCTCTTATGGGTTTAAAGACCCATGTGCACTATAATGTTCACGGAGTCGGAAGGGGGTGTACCAGGACGAATTCATCAGCCATTTTGCTTTGCCTTACTCCCAAGATGTTTGACTGTGACCGCTCTGTCTTTGCTCTGTGATGTACCCAGGTGCACGTGGAGATGGGCCTGCGGCGACGCGCCTACTGGTGCATGCGAGACGAGACGAGTCCTAACGCGTGGCGCTCTTTCGAGATCTACATGCTCATCCTGGTGCTGTGCATACCCACGCTGGTCATGGGCTACGCATACGCCAAGATATGCGTCCAGCTATGGATGGTGGTGCGAGAGAGGGCGCACCTCACCTCTGGCATGTAAGCCCCCGGCCGCAGCCCTCCTGTTCTCTTTTTTTCCCAAGCCGCACAGAAGAAAAGTAAAAAATTTTCTGAGGATTAGTCATTGCCCCGATTTGACAGCGACCGAATGTGTCTCTGTGAGACGATCCAGTGCCGTTTAGACTAGCGTCGCAAACAGAGGCCAGGATTGTTCCACAATCCGAGCCGAAAAATCCAACAGAGTCGGGTACGAGAGACAAAACTTTTATCGTCCTTTCCTAGAGTCGGTAACGAAAGACAAAACTTTTATCGTCCTTTCCTAATTATACATTTTCAGTGGTAGCGGCAGAACTGGACTCTGTAGTAACTGCACAAATATCTCAAACAAGAACACTGCCCAAAGTGCAACAAAAGGTCTTATGTCACGACAGAAAATTTTGAGTTGGGCTTGTTCGATGTTTGTCCGACACACACGCACGCATGCACACACTCTTCATCTTGTTCCTGGCGCTGTTCTTTTAGTTATCTGGTGCGAACCAGCCCGACATCTTGCTCTTGTATGATTCAACATTGCTAACCGAGGACGTTAACTGGACGGTAGCTGATAGAACTGTATCTCATAGAAGGGAGTTTGAAGTATTGGTCGCTGCTGACGCAGGGCTTGCACGGAGATGCTGGAAAAGACATCGGGAAAACACGGATTCGGTGCCAACGGGGAAAGCAGAACGGTCGGCAAACCATCACGTGCTGACGAAGACACTGTGAAGCAAGTAAGATGCACACTCTCCTCATTTCCTCAGTCAATTATTTCTGTAGCTTCCCAAGTGCAGAAAAGCTGATCTTTACAGTGAATTTCTCCGTTTTTTAGCAGCTTCGTTCCGCATTCACGGCAGCTCACCAGACGCTTCATGCGAAGTAGTTACAAGGTTGGCGGAGATCATTTCCTGCCTGAGACCGGTTCACCATTCACCTAGAATCCCACCCAAACCATATATATTGAGCGCAACAGTTGAATTAAAGCTCCTAAGTGTAAACTTGGCCGTCACAGTAGCGAGGAAGGTTACTTCACGTTACTTTAACGTGCTGCCTACTGAAAAACCTGTCCGCTACAGTCTGCACTTGATAGACGATTGGCTATCAGTGTCCTGAGTGATCAGGCAATTTAGTGAGAATGTTACATCTTCAACATGTTTTTTCTCAGGTGATCAAGATGCTGATCCTGGTGGTCTCCCTGTTCGTGCTCTGCTGGGCACCCATCCTAATCCTGAACGTGCTCACAGCGTTCGGCAGCGTCTCGGCGCTCAACTACTCCTACCTGAAGCCGCTGCGCACCTGCTTCCACCTGCTCTCCTACCTCAACAGCTGCGTCAATCCGCTCGTCTACGGCTTCATGTCTCGCTCCTTCCGGGTGTCCTTCCGGGACGCCCTGTTCGGGTGCCTCCGGAAACGCGGTGCACCACAGCGCAATGCGACGCTTCGCCTGAGCAGAACGCGCACAACCAGCGTGAGCATGGGGCGCTCGGGAACCTACGTCACGTGACGAAAGCCCCCGGAGCCCTGCGTCCGATGCATTCGCTGGTCGAGCTGCGGCCCTTCGCCGGAGGCCACGTCCGCATCGGGTGTCCAAGGGTGATATGCACTGGAACACATCACGGAGCCCTACGCTGGAACAATGTACCAAGTATGAAGAGAAAGAGGAGAAAAGGAGAGGGGGAGAAGAAAACGAACTAAAACGTGTGTCTTCTCTCATCTCGTCAGGCTTCACAAATCAGCCGAGATCCCGAGTTGTGGGACTTTACCCGAGTTTTAACCGCGTTTGCCGAAGGGTGCCACCTTCAGTAGGCTACGAGGTTGTTTGAAAGCGGGCTTGGTCCCCGAAGGGCGCAGCAGTGTCTACTGAGCCTCTCCCAAGCGCACACCCCTGAATAAAGCCGGGCGCAAGGCCGAGGGGCGCTTCCATCCATTTTCACCTGTGGTTGTCCGGCGGTGGGTTTCAAACCAAACACCTCCCACAGCCGAGACTGGCACCCAAACCAAAAGACCACGGGTGCGCTTCACCAGGCAAGAACAAAGGACCTTAAGCACCCCGGCCACCAGAGCGATGAGGGAAAGCTACCGAAGTTCCGAAGTGAAAGGCTTCTAGGACAGCTGTGATTGTTTCGAGGCCACAGCGGAAATTTCGCGGCAAACAACGGCCCTAAACAGACATCAAAGGAAGTTCCAAGTGCTAAGAGCACCTGTGTGAATAAGTTACGGCCTTATTTATGCTGGCGCTACGGCAACTTAAGGGAATGGGAGTACCACGGAAAGATGCTCGAGTGCGCAAGGGCTCCATGTGAAGTCATTAAACATGAAGCCAGAGAAAGAATGTCCAAAGACAGGTGCAGATTCGCTAACGCGACGTGTGCTTTGATAAATAAACGCTAGAGCCAATCATACTCTTTCCGGCAGCAAATTTCCAGATTTTTATGGACTCACCATTCCTGTGCGCGAGTGTGCACCTTGGCGCTTTCGATGGAAACAGGTGACTGAAGAGATGCAGCGTGGAGATGCAGCGTGTTTTGCTGTCTGCGCTGAAAATGTGCAGGCAAGTGTAGTCAGGTGACGGAGTCCTCTGACCGAGCAGACTGCAACGTTGGCTGAACTTACGCGGGCTTCAGGAGGACCTGTTTAATGCCTAGTGAAAGACACTTCCCTGCAAACCCCAGCGGTTACCTCTGCCGACACATGTCGAATTCTGAAAATCTTGGCTCTGACTACAGCCACAAGTGACAGCATGACCGAAAAGTGACCGTGACCCACCGGCTGAATGGCACTGTAACTACACTGCTTCTTTCACTACTCGGTAGTTCTTGCTCAACCTGTGGTGCATTTCGTAGAATACGGTGGGGTCCGGACTTCTGCAGCTTGAACAGCAACAAGTATCCAGTGGAATGCGCTAAAAATAATGTTTTAGTGGCCCTCATGCGAGCTGGTGTGTCCTGCTGTCCAGGATAAGCAGCCCGTTAGTAAGTCAGACCTTCGGGCAAACACGGATGGTGAATGATCAAGGATGACCTTGAATAATCGTGTTTTTGAAGTTCGGCACCATTTTCTTTTTTTATTCTTCGTGGCTACCTGCAGAGCCGACGAGCTACCGTTTTAGCAGACCTGTGCTGAGACCTTTACACTGATAGTAGTGCAGCAACACTGAGTCTGATGGCGATTGGAGGCGCTTTTTTTTTTTCGAGAAGACAACTAGCGGTTTTTTTGCGGCCCTAAGTGACATCATATATACATATCGCGTTGTATGGGTCTGAGTTTCCTGGCCCGAACGCACTAGACACGCTCATCTTACCAGCCTGTTTATTGCATTCCAGCTCATAAAACATCTGCCGAGGCCCTTTCGCCATTGAACACATCTCGCCGAACTATGGCCCCAGTGGCTATTTCCCTCAGCTTCAGATGGGACTGCCCAGCATGCTGAGCACTGTACAAGTACAGAATTATGATTATGTCATGATCAATCAGCCGGCAAGAGACAAGCATGAGTGTCGCCGAAGTGAAACGAACCGTTGTAATATACGCGCTCAGGTCTTGTCTACGAGCAAGGAATTGTTAGACCGTCAGAGATTTTCTGCACAATTGTCCCCGCTCCTGTCTTGACCTTCGAGACACTGATGTGTTCGTAAGTGACGCACTAGGACACCACTTGGCTAATGGAAGGAACTTGCTCATACTTATGGACTCAGCGACTGAGCATTGAAGGCTGCAGCCATAGAAGACAGGTGTTCTGACTGTCGGAGACGCCTAACCATCTGACATGCGAAATGTGCGTGTATACGATGTAGAAGGAGAGATAAAGTGATGGATCAGAGGCCTAGCGCATGCTGTACTCCGTCCTCACTTCTTGGCTACTGAGGAGTGCTCTCGTGTCTGTGTTCACTACTACTGGAGAACGAAATTACATTGCCGCGCCGTAAGCAAGCTCAAGATTAAAGGTGAATTTGTCGCACCATCTTGGCGTTATTTATATGTTGATTTGCCCCAAAAATAATAAATAGATCGATTGAATGCCTTGCCTAATATTGGCACGGTGGTTATGTAAGAGAAAACGGTGTGCATGAGGATTTCTTCGCGCCCTAGCTCTACGGTTTCCGCTCCGCCGAAAATTTGTCAATTTGTTTGTCTAATGCCTGCTTCTGACAGGTGGTCCACCTGCTATGGTGAACAGGCTTAAGTCACATGCCCTTGTGGCGTCATCACAGCCTGCACACCGGATTGCGAGCAATCCGTCCGTCCACTGAAGCAGAGAGAGAGAGAGAGAGAGAGAGAGTGTGTGTGTGTGTGTGTGTGTGTGTGTGTGTGTGTGTGTGTGTGTGTGTGTGTGTGTGTGTGTGTGTGTGTGTGTGTGTGTGTGTGTGTGTGTGTGTGTGTGTGTGTGTGTGTGTGTGTGTGTGTGTGTGTGTGTGTGTGTGTGTGTGTGTGTGTGTGTGTGTGTGTGTGTGGGGTGCGCCACTACCCTGCCATCGCAGGGTACTGGCGCGCCACCTAACCGCTGCACCACTGCGCCAGGAGTGGTGGTATGAGGACTCCCAGGGATCTATGAATAAAGAGAATGACCAATTCCACTGCAGTACAAGTCTAAAATGACGCAATATCTCGCAAATTTACGTCATATGATATATCAACCAAGCTCAGTCAGTTCAAATGAAGTAAAAATATAGAAAGTCCAGATAAACCAGGGCTAACCGCGCTAGCACACGATAATTTGCGATTAGTCCCAAGCTAAGCCGGCCGTGATGTTTTTGGAGCTAAACTCTTAGGCGTACGTTCCTGCGCTCCGTGTCGTTTTCGGCGTCGGCGTCGTCGGCGTAACATGCTGCCTGACAGGTGGCGTGTTGGCAGGTAGTGCCAGAGCGAAACGCCACCTGCCCCAGCCAGAGCAGAGGAATGGACATTCAGGAGGTGGCTGCCGCGGTAAGACCCCAGAGCGTGACTAGCAGCGCAACACGTCATCTGCCAGCGGTGGCAAGCGGCGTGTGAAGAGCTGCGCTCCTATTTAGCATTACCCACTATCGTTGTCATCTGTAAATTTTTCCTGTTTAGTATATGAACGCTTCAAGCTTCTTCTGCTGAGAGTCTGTCACAGCTACTTACGCATTGTTTTCGAAGCTCATCTCGAAGAATGGATGCTGCGAAGAGGCGTTGATAATCTTGTCGGTTCTCAAGGCAACGACGACTATTGGATAAAATAAAAAATGAAGCGCAATCGTTGCTGAAAAAGCTTTTTGAAACATCCTTTCAATATTGCCGCCCACAGGGGCGTCTGTACTGCTCCTGAGCAGAATAGGGTCGTGCCCACCCAGTGTGCGTAATGTGTACCGTGTTTGCCAAAAGCAAACAGGCAACCAATTTTGTTTCTCAGCCCTGTAGCGGAGTATCGGAATCCTTTAAGCTCGCATAATTTGTGTAAGGCAAAGAGAACTTTTGCTCTCACCATTCAAAACCTTTTTGGTCTTTAGGGATGACTTAATGGCTACACTATAGGGTTTACAACCAAACCCTGTTGCCTGCTTACTTGTGGCAGAGATGGCACATGCACTATCTTCGCTCACCACCCATTTACACCCTGATCCCTCACGTTCGTTTTTGGGGAAAGGAAATGACACAGTATCTGTCTCACATATCGGCGGACACCTGAACCACGCCATAAGGAAAGGGATAAAGGAGGGAGTTAAAGAAGAAAGGAAGAAATAGGTGCTGTAGTGGAGGGCTCCGGAATAATTTCGACCATCTGGGGATCTTTAACATGCACTGACATCGCACAGCACACGGGTACCTATGTGTTTCGCCTCCACAGAAACATGGCCGCCGGGGTCGGGTTCGAACCCGGGTACTCCGAATCAGTAGCCGAGTGCCCTCACACCTGTCGCAAGCTAGCTTCTAACTGCGCATATCGACATCTCAGTGGACACCTCAACCGCTCATTAAGGAAAAATGTAGTCTCAGAAAGCATGCAATTGAAGGTGCATATGTCATTAGTCCGAGCCCCTATAGCAAGCTAACCTCCAAATTGACTAAAACATGTACGCTGTATGCAAAGAGAAATACTATGACAGCACCTATAATGGTGTACAACGAAGGGTTGCTTAAAATTTTGGTGAAAGTATATACTAGCACCACACTGAGGTCAACCAGTGGACATCACTGGGATATCGTCTGCACTTGCGGTATGTTACTCCAACCGCTATCTCGGCAATACTGCAACACCGCACGCGCTACGTATAGATTATACTGTATTGACCGTCTTGTAAACCCACAAGTCTGATAAGGTCCATTGAAAAAAGACATTGCAAGTTGCAGCCGATCTGCGAGAACGTAAGCGAAAATCACTTAATGAACATTAGTGTAATAAGGGACGTTTTGCAAAACACTGCGTCGCGAACAACAAGCGCTACAGTCCAGGCACACACCAGTGAAACAGGTCTAGCCATCTACAAATCGGAGTTTTTTCTTATCATCAGTTTTTATTATAGGACGATATCACTTCTGATAAATGACTGTACCGAAATTCCAACAACAATACTGGCCTCAAAAGTTTGGAGTAGGACAGGCGATAAATGAGATTTAAATGCCTCGTAAAATTCCCCTGAGTGACCGTCATATCCCTGTGATTTCGAAAGCGGCAGTCGATCAATTGCATCTTCCAATTCGCCCAAGTTTATAGGACCACTTATTACCGTGTACCCATTATCAGAAAGCGCCGTTATCACCGACGCCAAGCGCGCCACAAGAACATCATCAGTAATGCTTAAAGTGACAGCAAAAAGAAAGGCGTAGTGGTTTGCAAACTTGCTAACTATTTCTTCTTTACTTGTGGTCAGGGCGCCACCACAGAACAGCTGAGGCACTCGCTTGGCAGCCACGTGGCGACGCTCATCAAGCGAGCCCCGTCTAGGTGTTTTTTTTTTGTTTTGGTGAAAGGAAATGGCGCAGTATCTGTCACATCTCGGCGGACACCTGAACCGCGCCGTAAGGCAAGGGATAAAGGAGGGACTGAGAGAGCGAAAGAGAGAGGTGCCGTAGTGGAGGGCTCCGGAATAATTTCGACCACCTGGGGATCTTTAACGTGCACTGACATCGCACAGCACACGGGCGTTTTCTGCGTTTCACATCCGTCGAAACGCGACCGCCGTGGTCGGGTTCGAGCCTGGTACTCCGGATCAGTAGCCGAGCGCCCTGACCACTGAGCCACCGCGGCGGGTACCTCAGAGTGCAAAGTACCATTGATGCGGGATCGTACACAGGCCGCCCGAAAACGCTCTGCATTGAAGTTTTGAAGAAGACACTTTACAGTTGAATTTGCTCTGTGTACAACCCAGGAGCCTGCCACGACTGCGCAGTGGCGCTCCGATTACGAATGGATGCTGGCAAAGACGTGCCTACGTTTTCATCCCCATTAAGACTCCTTCTTTAAGAGGCAATCTGATTGCTACTTTGTGCGAGAGGGAAGGGAGAGAAGGCGGGATTGAGGGATGCCCTAGTGGCTTGGGAGGTTATGGCGAGAGCGTAGGAATGCGCAACCGGGCTCTGGTTACCATGGGAAAGCCCCAGAGTATGGTGCTACCGTGGAAAGAGGAGGTTATAACGAGGATGGAGGAATGTGCTACCTGAGGTTGGTTCCATAGCAGAATGCAAGGCTACGCGGATAAACCAAACCAATAACAGCTTTCGCTGATTCATGCGCTGATACGGCAAGCATAGCTCGGTATTTTTTACAGCGATAACTGTCAGGCACCCGTCCCTGGCTTTCTCGTCGCCGTCGCCGCAGTCGGCATAACCGATAGGTCGCATAAGCCTACGGGTGGCTCTGTTTGGAACAGTCGCCTGCCAGTGCAGTGGGGTATCACGTGGCCTCTATATCAGTGGTCACGTGACTAAACGCCTAAACAGCTATCGCTGAATCTCGCGTTGTGTAGTCGCAGCAGTCCTGCGAGTTTTTTGTTGTTGTTGGGGGTGGGGTGGGGAGAGGAGACTTGATTGTGCGCTTGCGGGGCATAGTATACTGGTATTCTTGCGTTGCGCCTTCATCACAATCCGTCCGCCAAAGTCAAAAACCAAGACCACGACCTTGTGCACAGTACCACAACGTCGCACTTCAACCGCCGTGCCTCATATCTCTTTTCCTGCTCAGAAATAGTTTTTTTTTCCTGTATCCATTCCGTATATACTCTAAAAAAAGAATAATCGATGGATTCGAAAATTCCTCCACGCCAAGTCACCCTAAGTCCCGCCAAGGACAGTCATGTGTAGTTGCTCTTTTCATTTGTTTTCTTTTCCAGGTATACAATTGACTGACACAGTGCCTTTGAGGCCTTTGGCGAGCTATATTGCAGACTCTCGTACCAGAGGGTCTCCTTCGCGAACCCCTCTTGGACTGTAATCAAGATTGCTAGAAATTATCAACACACCCCGCCGGCTCAGAAAACAAATTTCGTTTTTAAAGAAGGTTGTCCTAGTGCCGTTTCACTCAAATTGACGTACCAAGCTCGAGACAACGAGAGATGAAAACGACTCTTCGCGTTCAAGACGACGGACAATCGATATTTTGAACGCTAAACTGCCAGATCGGATTTTTGCTGCGCCAAGGGCCGCCCAACGAAGCGGCCGTTGCCGCCTACTTCATCGACTCTGACATTCAAGCCGGACACATAGGCTGCTGGCATGAGTCAAGCTCCGAGCAGGTCGATACAATATTTTGGATTTTTAGTTCCATGTCACTTCAATTGCTTTCCTGAGTCACTTTTTTTTTTTTTTTTTGTCTGAGCACTCATGCCAGAGAGCCTTCGCAGAAGGGTTATGCGCGTGGAGCTTGCTGTCTCTTCCTTCCTGATAAAGAGAATTTGCGCTAATTTTCATATTGATTTACTGCGAAAATTATTCGTTCACGAAGTTCGCGCCAGAGCATTTGCATGCTATTACCAGCTTTTCGCTTCCTCACTTTACTTGGTCTGACGCTTTAAAAGCTGCGATTCTTGAACGTGCACTCAAGAAGAATGCGCGCTGCGTCTTCTTTAATAAATATCCATTTTTTTCGCGCCTTGGGAATGCAGTGGCGCACTCCGGTCTTGCTTAATTCTTGTCACAATATAAAGTGGTATCTTCCTGAATATTCTTCTTGTACTCTTACCTGATTCTACTGGTGAAAGAGGCCCCAAACAAATAAATTACTTTTAAAAAATTCCCGAGACATCTCGTATGTTCTTCCGGAAAGAAATGCATGGCGTAAGCCAAAAGTCGCCAAAACCAAGAAGCATAGAGTGTGTTTTTATACACAATTTGCTGTGTTCATCAATAGAAGATTAATATGATAATTATTTTACAAATAATTTATTAGAAAACAGAATGAAAACAAGCACATGCCGCCGGTGTGACCTCGACCTCGAAATCTCATGTCTGGCGCTCTACCAACTGGCCTATGGCAACGGCTGTCCAATCTTCTGCTTTCGGTGATATGATATTTATGTGTGTAATCTCGCCCTCACCGTTCGATCATGTTCCCACATGGCACTCGCAGTAATGCAGGACATACTACGTCCACCGCAATGAACTAGGGCTGTGGTGGTGAACACTCTCAAGGTTTGGTTACACTACACATAAATACCCCGTAAGCAGCAGACTCGAAAGCCGTCGCCGTAGCTCAGTTGGTAGAGTACCGGACGCGGAATTCGGAGGTCGTGGGACCGGGTCCCACTGGCGGCATGTGGTTGTTTTTTCTTCTGCTTTCTAGTCAGTTATCTTTAAAATAATTACCCTACTAATTTCTATTGATCAACACCACAAATTAAATAGAAAGAACATACTCTTGACCCTTGGTGTCGGTGACTATTGGCTTCTGTCACGTATGTCATAACGAGCCGCTCTTTTCTCTTCCCTTGTCTGTTAGAGAGAAATATAGCACTACTAGTGCTAGTAGCACTAGCACTTGGCGATCGTCGGTGGTGAAGGCCTCCAAGGCACTGCTCCGTTGCTTGAGGACTTCTGGCCTGCACGATAGGCTGTGACTTTACTGAACGCTGTGGCTTTGCATAGTGATCAACTTCAATTTCATAAAACTCTCTTTTCTCCTTGATCTTTTTCTCCCTCACCCTTTTCCCCCTGAGCAGGGTAGCAAATCGGTTATTCTTCTAGTTAAACCCCCCTGCCTTTCCTCCTCCTCCTCCGCTTTCTAGTACACTAACAGTCGCTGTCCGATTAAAATTCCCAGTAAACAGGGTGGTGATGCTGCAGCGCCGGATATCAGCCGTCTTCCAGACGACCGCTACCCGGGCCAAGCCCCTCAGGAAATTCGCCGTGTAGCCAACAGCCATTTTCAAGCATTTTGCCAAGACAACTGTGTCTAGTTCTCTAGGCAAACATAGGTCAGAGCATGGCCCCTTTCTCTATATTTCTCCCGGTACTAAGTATCCCAAGTGGGCATTAGAATAAATAAGTAAGAAAGGCGAAACGACCTCCTGTCAACGTCGCGCCATCTGGTGCTAGGTGTGTGCGTTAAGTGGAAAGTGACGGAGACCCCGGAGACCTGCTACGCTATTTTTTGGGCGGCACATCGCGTGCCCAAACACATTTGCATCACCACGCTTTTGTCTTCTTTCCCCCAGCACGCGATAGAGCCGTTTCCTTTGTTTTAGCTCCCTCTTTGTTTTTATGTCTGGCACGTCGAGTCTTAGGGCCTCGTGCGAAGCAAACTCGGGAGAAAGGAATTATAGCAACAAAAGCTTCACATCGTCCTCTCACTCCGAATCGCTATAGCTAATTCTCCGGCCTCCCTAAATGTATGCAGCCCTGTGAAGACTACAGCCGGCTCCACCCGATAAGCCCAGATAGCGTGTATAGGCCGCACCATAAGTTATCACCCACGGCCTATGCACCTGAGCGTGCACGTAGTCTGTGCTTAAAAAAAAACTGCACTGTACAACCGCCTTTGACGTAAAACCTAAATGATCCTGTCGGGCTCGTCACGTGCAAAAACATACACGGCACGAGCCAAGCCTTG
This sequence comes from Amblyomma americanum, assembly GCF_052857255.1. Lineage (NCBI taxonomy): Eukaryota > Metazoa > Arthropoda > Arachnida > Ixodida > Ixodidae > Amblyomma > Amblyomma americanum. The sequence continues at coordinate 6,104,984 of NC_135507.1, read as the reverse complement.
GCGTTCTTCCATTAGGCGCTGCATCCTACGGGCGATACAAAATACAATCGCTCTCAGTCTCTTCTCTCTCTAGGGGCAAGCGTTCAGTGTTCTATTTTTGTGTTTCCTGCACTGGCTTGCTTTATCAACGCCCCTGCTTTTCTACTGCATTGTTTTTTTCTTATTTATTCGGTGCCCCTATGAGCGCCAACTTATCTTGATCGTTCATTTCGTTCACGGGTGAAGTAGGGGCTGCTGTTTTTCCCAAGTGACCGAACTTTCCCCTCTTATGCTTTTCCCATTCATGATGCAGCCGCACCGTACGCGGGAACCGCAATAAATGGTCCGAAGGCGAGATTCTGCGAAGCTAATGCATTGAGGAGGCGGTCTGCCATAGATTTTTGTATGCGCACTAATGCTTCCTGAAACAACAGCGCACGGTCGAACGACCCACGTCACCCTTTATTTTCACTCATGCACGGGAACGCCCAGTACAAGGAAGTTTAGGGGTCTGGGCCAAGACAAAAGAGAGCATGCATGGACGCAGAATTGTGACGCGGGCGCAGGAAAAGTTATAGACGCCATTATCATGTTTTTAACAGCTACATCGCGTTCAGCGAAGGGCTGTATACCAGGTGTTCCCGCCAAAGGTAACCATGATTTCAAAGAGGACAGAGTGTCTTAGCCTAGTCACACCAACCGAAGGCAGCTGAGAGACACGTGGTCTAGACTGCAGTTTTTTTTTCTTTCCTAAATGTGAGTTAGTAAAGAAAAAACGACTCACTTTTTAATTCCTGGCTTCAGGAATAAAATGTCCAATCAGTGGTAGCAGCTTATCTTCAAAAGCAGCTGGCTAAAATGTTTGCTCCAAGGTACTATTTAGGCAAAAGTATTTTTTACCGGCTTTAAAATATGACTAAAAAAATCCATAAGACGCATCTCAGAGACAAAATCTACTGTTCCTTGGAGAGCTGTTCCCGACGACGCTTTGCGTATGCACTTAGCGAGACAGATGCACCAGAAGCCGTCACGTGGTAGCTTTGTTGTAGGCCGGTAAACAAAGCTGCATAAATATCTTGGTGCCGACATTTCGGCCACTCGTTTTCCAACACGATCTACAACTTCCGAATAAATACTTTGTTCCTGAAGCCAATAATTAGGAGGTTAGCTCATTTTTACTCACAAATTAATTTACTTTCGTGAACAGAAAAAATACTGCACACCACACCACGTGACAGTCAGCAGCCTTCAGCTGGTTTCACGGAGCTAGAAGATTCAGTTCTTTTTAAAAGCTTGGTTGCCTATAGCTGGGACGCCGTCTATATAGACCTTTCCCTTCCTGTGTCATCGCTGCGCATGTAACAGGCATGGTAAGCAACACGGCGGGGTGCAACAGGCTTCGAGGTAGCTCTAGTTTCGAGATTAAATTTAAGCTTCATCTTTACAGCCACATTTCTTCTTAAGGAAAAGGCAAGGATCCCGTCTGAAGTACTCAGAAGTGGCCAGTGTATTGTTGGTTTTTTTTTCTTATGTAGAAAAGAAGTAATAAAGAGGCCAGCATCCTCTTTATCGTTTCCTTCGGTCCACCTTCCTCCTCGGAGCGAAAGACCTGTTAAACCCCCGCCAGTGATGTTCGCTTTGCCCAGACAAGAAAAGTCCTGCCAAAACGTTGGCTAAGCACCCTGAGGCTCCTTCCTCAACCCTTGTTCACAATGTGTTGCCAAGAAACGCATATTTCTGCCCATTCTTTGCCATAGATCTACTATTAAATTATTATTTCATCCCGCCAGAAGACTTACAACTCCGTTATCGTTGCTTTCGTGTTTTATTTTTATTACTTTGCTTTCTCCCCCCCCCCTGTGTCTCTCTTTTCACTTATTACATTTTATGCTGCGAAATAAACACTATGGTTATTACCACACGAAAACAAGATGGGCTCCGAGCAGGGAGAAAAGGAAACCTCGCCTGAACAGGCAGCAACAACAGAATAGCGCCCACGTGGTCTCCAAAATCGCGCCCTTTGCCTTCGCTAAGCGGCCCGGCACTCAGGCTAAGACGTGACTGACATAAGAGAAAGAGGAGTACAAAAAAGTCCAGGGTGGAGCAAAGCTTGGCGGCAGAGATAGCGACGATGTAAATCACTCCGGCGACCACGGAAACGTGCCTAAGTGCCGCTACTGCCACGCGCGCACATCATCGTGCTCTCTTTGCTTGTTCTTCGCACTTTGCGCGGAGCTTGCAAGCACGCAGCACTGAACACCCGGATTTGTTTCTGTAGTGTTTCCATATACCTCCTCCGGTTGCGTGTTTTTTTCAGTCGTGGCACAAACAGCATGCGACATTTCTTTTTCGGCGGCAGCACAGAAGCCTCTTTGGAGCAAAAACCCGCCGTCCGACGGCGTTGTCACACCATTAGGGGGGAGGGGGTGGTGTGAAAAAATAAAAGCAGAACTGGAATGGAATTGAAAAACGAAGTTCAGTTAATTTGATCAACAAGAACTCTGATAGTCCTTGGCTTGCTAGTGTATATATACGTATCTATATATTTCGATAAAAAAAACCCTAGAAAGTATGGCCGCCGCGGTGGCTGAGTGGTTATGGCGCTCGGCGGCTGACCCGAAAGACGCGGGTTCGATTCCGGTCGCTGCGGTCGAATTTGGATGGAGGCAAAATTCTAGAGGTCCATGTTCTGTGCGATATCAGTGCACGTTAAAGAGCCCGAGGTGGTCGAAATTTCTGGAGCCCTTCACTACGCCGTCCCTCATAGCCTGAGTTGCTTTGGGATCTTAAACCCCCTAAACCATAAACCAAACCGAGAAAGGACGCACAACTTTGCCCGGTGAGGCGTTACTGGCGCAACGACTGTGGGCCCCCAAATTGTCGCACAAGTGTGGGACTGATCGTATTCTAATCTGCGTGAGATCTAGCACAGAACTACTAGTCGTAACTTGTGTCAGCTGTCCTTTGGGAATTGAATGAACCGTCAACAAACATATGCATGGGCATCTACAGGAGCCTGTAGGGCCTGCAAATGGGCGCCACTGCTCGAGGTTCACTCCCGATGGACCATGCGACATCATGAGAACACAAAAAGCTGCGCATGAGAACTCTGGTCTAAGCAGCGTTGAAGTGGCGCAGTGCTGATTTCTTAACGTAAAACTCCGCACTGTTGGGATTCAGGTAGGCTCACTTGGCCGGAGAAAAGACGAGGACGATCGGAGGAAGAAAACTCGGAAAACTTTATACAAAGACTATTTACATAACTTACAAGTAAGGGCAACTGAGAGTGCTTCTCAATAAAGAGAGCTTCTTGGCAGTCGGGAGTCTCTCCCAGCAAAGGGTATCTCTCAAGAAGGGGGCTCTCTCTGGTACCAAACCAGCAGCTCGTTAAATACTCTTCGTATTCCCCAGAGATCCCTAGCTGGGGAATACAGTTCGAAGAATGATGTCCAACCACACGATGGCACTGATGGTACCACCCACGGCAGGGCAGTCCTGATGTTCTCTCGCAGCTCGGTCGATGAAAAGGGAACCAGACCCGGTCACGTTGTCGTCCACGCGGCCTCCAGGAGGGCGCGCACGTGTGTCTGGACCGCGCCCATGTGGACCCGGGAGGCGCCTGCGTGACACAGGAATGCATGCTCTCTCCAAGCAGGGGTTGAAAGATCTTGTACTGATGACCGGAACGCGGAACCTCTATTGAAGGCGCGGCACTCGGGCAATTGTTCAACCCCAGCGTGACTGAAGAGGGCAACACTGATCTTGTACTTCACATCACATCACATCACTTTATTTTCCTTAAAGACCCCTTTCGGGGTGTTACATAAGGGGTGGGGTTTACAAGATGCAGGCGATCACAGAAGTCGAAAATGTGGATGGACAGGTTATGGCAGCGACATGGTGGGGAAGGCCGTTCCAGTTCGTTGCTGTTCGTCGTCTGATGACCGGAACGAATACGTGGCGACGCTATTATCGACGCTGTACCCGATGACCTGTTCGAACACGTGGGGACGCTGTTATCGTCGCTGCACCCGATGTTCCTGCAGCCACGTTTCTTCCAGAGGGCTCATTCACCTTCGTGCTGGTTTTCAGGGAATCCTCCCCCATGTCTAACTTCGCCGAACTCAACAGCAGGAAGGGAGCGCGAGCACAACAGCGCCCACCTGCTACCAGAGACATTTCCCGGGTTACCCTCTACTATGAGCAACCTAAAGGAATTTTAATGAGGACCATGGTGTAAGACGGATTATAGCGCCAATGTGAGCGCGCCGCAATAGTTGAAACGCGCAGATTATGTCACGCTGACATCATGCGCATAGCACATCCCTATGTTGTCGTCCTCCGCTGACCTTCTCTTCTGCAACGTCCGCATTTGTGTGCGCTTTATCTATCTTATCACCCTTCACAGTGGCGATGAAGATGACGATGATGATGACTTGTGGCTGGTTGCTGTGCAGCGCGCGGACACGACATACGTACGCTAGGCGGTTACGATACCGACATGATTACGCTGATGCTCCGTCTGTCTACCTATAGCTGAGAATTGAAGTGCGGCGACGGGTGGTGACCGGTTTGGCAGGAGTGTTCGTCAACGCTTTCTGGTTGTGTCGCGACGCCATCTATCGGGTGCGCTGTAGAGCTCCATCGCGAAGAAGCACTAGCCGAGTGCTTGCCGAGAGCCGTTTATGGGGGCCCACACCCAATGGAAGTGTAACTGAAGCCCGTTTTAGTTATACTAGTTGCTGTTGTCGTTGAAATCCGTATGTAAAGGCAAGCCAGCGCAAGAACCAACCAAGCTACGCCAGCAGGAGAAAAATAGAAAACTCAGAACGAAGAAAGAAGCCAAAAATAAAGAATCGAAAGAGGAAGAAGGAAAAGAAGACGAGGAGAAAAGAAAGAAGAAGCTACAAAGACAGAAGCGAAGTCGTAATCTCATATGGAAATTTCTTTGTTTATGCCACTACACCTGGGCCAATCCCCCCACGTGGGTATGTTCCATGTTTGCTGAGGTAAAGAAGAAGAAGAAGCTTAGTCAAGAGAGAGAGAGGAACAAGAGGAAGAGAAATAATAAAAAAGGGAAAAGAAAGGAGACAGGAAGGAAAGCGGGAGAAGAGAACAAGAAATAAAAAGAAAGCAGAAGCGATGAAGAAGGAAGATAGGAGCTAAAACGTGAAAGGGAAGAAAAGGATGAGAAAAGGAGGAATAAGCGAAGATTAAGAAAGCAAAAGCAGAAGTAAGAAATAAAAGAAGAGGAGAAACAAGAAGAGAAGAAAGAGAAAGAAAACTAGGAGAGGGAGAAGAAAGAAAGAAAAAATTGGTGGTGGTATAGCTCTGGTTAAACCTGGAGTGACGCGATAGCTACAGCTGGCTGAGTGGAACTTGGTCACGTGACCAACGACGTGACGAACCACGTGACAGCGTGGCGGCGCAGCCACAGGGTGGCAGCGCCGCCACGCTGACGGCTCTTAATGCTATCGCAATGTAGAAAAGAGATGGGGGTGAAAATAGGAACGTCGTGGCTTTCGCAGAATGTTCAAAACAAGCTGTGACCTATTTTAGCCACTGTTTGTATTCATTCACGTATTTATAACTATAAACCCTTAAGGTAATTCAAACCTTTAAGGGGAGGGGGGTGAAAAAAAGAAGGAAATAAAACCTGGAACCTTTAAGTCTACCCATGAACAGCATGTCACTAACTTACTCTAGAGCTCGCCTGGGTCACAGCTGGAATACAAAAGTCGCACTGAGCGCAGCAGTATAAATGCGTAAAGCTGAAGCGTATGCTTAAGCACAGGAGGGTTGCGCCTAAATAGCGATCTCGCATGGCTTTGTGTGGTTTTTGTTTTCGCTTTTTGTAAAACACAAAACTCACGTATTTCGAGACCCCATTAGAAGTGGTCATCATGTTCACCCTCACTCACCCTAGCTCTTGCAGTCCCCCACTACATGTGCATGGATATGTGACGACAAGATTAACGTTAGCTCAATACTGCATCAATTTTTCTTCGTTCTCATTCGAATTACAGTGGGCGCTAATAGTTTATTCGTTACATATAATTTGATCGTGTCCGCTGTCTCGTAAAAGTCCACAGAGCACCAAACACCCCCCCTGAGAAGTAGTCTGCTTAGTCCCAATACAGAAACGGAAATCCCAACGGAAGACGAACTTTCTCTGATTACCATTTCAACTCCATTAGTGTTGCCGCTGAAGTATGTGTATCCTGCTGTAACGACGGCGCTGCAGAAAAGAAACGTTGGGTCCTCACTCATTATTGCTGTCTCGCGCACTTCCTGCTGCGAGTTTGCAAATGGATCCAAGTTGCGGCCAGAGGTAATTTCTGGACAGAGGGGCCAGCAAGTGCTCGCCAAGTGCACCAACGGTGCCTGAAATTGAAAACACAGCCGTTGGTGTGCTTTCTCTCGCATCCGGTGCTTGCATCATCAAATGGTTTTATTTTCCCTTTATGCCTCTGAACACCGTGTTCTGAAGGGCGACCGCATTCTGTCTATGTACTTGAGAGCTGAGCTCCATAGCAACATGAGCCATTCAGGTTCTGCACCCCAAAAGAACAAATTCGTTCAAAGGCCGTATACAGCAGGGCCGCATATTCACTCAGGTTCAATCCGATTTTGTTTTACGTTTCACCTTATTATTAACTTCACAAGAGCGCTCATTAATTTGGTTCCAATCAGCCGGTTTGCATCTCAGGCTGGCAGATTGAAGTTAATGCAAGATTTCATTTGTCAGCTCATACAAGTTTTGTATTACGAACGAGTGGGACTCCAGTGATCAGTGAAATAAAAAAACAGGGAACTCAGCAAGAGAATGGTAATATTTTGCCCCACTAAGATTTTACACCTGGGCGCAATTTCTTTTCTTTTTGTTTGCAAATTTTTTAACTCTGAAAAGGCGAAAGAAGGGCTCTGTGCTTTAGTCGCCATGAAATTCGGAGGCTCTAGGCATAATTTCTAGAGAACACTAAGATGCGTAGATAATAGCATGAAAATAAAAAAGAGAGAACCAGAGCGAAGCATAAGCATAAATGGCCACAAATGGAAAGTGCCTTCACGATCAGTTGAGTTCCGCGCCTCTTTCTTCTTTTGGTTGCTCTAAATTTATCGCAGAGGTCATGAAGACGAGCGCCAACCGAGACCATTTGGCTTAGTAATTCGACCGCGACTTGGTTTAGGGCTACAGTTACTAGAAAAAGTAGGACTGCTGGAACCGACCTGCGACTGCGGGTTAAAGTTTACTTGACATTCGCATCAGTACAGGTGAATACAGCACTGAGCAGTAATTCAGCCAGCCCATGAGAAGGAGACGGAAGGCGGTGCATGAGTTTATTGCTAAGGCCAAAACGGAAAGTTCTTTCGGCAATGTCACCGTTGAATTTAATCATAAGTTGTCATTAACTAAAGCAGAGTATAGTTATGGCTTTACAAAGCTGCTCTGATCCATTAACTTTAGCGCTCACTCAGCTTTCTCTACTTTGAAGTTTTCCTATCTGTTCTTTTAATTGAGCAGCCACGGCGATAGACCGGGGCATATTACGGCTCATAAAAAAATCGCATAACGTTCTGCACGAACTCTTTATTCGGTCCCTGAATTCTTGTGAAAACGAGGGTTAAGAGTGGTCGATGTCCTGCAAAGGTTCCGCAAAACTAAAGACAGTAATGCGAACGTTTCTAGTCTTTACGTTTGCTACAGTTTTAAAGAGCGTAGACAGTGCCACACAAAAACAAATGAGATAGGACAGGGCTGTCAGAGGTAAATTTATTGTCTTTATCTTGCGAAGGCACCGGAAGAGGGCGTGTAGGGAACGGCGACCATCAATTTATCGTCGCCTCCTAAAGTGGCGCCCTGTCAGCCTTTTCTGAGGCCCCTGGCTTCCCAAAAACAAGCACACCAAAAGCAGCGGACTTCGCGCACCCTAGTCAGGTATTAATTTGGGCCGTCAACGGCTTCCAGCGCTCAAGAAACCAAAAAGATACAAAAACCAAGAGCGACCGACTGCCAAGAGGCAGACGAGGACTCCGGTGTAGAAGGGAAGGGCCTAACACGGCGCGGGCGATATTGAGGCAGCTATGACGTGCTTCAACACGTCGGCTGTGTTTGGCCCTTTTCGTGGCTGGCTGACCGCTCGTGCCAAACCATTCGACACAGTTGTTGAAAACGTTGATAGCGTTTCGATTGGAACGGTTTGCGGTTCTGACAGCTACTCTTGTCTGGGCTCGATTGTGTTCCATCTATGTCCAATTACGTTGACAGGGCGCGTAGAATTTTCTAAGATTTGATTTTCATTATTTTTCTGCGAGATTTTTAATGTTACAGTGTTCATTCGTTGTACTCGTCGTACTGATCAATAATTTTTACTTCACCATGCCTAGTTGCGATCAAAGTTGTTCTACTTATTCCTAGCAGCCTATGAGAGAATGTTGCCATTGAAGACGGGTTTACCTTATTTGTTCCTTCTACACACATTCAGGATCTCAAGAAATTGCAGAAATAATAGTGTAAGAACAACTAAAGTAGTCTGTCGGACGAAAATTCTCAAGCAGGATAGTAGACAGCGGTAACGAAGTTATCGGTGTCTGGAAAGAAAGCAACAAAGCGATCGATCCCAGAAAGCTATTCCAAGCGGCGGCTCTTCTGGGAACAAAAGAATAACTGAAAAGATTTTAGTGACAAAGTGGCACAAACACATTGAGGCAGTGCTTGATACGAGATTAAATGTGCGTCAACGATTAATGACTCTTTCAGTTATGAGCCCATAGGTGAATAGTGGTAAGACAGTACGTCGGTTACACACTTTCTCCTTCCGCGATATAAATATGCTGCTCCTCATAGCATAGTAGAGACAACTAATCTCACTCCACACTTTTCTTTCCATCCTGCAAATTTCTCTCCCATGTCCTGTATTGGCAATGACTACTTGCCCTAGATATATGTGCATCCTTTTTCTAGTACCTTATTACCCATTGCAAAGTTTTACCTCGATCGAAAACTCTTAGAAATTGCATTAATTATGTTCATATTAGTAATATTACAGACTGTTTCACTCTACTTGACTCCTTTCTCAGTCATTCCTTGTAACTAATTCATTTACCTACTTGCTAGGACAGTAATGTTGCGCATCGGAAGGTGCTAAGATACGGCTTGTTAACCATTGTACCTTTCGTTACAACCATTTTTGGCGCTATTTCCTAATGCCCATATGCATTACTAGGGACGTAATCATACATAGTACATAGGTAGTGCAGTTCATGTAGATGTTGCTTACGAAGTTTACCTATGGTTTCTTGTCGCCTTCATTTTGCATACCCAGCATGACTTTATACAGTCGCTTGCACTGAATCACATGCTCTTTTCTAGTTTCGAAAGGCTGTACAACAATACGAGCTGTGTTCTTTGCATATCTCTGAAATGATACAGATAGCGTCAATATCATCTACTCTCAATTGCTCCTTTCGAAACTGTTCCCATTTTGTGGGCTAGCCGAAGTCTGTCATTGCCCTGATTCTGTCAGCAATTTCCTTGGTAAATGTCTTGTACACAATGACAGATAACAAAGCAAGTTTTCGGGGTCGCTAGTATTACCTTTCATACAGATTACTCTATGCTAACGTTCTTATACGTCTCTGGTAATTTCCAAGCGCTAAGCCTTAAGGAAATGAACAGTTTTGAAACTCTCTCCACATTCTTCACACTCCAAAGATCCGTCATTCCTACACGTCGCCTTTCCGTTTTCCATATGTTCTTGCAAGTTGTTTTTTTCGCTTATTCAGTTACAAGCGGAATTTTTATACCTTAAGTGTTGATATTTCTATAGGTATAGCTCTTAGGTTTGGGTTTTGCACAACCCAGTAAATTACAGCTCTTCTCTCGTATCTACTGTGTCGTTATCGTTAACGAAAGAAATGAAATACCAGGTCCTATTCTCGCTTTGATTTCATAACAGACGCAAAATATTTAGACCCTACCTCACAGTGTTTTCTAAGTGCCGGTTTAAGATCTCCGAAAGCAAACCAAGCTTTTCGGTTTTCAAAACAATTGTCTTTATAAAAGAAATAATGCAGACTAGCTCAGCTAATCCAGGATATACGAAGCGAAAGATGTCGGTGTTCACTGTGTTCATTGGCGTTGGCGTTGACAATGTTCTAGACGGCGATGGTTTTGAGGAAAGGACAGGCGCATAATTGGCTCCCTGGATATGCGGACGCCTCATTCGTGTTTTGGTACATGTGGCGGTGGTGAGAGAGCGAGATGTGGCCAGAATGCATTAGCACTGCATGTCACCTCCGAGGGTGGTAGGGAGGGCGCGCTGCCTATCCAGTGTGCGGAACGCAATCAAAGCAGGCTTTTGCAGTTGAACACCAAGCCACGTATATGGAAGCGAGATTGAGGTCTACACTGCGCCACGGAGCCGGTTTGCGCCTTTCCTTCCGTGAAAATGAACGTCCCTTGCAAAGTTGTCAAGGCCAAAGAACTCTATGAACGCCGTCGGTTCACTTTTGTTTGGTTTTTGAGGATGGAAATGGAACAGTAACCCTCTCACATATCTCGGTGGACACCCGAACCGCGCCGTAAAGGAAGGGATAAATGAGGGCGGGAAAGAAGAAAGAGGGCGGGGGAGCAGCTGTGGCTCAGTTCTACTAGTGGCGCATGCGCAGTAGTCACTAGGGAGCGAGAGAGCGAGAGAGTCGGCGGCTGCCACTTGCGCCGTGCGTGACGTCACTCGTGCTACGTCATACGCCGGCTCGCGCAAAGCGCAGTGTTGACTAGCGTAGTGAAGCTTTTCGCTTCAAAAATGAATACGTACCTCTCTCTTTGCACACGGTTTCCATATAAGCTTCTGCCGAATTCGTAGAAGTGTATGTTCATTCTATCAGCGTCTTTTTATTTCAGGCTTTAAGAGCTGCGGTTTCGAAGCAAATATGTAAATTAGCGCAAGTGACTATATATTGCGCATTATAACACTGATTGCAAATTATACGCAAGTAAACAATGATTTAAGGTGCGCTCGCCACGCACAATTTATTGCACACTACAGAAGGGCAAAACATGCCGTGCGAGCTGTTTTTCAAAAGTAATGAACCGGCTGAAACAACCAGGTAGTTTGCTGTAATATTTTCTCTGCAGCGGTTTCCTTGCGCACATTTTTGATGTCGCTGCGTGTTTATCTTTACAAAATAATGATGCCTACAATGTGCACGAGCACGTTTAGAAAATTCGAGCTTATGCGTTTTTCCTGAAAAGAAAATAAGCATGCATGCCCACTACGTGCCATTGTCTCCGAACGAGATATGTGGCAAAAAGTTGTGTGACTTCCTTCGGTGCCAACTGGACAGAACAGCTGCCGGTGACCCTTACCGCGTTCGAAGCTCAGCGGAAATGGTGCAGGTCCTGGAAGGAGACAAGTTGTCGGCCTCGACTGGTCTTTCTATTGACGTTGATGACTTATTTTACTCTGTGCCTCACGACAGTTTGTTGATGCTGTCCGTGAACATTGGGAAGAACATGGCGAAGTCAGATTTCAGAATTCCGCTGGTGTTACAACTCAACAATTTCTGGACCTCCTAATGTTTTATTTGGATTCCACTGTTCTTTGCTTCCGGGACGAATATTACTTACAAAAGGCGGGAATTTGTATAGGTTCTTCAGTCGCACCGGTCCTATGTGAAATCTTTCTGGCCTCATTTGACCGGCGCCTTGACGCCAGCTTGAAGGACACAGGGATAGCACCTATTTTCAGATACGTTGATGACTATATTATCCTTCTTAATGGGCCTCCACACCGTGCCGCAGGTACGCTTGTAAACAATACTCTCGGTGCCTTGGGTTCTTTATCGAAGGGTCTGAAATACCCGCATGAACGTGCAGATCATGATCGACTCCAGTTTCTTGGCCTACAGCTTATTTCTACAAATGCGCATATGTGTTGCGTTTATCAGCCGGGCTCAAAGAAATTACTGTCCTATAATAGTGCCCATTCCAAGCTGGTAAAGCGTAGCATAGTACCTCTTTGTATGAAATCTGCGTCACGAAAATCTTGGGCCCACAAGATAGGTGAAAGCCTGCAGTTCCAGATTGAAAGAATTTTATCTGAAGGTTACAGAGCCCATCTGGTCACAGGCATGTCTGAAAACCTTTTGCAAAAAATTAAAAAACGGATCATGCTAGACGCAAGACAACAGAAACCTGTGCATGTAATGCCTTACCTGCATGGTCTTTCACACAGTTTGAAGGAAGTTGCGTCTCGTCACGAGGTTAAACTAGTTTTTTCGGCTCCCTACAAAGTGGCGAAATTATGTCTGATGGTAACCAAGAACCGTGTTAAGAAGGCCTGTAATATCAAGCATCAAACCGTGTACGCACAATGCACTGCCCATGTTGTGTATGAGAGTCCCTTGACGTGCGGCAAAGTGTATGTGGGGTGAACCGCGAAATGTTTCAATAACCGTGCCCGCAAGCATAACGCCACCTTTAAGAGCAAATCTGGAGGTAACCTTCTGTTGCACTGCAGCAGTTATCAAAACTGCTACCCCAAGTTTAATGAAATTAAGTTTCTAGCTAAGGCTCACGATAAGACCGAGAGACAAGTAATTGAGGCCTTTTTCATTGACCTAAGAAAAGACCAGTGCGTTAGCACGCTTTCTATTCACCTTTCTAGGAATGAACTATCCGCTTTGGGTGGCGACATATAGCCTCTTAACCAGTTCGTTGGTGTGTGTTTTAGTTTGCTTTTAGAATTTTTAATGCGCTTTTATAATTTTTTGCCGCCCTTTACATGCTATTTGTCCCCATCTCTCTTGTTTCTTTTCATTGTCAGGATTTGTTCATGTTGTTATGCATACTTTCACGTTGTTATGCACTTCTTTCTTTTCTCTGTCATCTTTCATGCAGCTCTGTATTCTCATGTTGTTATGTATTGTTATTAGCCCATGTGAATGCTTTTTTACCATACCTCGGCACGTGTTGATATGTTCACCTTCTTGGGTTTTTTTATAATCTCACTTTGATATTCCCCATTGCCCCATTTCTCTTATTTGGTTGTTAGGTTCACGCTCATTCATGCAGCTTGTCTCTGGATAACAGCGGATATATATGTGCGCCTGGCTTATTTTGTCGTTATTAAAGTTGAAAGTGACACTTTTTTCCTGTCGTCTGTGCCCCTTTTTCCTGTTAACGCCTCTTTAGCGCACAGCCTCTCAGAATGAATATGCACCAGCTAGCCCGTCAGAAACCCCTACTATGGCTATTTAACAGCTACTCACTGCAAAAAAACAATGCGATCTTATGACAAGACTTAACGATGAAGGCAATCCCTCCTCCCTCTTAGAAATACGGCCGGCAATATCAACAACCATGATAAATGCCATGAGGAGGGAAGGGAATAAATGAATGTAGAATAAAAGAAGGAAAGAATCCCCTGTAAACTGCATGAAACTATTGCAATCATTGGTTTCCGACGCATTTAATTAAACAGCAAGGCGGGTTTTTGTAATAAACAATTTTTTTCTCTTTTTCTTGGGGGGGGGGGGGTTGCGACAGCAGTTGACACGCCTTTCAGATGCCCTGCAGAAAATGGTCTAATGGACGCCCACACTTCAGGTTGTGGCCCAGTGGCAATGCGGAATTTTGAAACAGCAACCCTGTGCGGACGTCAGCAAATATGTGGTCAAACAGCTTTGGAGTGAACGCACCCACAGGGTTCAAGACGAGAGGATTGTTCCAAACAGGGTAACCTCGTGCATGGGATCGGTAAATACAAAAGGCATCCTAAGATGCATGGACGTGACAAAATTCGGCATTCCGCAGTAGAAGCACGAGAAGCGCACATCACATAAGTCTCTACATAAGTATTTCTGATAATACGAGACGGGCATGTTTCTTTGCTGATCCACACCAATGCAAGATGTCGCTGTACGGGTTCTTGCAAAAATTAGTTGTTTCGATCGAAGCTCAGTTTTTTTACGATGACGCGGTGGCCAGTCTATTAAGCAGTCTACGGGCATACTTGAGCCTCGAGATCAGGTCCGGTGGGCAGCCGTTCTGCAGAGTTTCGAGCTGGTATGTGCGCAAGACGCGCTTGCTGTCGATGTATGATACCGTGGCCATTAACGGGCACAGGAATATCTTTGTGTGGTCCTGGTGGAAATTTACCTGGACGGAAGCAAGATGACGACGTGAAAATGTTTACTGATATTGCAGAAAGCCACGTCAAACATTTCAGACAAAAAAGAGAACCGCCACTCATATCATCTCACCGATGTGCTAACAATCTAATGTGTAACATATTGCGATGAATCAATAAAAGCGTGACTTCACTCAATCTTACACATTCACTGTTACATTCAGATAGTTCAATCAAGTTGACTTGTGACAAAGATGGGAATCACAAATCGTGCAGCATCTGAGAACATTCGCACCAATAATGTTATACTTCTGTTGTTAAGAACCATCTGGGCAACAGTGAGAATAAATAATTTTTATGTCAGAAAGCATCACTGCGATAAGAACCACCGGCGCACTCGCAACAGTTTATGTATGGGTGTCCTGAGTCATTGTGCGAGACCGTCAATATTGACGAAATTTTTCGGTGCGAAAGGGACTCTCAACCTCTTTAACTAAAACTTCGCCGAAAAACGACGTGGTATTATTGACATGGTAACTCATGTCACCTACTGACACAGATGTGTTCGAGAAAGTGGAATCTTTCGCGCCATTCCATCTTTCTTGCACGCGGGTCTCCTGGGTCATCAAATCCATCATCTAAATAACTAAAATTCGCATCGTTCTACGCAGGGCCCGCCAGTTACAGAAAGAATGTCCTGATTTACAACCCAGAGCTATGAAACGTGAACCTGTCTTTGTATATCATTGCTCGGGAATTATTTTGCAGCTGTGACGTAGTGATTAGAGCATATACGTCATACGCGGGAGGCGGTGTCTCGATTCCCAGCGCCATTACGTAAACGCCGCTTTTCCAATTGGCACAAGGTGTACCCTAATTTGATGCTCGGCTATTTTAGCTAAAAATCCATGAAAAAAATGATCTTTGACCCTACCTGTGCAAACCGAAAAACTCCTATGCATGCCACTCTTGCGGTATTGAAATCAAATGATCGTCAGTCATCATTATCATCATTACATGTAAATACTTTGGTTGCCAATGTGGGTCTCACTGAAGTCTTCGGGATTCTATGATAGTATATGCGTGCTGGTTAAAAGCTGTGGTTGTACAGGAAAGAATTTCCTGTAAAAGCGTTCGTGATCAGGCCTACCTGCAGTGTGCCGTTTGTGAGGTAGAAGCAGATCGCCTGCCGTGTGCGCAGCCATGACCCCAGGCAGGGCAGCCTAACCAGGTTGTCGCCGTCCTGTGGGCGGGAGTCCTGCCCCGCATTTTGCAAGTGCTGCTTGATGTAGTCCCTGAAGTACTTGAGGAGAGAGATCTTCTTCTCCAGGTGCGACGGGTACTCCTCCAGGGTGGAGTAACTCTCGAGGCCATCCTGGTCTATGTACGTCACGTTCCTGAAACAGGGGGCGGTAGCTTGATAAGCGTGGTTATAATCTACAGAGCTGCGAAATCTGTTTATTGCTAATGGGAGGCCATTTTTCTTCGATGCTTTTACGAGGAGGGAATCATAAGTATTGCTGCAGGATTAAAACTACCAAAGTAGCAGAAAAGTACAGACAATGCGAAATTCTCCACTTTAAAATGGCCGTCCGTCCATTCCACGCTTCTGTCAATGCAAAATATTTGAAGTTAGTGCACGTTACTTGATACAACCTCTACAGTAAAGACATTCGCAGGTTATGTCTGGACCATGGAAACGTATGCAGGGAGATAACTTTAGCCGACCAGGTCATTCACTCGAGAAATATAAAGTGATACCTAATGAGCATGCTCTGCAGGAGTCACCTATCTCATCCTCAGTGTGGTTTCAGTAGGCGCAATACAAAAAAGCCTAGCAATTAGAGCTCTAACAGTAGTAAACCACAATCGGATGAACCATAATTACGCTGTGGTTTCACGGGCGACAAGGGGGTGTCGATTGCGCTTATTTTAGGCCATGTTAGTGGGCACCATCTGCAATGCGTAGTCTTTAGGAGCCCACGCATGCAGGATACTAAAATGCGCTAAGCGCCATAAGACGACCAACCCCAGCCCCCCCCCCCCCCCCCCCTTTGTGTGGACACCCCTTTGTGTGACAATTGTGAATTGTATCGGTTTAACGCCCCGAAGCGACAGGTATGGGCTATGAGGAATGCTGCAGTGGACGACTCCGAATTAATTTGGACACCCTGGGATTCTGTACGGGCGCTTTTGTATTTACCCTGCATGAAATACGGCAACCACGGCCGGCATCAAACTCGGGACCTTGGGATCTGCAGCCGAGCGTCAAAGCCACTGAGTCACCCCAGAGGGAACGAGCTCAAGAAAGGAAGAGAAATAGAAGCGTAGGCGAAGACTGCGCAGGGTCTCTGCATTGAAGCCGCTGCTCATGAGCCAAAGTTAACTGTTGCAGTTATTTCTCCCGCGCTTTTCCACTGCTCGGCTACACATGCGGTTACCTTGACTACTGGCCCGAAGATATTTTTTTAGGACACGCTACTTGTCCAGCTGCTTAAAGTTGTCTCCACTGTGCTCCTGTGTAGCCCCCTGCCCCCTCTGCGTCTGGCGGCGCTGGTCGGGTAATTTGTTCTTTTTAGTTTTTTTTAACTGACTTTTCTACTTTTTGTGCTTTATGTAAATATACGGTCAAACGTCCAGCCAAAGTTCCCTTCTACGTTTCCTTGAACTAGAATGACAAATAATGCTAATTCATTTCCTTCGCATCACGAACGCATGCTGCAGGGAAAGCGGTGTTCAACCCCCGTGCCGCCGAGTACCCACCGGTTTTCCAGTGGATGTAATTAGCTTTACCTTGGATTGCTGCTCGGCTTCTCTGGGTAAAATGCTTGGATGAAGGGTGTAAGAGTGCCCCCCCCCCCCCCCCCGACACCGTAAATATGAACTGTTTGGTCAAGCAGCCCTAGCGCCAATAAAAGAAAAGCCAAAATCAGCAGTAGCAACGAACCCATGATCGCACCTTTTTGCAGACAGGAAACAGGCAACAGAGAAGCTTACACGTTATTGCTGATTAGGATGGCACGGGTGTCATCGTTAAACAGCACTCCGATGCTGTTGTCGCATAGCTCGTAGGCGATCCCGTATTTGGCAGTGTAATCCATCCACTTGGTGACCCAGAAGACGGGCGTCGAGGCCGGGTCCTCCACTTCCTCGGGGTGCTCGAAGCTATGCTCGGGCGGCCGAGCGTTGAACAGGCGGAGAAGAAGACGCTGCAGCTCCCCCAGGTGGGCCTCCCGCTGCTCCCTTCTCTGGGCAGGGCCCGACGACACAGCAGCACCCGCACCCGGCACTGCATCCGGCGCTGGTGCTGCAGTCGGTGCATCCAATACTGGCGTTCCACCCGATCCAGTTGCTGCACAGTGCGGGAAATGCGCAGCCAACATTTTCAACTTTCGAAATAAAGAACTGGTAGGATTGTAATCTTCAGAAAGTTAAGCTCTCCTTTACTTCAATTTTATTTTGTGAGGTAACAGTTTGTACTTGCACTTCAAAGGGGGCCGTGAGACTTTCCTGAAATATCCAGCTTAACCGTAAGTGTTTCAATGCTTCGAGACCAATGCCACACATTGAAGTGCAGCTTCATTCAGCGCCACTCGGTTAAGTTTTCAAGATATCTTCGTTTAGGAGACACCGACAATTTTATCGAAGATTTGGTTATAGCAAAAATCGACTCTAGCTCTTTCTGGCTCTGTCAATGAAGAAAACTGAATTTTAAAAAATGAGATATTTCTACCCTCGCCCCGTGATCATTGACTCAAAGCAGATTATGCTTGCTGTGACCTGTCCGCAGGGATCCGCACAAAATTTGCCTTGCCGTCACCGCCGTTTTTTTACTGAGGCAGCTGATCGGGGCAACGCATGAACTTCATTTTTTTTCGTTCTCTATCTTATATAAAAGCGCCGCTTTTCTCGACAGACGCCTCTTTGTCGTTAGAACTCGGTAATCTACCGATACAGACCGAAGACAAGTTCTCCACAGTGTTCCTTTAACGGGCTCTGGTGCTGCACCCTCCATTGATGCTGTGTCTAGCACTGGGGCTGCACCTGATCCGGTTGCTGCACAGTGCGGGAAACAGGCAGTGGACATCTCTAACTTTCGAAATGAATAATTGATGCCCTTGTAATCCGACACAAAAGAGAGCCAGGTCTATACGAAATTTCTTGAGGAACGAGTTTATACATACACATCAAAGCAGGCCTATGAAAACGGTCTCTCAACATCGAGCTTAACTGTAAATGTGTGAATGCTTGAAGAACAGTACCATGCGTGAAGTACCGCTTGGTTCAGCGATTGTCAGCGGCAGTCAGCCATGGTTCCTAGAAATCGCCTCTAAGCAACCTGATCGACAGTCAAGCCGCGGAGGAAGAAAGAAACAAGGACGGGACGTCAGGAAACAGTTTCGAAGTTTTGACATAAAAATAAAGCAGGGAAAGTCTGCCCGAATGCGCCAGCGCATGAAGCGCTATACTGGCCAGGGTCGTGTCCGCGCCCACATGTCAAGGCGTTCGTGCTGCGCTTGCAGAGAGAAAAAGGATAGGGGCAGCTACAAGGGCGATTGGTTTGCGAAGGCCGGCCGCGTGACGTAATGCTCCTTCCTGCGTTTCTTCCTCCTTATCAAGCAGCTTGATATACTCGTCTACTTTTCTTCCCCGAGGCGGGTAGCACATGCTTACCGTGCGCAAAATCATCATGTACCATTGCCTATCGGTGTAGGCAAGCCCTAAAGTTGGCAGGCTTGAAGTTTTTGTTGCCATGTCTCTGATGATTCTTTGCGGTGTCTAGTGCTATTCGCTCACTGTTTTCAAGTGTGATCACGTTTACAAGGTGTTTATGCGTAAGCCTGTTCTGAAAGGTAAATTAGCTGGAAGATAAAGTTCTGTGCGCAAAAAAAAATGAAAACTGGTTTCTGAGGATTATTATTATTATTCTGAGGAAAGGTGAGGAAAAGAAATGGCGCAGTAATTGTCTCACATATCTCGGTGGACACCCGAAACGCACCGTAAGGGAAAGGAGGAAGGTGGGAGGGAAATAATAAAGAGAGAAAGGTGCCGTAGTGGAGAGCTCCGGGATAATTTCGACTGACTGGGGATCTTTACCGTGCACTGACATCGCACAGCACACGGGCGCCTTTGCGTTTCGCCTCCATCGAAACGCGGTCGCCGTGGTCGGGATCGAGCCCTGGAACCGCAAAGGCGCCCGTGTGCTGTGCGTTGTCACTGCACGTAAAAAATCCCCAGGTGGTCGAAATTATTCTGTAGCACTCCCCTACAGCACCTATTCCTTTCTTTTACTCCCTCCTCTATCCCTTCCCTTACGGCGCGGTTCAAGTGTCCGCCGAGATATGAGACAGATACTGCGCCATTTCCTTTCCCCAACAAATTCATATATAGAAATCAGCACTTTAACGGATGTTCTATAGCAGCAAGTGCGGCGCTGTAAAGTCGTAGTTTAATAATACTGGCAGCATATTAATGCTCGCTTAAAATTAACAGTGTTGCGGCGGAAATAAAAAGGAACGTAAGCCAACCATTTACGTGTGAAACTAGATCGGTGACACCAGCTGTAATGTGAATTCAGAAACATCTGCTTACCACATTTTCAGGGACAGTTAAATTGCTTGTCAACATTGCTCACTTTCACCATCGGAAACCAAAGACTAGAACCTTTCAATGGTAACTAACCAAACTGTCGGGGCCGCGAATTTAATCACGCAAGCCAGCAAACCTTTGCGTCCCACAGCAAACTTTGACGTACTCTTCTGCGGCTTCAGGTCCTTTACGGTCTCTGGCTTCTCCTGTAGGCAGTTCCTTATCGGGCTGATTTTGGCTCCCAGCTCTGCAGCGATGAAGGGATGAAGCAGCTGAGACAACTCTTGCCCCAAAACTCAAATACACCAGCAGTTCAAAGCTAGGCTCAGCAATCAGACCTACAGTTATTGTCTTAGGAACAGGAGTAGAATCATCTCATTAATGTGCAGTCGTACTGCTATGCCAACTCACTGCAACGAAGCATGAGAAGCGGGTAGGAAAGCCCACTAACAAAATGGCTACCTGCTAACACTTACGCGTTTAGGAAAACACCAGTCACGCTGCCCTTTCGCAAGAAAATGACTCTAATTAACTCATGCCTAAAAGAAGAATTACAAGCTAATTAAATATTTCACAAATCCAGAGTAGCCCGCACCACCATTCCACGCGAACGCCATCATAATCCTACGTTAACAGTTGGGCTTTTCAGTTATTACTTTTTTTTTAATTCGCCGGACTTTTTCCGATGATTATTTCTGAACGAAACTTTTTTTTTTACGGAGAATGTTAATTTCGACGGATAAATTACGGACTTTTTTCGGTGATTTATTGCGGCAGTCCTGGATGCCTTTTTTTCAACATGATACGTTTATTTACCAGTACTTAAGAAACAAATGGTACTACATGGAGCTGTGAATTGCTATCATCATTTAAGAAGCACCACAAGTCAAAAAAGACAGCCGGCAGGCAAAACAACAAGTGGAATTCCACTTCTAACAACTACCAGGGTGGCATGTTATCGTAAGGTTGAGCGAGACTACGCATGGTCTGCGTGCTGATGGCAGCTATGGAACTGCTCCTCAGTCGTGGCGGTAGCCAGAACAGGATACTTTTTCGTGACGCCCAAGCACATTCTCTGTCCAGTGTTCTATATGAAGTGATAGACTTACTCAACCGTTTAAACGTTCTCACCGTTAGCTTCTAGGCATTGAGGAGGTGGTGCTTCTGGACTGCAGAGTCGTGTAAGCTAGCAAAGCAACATCTGAAATCACACAACTGTGCGGCTTATTGAACAGTACCACCTCCTCAACACTACCCTGACTTACCTGAGCGTAACTCTGTCTGAGCTTAACTCTAACTCAACATCTGGCAATAGCTACGACCTGTATGTAAGGAATACCTAACTTTTCGGTTAAAACCAAATTTTTAAACCTGAATTCGGTGCACCTTTCCCGGTTTTCTATGGTTTCAACCGAAAGGTTCTGCCGCAAGTTACAATATAGCATTTCAGTGTGCAATCAATAGGCAAAGTCATGGTTCAACTCACCAAGGCTTTCATTTTTCTCCACGAGGGGTCTGCGGTCACCAATGTTCAGAGTAATGTTTAGTGTGTCGAAACGCGGCTCCATCACAAGGCAGGATGTCGGCAGTCGTGAAGGCAGCGGCCCTATAATCACAACAAAACAGCATTGCAGGGATGTGGTAAATCAGAAAACGATTACTTCCTGCATTTAAGTCTCATTACCAGCTATTATGAGCACCACCGATCTTTATCGACTCTAGCACTAAATTCACAAACAAAAATTTGTAGGGTTTTAACGTACGTAGTTAAACCGAGCAGACGTGCGAGAACAAGTGTTCATTCTTCAGTTGGAGGGGGCACTTAAGCTCCGGCCTAAGGGTACGACGTTATAACTTTAGTGAGTTAATGCCCATATATGCAGAATTGTTCATTCTCTACTTTGCACTTATAGACGGCGGCGACTCCTCATACCACTGCCAGCGCAGTGACGCAGCGGTTAAGCAACAAGCCACTGCATTGGCAGTAGCTGTTTCTATCACAGCCACCGCGTTAGGGTAAAAAAAGCCGCTGATTGAGCGAGAAGGCGATGACGTGAATGACCTTGAGAGGGGAGCAGTCCCGGGCATCCGGGCAAGTCAAACGCCATCGTCTGCAGGGCAAAGGCCTCTCCCATGTCTCTCCATTAACCCTGTCCTTTGCAAGCTGCTGCCACCGTATTGCCGCACATTTGTTAATCTCATCCGGCCACCTGACCTCCTGGCGCCCCCTGCTACGCTTGTCTTCTCTTGGAATCCACTCCGTTACCCTTAAGGACCAGCGGTTATCTTGCCTTCGCATTGCATGCCCCGCCCAAGCTCATTTCTTCCTCCTGATTTCGACTAGGATGTCATTAATTCGC
The DNA here is from genome assembly GCF_052857255.1 of Amblyomma americanum. Lineage (NCBI taxonomy): Eukaryota > Metazoa > Arthropoda > Arachnida > Ixodida > Ixodidae > Amblyomma > Amblyomma americanum. The sequence goes on along the minus strand of NC_135507.1, from coordinate 6,082,921 downwards.
GTTTGTTCCCTCACCCACTCTTCCCGCTTCCGGTCTCTTAACGTTACACCTATCATGCGTTGCATCTAAATTCCGTGAAAATTTCGTACAATAAGAGTTATGGCACGACTACTAAATTCCTATTTGGAAACCGGAATGGACATATCAACCTTAACACCATCACAGCGCATCTCTCTTGTAAAAGCAATCATTTAAATCATCGCGATACATGCAACCATGTCGTTTTGTTTTTCTTTTGCAAAAGCGTTCTTTTCCACACATCTGTCAATACGTAAAGGAAGCCAAGGACCACTCAAGCTGCCAACAAGCAGCTTTAACCCTGGCCTCATCCATTTCCCTGTAAATGGACACAAGTAAGTGAAATGAAATGAAATGAAAATCTCAGAAATAGGGACGAGCGAATACTCTAAAATGTCGAATAGCGAATCGAATATCCTATTTTATTACTCGCACTAATCGAATAGCGTATTTTAAAGAATATTCGAAATGAATCGAATATGTTCTCAACTTTTTGAACAGATTTAGAGTAATGGCAGAAGGTTCGAATAAGGCCCGCCGTATTTTTCTTCGGTGAATTCTCCAAAAACCGCCCATTCTGATGCCGCACAGCATCCTTCCGCGAAACGTATGACGCAGATGAAGGGCTCAGCGCTACGGCGCAGTCCATTTGTGTGGTGCCATTCCTAACAATTTTACATGGCCTCTGAGGTGGCATTACTCAGGCAAATTCATTAAAACGATGCCCTGACGTTCGATCTCGGAGGCCATGGCTCATACTTGGGTGCCACCAGTCACATTCTCTGCGGCGCGGTTCTAGTGCCGCCGGGTATCCACCGGTTTTCTAATGGGCACAAGGCTTCCTCCGGTCTGATTCTCGGCTTTTCCGGGGTGAAATGCTTGAGAAGAGGGTCTTTGACTAAACCAAGCAAATGGTAATTTGCTTGTACTAACTATAACTTGATGGCTTTTACCGTTAATATAATCAATGCGTGTTCCGACCCATTAGTAGACATTAGTGCTTCGTCTTTTAGCAGCTATATCTCTAACTTCATAACTTTTAAATTTATAGCACCGTACAGCAGAGCCACAACTGTCGCTTTAATATTTGGCGCGATTGCTCGTTCTGTACGAATGTTCGCACAAGTAGCGAAGATTAGTAGTAATATTCAATTCCTATTCGATTCAGTTTGAAAAAAGGATTATTCGCACTTCTCTCCAGTGTATAAAAGCAGCAACAAAGCCTACCGTAAGTGATGAAGTCGTCCTGCATAATGGCCTCGATGTTGGGCCGCCTTTCAGGCTGCGGATGAAGCATCTTCCGAATCAGGGCACGAGCCTGGGGACTCAAATCCAAAGGGATGTCGTAATCGTTCTTCCGTATGCGAGCGTAGGTGTCCTTCAGCGTGCTGGTCTCGAACGGAGGATATCCCGCCAGCAAGGTGAACCTGCCGAGAACGGTCAAACACCAATTATCCACACCCACACCGCATCGCCCATGGCTGCCATGAACCACGCCGCGTCGCCTTTCACAAGCTTGCACATTTTTCGATAGGCTGGGAACCAAGAGAATGACAAAACGAAACACAAGCTCGTGGAATGCAAGGTTCGTTGACGGCGATTGTAAAGCATTAAAAAAAACGATCAGCAAAACTTAACACCGGAAAAGCCCGAAATAATATTTCTTACAACAGAGGTTAATATCGGAGCTTCGTGGATCTTATGTGGGCCTCGAACTCACTACCAGGATGCACTTCATCTTCACTGAAGTGTCCTATATTTCCTGAAAAACCTGACAGCGTGGCATGTCAGCTCTTGTGCAAAGACAGTTGTAAATAGAACCTTGCGCAATTTCTTTTAGTGAGAAAGCACTACTTCACGAAGTCAAACCGGCTCATCGAGTTTGTAGGAAGCTTGACCTTGAGGGTGACCTTGGCCAAACAATACATTAATAAATGGATAAGATAAATATTTCTGAGACTGGGATTTGAACCCGCGGCAGCGTGGCCTGATAAGCTTCGCTGACCACTGCGCGAGAGCATAATGCTGTCGCGGCAGCTGACCTCACCTTGTATTAAACTGTAACACACTCTCCTGCTGTGGACTGCACGTCATGCACTGTCTTCGTCAACTAAAACTACTAACTAATATCGTCGCGTCGCCAGACGTGCCGGCGACGCAGCAGAACAAAACCATTAGCCAACCAGGCTAAATACATGCTTTTGCTCTCTACCTGTTTTAACTACGTTAAAACCCCACCAGTTTTTTTTTTCTAAATGTGCTAAAAAATCTTGTAGAAGAATGCATGCGCAACCTGTTGCTATGAAAAGTGTTCATCCCTGATGTTCAGGAGATTCACGTCCGTGCGAAATGCAAACAAGTGTTGAAAATACCCAAATGAAAAATACTCCAACACATCTAAAGATGTGATCAGAGCCATTTTATTGATTTCGTATGACGAGTGCGAGCCGAATCGTTTCAATAGCATACTGAACCTGAGGCAACCATTTAATCTGCGTAACCGATTGCGGCAGAGAGCCACTTGAAATGACATTAGAAAAGTCCCTGAGCTTGAGGAGCCACGGGTGCTGTCGGGCAAGGCTTCTTGGAAATCAGTTACAAAGGCAATTGTCCAGCAGGGGACTTAGCGTAGCGCACTAAGGCAGTAATCATGATGAATGATTTGACTCATTTAAAGTGAATGTTTGACGGTCCAGGCATATGTTGCGAACTTTTTTGGCGCCCATCTCGGGTGGTCCTAGGAATTGTAGGGAGAGTGGGGAACCTTATGGATTAGCCTTGATTGGATTTTATGGTCGCACGCTTTGCAACAGGTGAGGTCACTTCCCCGGTCTCTTCAGAAGCCAAAAACTACTGGGGCACTGAAGTCTGCTTACGTGCTATGAATACGAAAGCATTGCGAACTACTGCTGATTCCGTTGGTGCGTTTGTGGTGTGTGCGTTGGCGCAAACTCAGTTTGCGTTGGCCTCCAAACCGCATGCCATCAGGAGCTCCGTGGACTAATACCCACATATGCCTATTTCATGACTCTCTACTTGACATTCGTAGATGGCGGTGAGTCCCCATACCACTACCATGCGCAGTGATGCAGCGGTTAAGCAATGCGCCGCTGCACTGGCAGGTGGCTGTTCCTGTCACAGCCACCCGTAGGGATTGTGCCACCCATGTTGCTCTTACCGAGCAACTCCTCGCGCAGCCGGCACGACGCTTCTCCGAACTTACCCGAGCTTCCCTTATTGGCTGCAGCTGGCGCGACGCACCTCCGGCTTACCCGAGTTACTACCGAGTAACCGAGTTAACGAGGAACCCGGGTAAGCTCGGGTAAGTGTCCGCACTTTCTGTAACCACTTTCTCGTAACGCCACGCATGACCCATGTAATCCTTAAGCATTAATAATTATGAGGACGCGCGATGGCTCAGAGGACTCACAGTATACACCCGATTGACCACACGTCCACTTCGAAGCTGTGTCCCCTTTTGTCGAGAACCTCCGGGGCCATGTAGTTGGGGGTGCCGCAGAGAGTCTTCTTACGCTCCCCCTCGTAGTCGACACGGGTGGAGAGTCCGAAATCCGCCACTTTGAGCTCCATGCGGTCGTTGAGGAGCAGGTTGCCGAGTTTCAGGTCCCGGTGTATGACGCGATTCTTCACCAGGTACTGGCAGGCCAACAGGAGCTGACGCAGGAAGTACCGAACCTCGGGCTCGCTCAGGGTCATGCGGCGCCGGTGCATTTCGAGCAGAGACTAGAAAACATTGGAGTGAAAAGTTCGTTTACCTCACCTAATAAAAACCGTGCCACGTCCACAGTAGAAGGCACCTGGCTGTCAATGAGCGCTCACATATCTTGGGGAGAAGCTCCAAAACCTGTATTCTACGGGCATATAAATATGTGCACTATGCCTTGAGCTGTCACTCGAGCCGCTAAGTAGACCAGGTGTTTCAGGGAAGCCGGCCACTATTTTTTTTAAATAGGATTTTTGAGGCAAAGAGAAGCTTTTTGTGGTATAGTAATATCCGTGTTAGCGGGCGTCAGAAAAAGAGGGGGCGAATAATGTTAACTAGTGAAGTGATTAATTAAATTCTAATAACTTTTAAATTATTACAGATAGGCACATGATTGGCATTTGAGATTTGTAGCCGGCCGTTAGTAACAGCTATACCAGTTTTTAGAATTTCGAAGACGCGATTACCCTCACCGCTGTGGCTGAACTAATTTGGGCCATTTCTCGCGCCATTCGAAAACCGCGCGCTTGCCGGAGGGCGCAAAGCGTCGTCAATCAAATCTCGACACTCCGTGACGCACGTATCACGCGACAAACTCATCCCCGCCCGCATTGCAGTGCTCCCCGCTCCTCGCCACTTCGCTGCTTCAGCGCGGCTGGGGCGGAGAATCAAGTGCAATCAAGTGCCCATTGGTGACAGTCAAGAGAAGTTTGTTAATCAATTTACTAGATAATATGAATAGCCTGTTCTTTGCGTCCGCCAAAACTGGTACTAAAATTCCTCAATAAGCTACTCTTTACCTCAAAAACCGTTTTTTTATTAATAGCCGGCTTCTGAAATTCCTGGTAGACGACATATATGTGAGGATCGTGTAAGCACAAAATAATTACAGAATTTTCTGGGAGCAAGAAGCTCGATAGACAATATTTGGGTGTAAAACATTCGAAATAATGTTCCCACCCGGAAATAGTGCATCAAATGTTGCTTGGGCCTACAAAAAAATAAACGAAACAACCTAGTAGTATTTAAAACGTGGTAAACACTGTGGTGGGAATTGAGAAGTGTACAAAGGAAAGCATACTCGTCTTCTGCAGAGCTCCAGAATGATGTACACGTTGCTGTCGTCTTCAAAGTACCCGTGGAAAGCAACAATGTTCTTGTGGCTTAAGCTTTGATGGATCTGTATTTCCTGGGAGATCTGCATGAGACAGACACAAGCTACATATGTTAGTAGCACAGCGCTGAATTTTAAAAATACGAAGAGCTAAGGAGAGCAGAAGCCTGTCACGGCGGCAAAACGAACTTAATCCAAATATTTACTCCGGAATTTATAAGTATACATGCTTCTCACTACCTTGCTCATTTATTTGTAATTATTACCATCAACTTTCAATGTTCAAGATATGTAGAATTGTCAGCAAATGCACTAAAAGAAGTCCACAAATGATACTTACCTTTCTCTTTCGGAGGGCATTTGTGAGCAGCGCCTTGGAGACGATTTTTCCGGCGTAAACCAACTTCGTCTCCTTATCAATAAATTCATAACACTTTGCATAGCCGCCCTGCGAAATTAGTAAAGTTTCGATAAATGCCCTGCCTTTCAAACAACCCCTTTATATTTATGAAAGAATTCTGAACAAGCTCGTAAATGTAGACTGATAACAAGGGAAAGAAATAAGTTTAAATTCAAGAAAGGGTGGAATCAAGGTCCGCAATGATATTAGTTCGATGAGCAACAAAATTTAACGCTGCATAATAAGCAATAGGTTTACTTTCTCAAACAATGCCGTTTATTTTATGCCGCGGGCGCATGGCCTTATCATTGGCGCTCGCCGCGTGGGCGCTTGATCTTGCGCTTGTTCCATGGGGCGAGTACCTGGCTGCTTCCGAACGGTCGCGATAACGCGGGGCTGATTGTACGGCGTTCGGGACTGTTCACGACAACGCTAGCACGTAGCCTGAAAAGTTTGTAAGTTTTTAGCCGTGAACAAACTTTCCGTTGCTTCTTTTGTAGTTTTCTTTCTTTAAAGAGAAAGCTCACCCAGTAATGACAAGTTGCTCCAATGTCTTTTCCTGTCTGCTTTTTGTGCCTGGCACGATTAACTCCTTTTTTTTCGATTCCGTTCTAAAACATTTCCTGTTCAATTAATGCTGCCGGTTCACACGGACTCGCCGCTTACTGTTTCGTTACACAGCTCTCAAGGCACCTAATACATGTTCGCACGAAACAATTCGTCTGTTCGCTAATGATTCTTATCAGGTATGCAGAAGTTTACAATCGACAGTACTCTTGAGGACAATGCACATGGGCTTTTCGGTACGTTCATAGTGAGGCCCATATTCGCAGGCACTCTGATCCCAACGTGCGCGTGGTACTACTGACATTGAACTGTTCAGGTGCTCCTGCTATGTGAGCATGACATTGCCTATTAAGCGCTCTGCTTTCAAGGCTTTCATCGGCTAGCCTGCCTCGCGAAGTTCATGGTACATGGAAAGATAAACAACACTTGATAAAGATGCAAAGATCGCAGGCTCGCTCTGTAAATAGAAGAGTTGCACAGCAGCAAGAGGTGCGCATTGAATGTGTTACCGATATAATCTTGGACACAAGAGCACTGCTACACTTGCCGCCCTTGTGCAAGACGAAACAATGAAAAGTATAGTTTTATCGCCTCTTACCACTGACTCCGCTCTTCACCTAATGAGGGCGTGAACCCGGATTAGACTTGCACTCGTAACAGTTCCACACAGGAACGCGAACAAACGATGGTGTGACGTCACCAAACAAATCCCATCATCGGGACGACAAAGAGCCGCTAGGAATTTGCACTTCGGGTTCAGTTTCCTGCCTCAGGAGTTAAATTCAGCGCTATGATATGGAGCGGCGCTGCGAGGAATATGTCACTCGTCAAAAGCTGAAGTGCCTACCTTGCCAAGGAATCTGCCGCGCACATATACTCTTGTAGATCTTCGGTCAGTGATGAGTTCTGGAATGTCCCTGCAGGAGGTGGCCGCAGTCCTGGTTGAGAGAGCGGAGGCCATCATGCATGAGCAAATCGCTGTTCAGTGTTCAAAAGACTAGTGGTTCCAGCCTAGCTACCTCGAGGAAAATGGTTTGAAATTATCAATGCCGACCACAACCGACGGTTCTAGAACGTTGGCGGAAAACTGCGCGCGGAAAATTACGATGCCATTGGTTGACTAGCAGGCGAGAGATGCTGCTCATTGGCTGAAGGCCAGAGTGAGGTCCCGTCTTCTTCTTCTTCTTCTTCACCCCAGGTATACGGCACGTCCCATCTTCTACTTCTTCTTCTTCTCCCTAGTAAGTATGTGCCGCGGGCGCATCTGCCTCATCTTTCTTCACCCCCTAACAGGGGCGAGGTACCCAGTGCCAGTTCTGGCTAGATTGAGAACGCTCATTCTTTATTGACAAATTGCCAACTACTTATTGCATCTAAGCAGCTACGTTGGAATTTTAAGAGAATAAAAATAGCAGACAGGAAAAAACAGCAGGAAACAAAGGAAACCAAGGAAATATTGATGTGTATGAGATAAGCTAATCCAGGATATACAAAGCGAAAGATGTCGGTGTTCACTGTGTTCATTGGCGTTCGCGTTGACGATGTTTTAGAAGGCGATGGCTTTGAGGAAAGGAAGGGCGCATAACTGGCTCCCAGGATATGCGGACGCCTCATTCGTGCTTTCATACATGTGGCGGTGGTGAGAGAGAGATGTGGCCTGAATGCATTAGCGCTGACAGCGTTGTGGCTGATATTCGGCCCTGCAGCAATAGCTAGGCCGCAGCGTTCATTTGGTGATCAATCTCTCACGATCAACCATCAACTGCATGCCACCTCCCAGGGTGGCAGGGAGGGCGCGCTGCCTACACAGTGTGCGGAATGCAGTCAAATCAGGCTTCTGCAGTTGGACACCAACGCCACGTACATGAAAGCGAGATTGAGGTTTCCGCTGACCCACGGAGACGGTTGTGCGCCTTTTCTTTCGTGAAAATGAACGGCCTTTGATGATGATGATGATGATGAATTTTTATGGCGCAAAGGCATCTGAGGCCAAAGAGCGCCATGACAAAGGGTATTTTCGATTTCTCAAGGTGGGGTCAAAGACCCATTTCCCAAGCATTTCACCCTAAATAAGCCGAGCACCAGACCAGGGGAAAGCTTGTACCCATTGTATCACCGGTGGGTACCCAGCGGCACTGGGGATCGAACCCCGCACCTCCCGCATGCGAGGCGGATGCTCAACCACTCGGCCACCGCTGCGGTTGAACGGCCTTTGCAAAGGTTGTCAACGCCAATGAACTCTATGAACGCCGTAGGCTCACTTGTTTTATTTGGTTTTTGAGGAAAGAAAATGGCACAGTAACCATCTCACATATCTCGGTGGACATCAGAACCACGCCGTAAAGGAAGGGAAAAGGAGGGAGGGAAAGAAGAAAGAGAAAACTGAAAATTTAAAGTTGGATTTTGAGGAAAAGCGCGGCGCTGCGCAGCGGCGGAACACCTGTGACTCGGCGCTACTAGTGGCGCATGCGCAGTAGTGACAAGGGAGCGAGCGAGAAAGGAATATATCCGCGGCAAGGCGCGCGTCGTGACGTCATGTGCTTCCTCGGAGCACCGCCACGGCGAAATCGCAAGCTCGCGGCCAGTAAAGCTTTCGTTTTGAAAATTCTAACATGCCACCTGCCGTTTCTACTTAAGTCAAGAACAACAGTAGTGTTGTTCTTGTGTCCATTGTCTTCTTGAGGACAACGAAAACAAACGCAGGTGTGAAGAAATGAGACCTTTAGCACAGCACGTGCAGTCATCATCATCATCAGCCTGACTACGTCCACTGTAGGCCCATTACCTCTACCATATATCTGAAATTAACCCTGTCCTTTGCCAGCTTCCACCACCGTGTCCCCGCAAACTTCTTAATCTCATCCGCCCACCTAACTTTCTTACGCCCACTCTTATTCTCCCGCCCCTCCCGTCATCACCTCCATCTGGAAGGAAACGGTCTTGCCATATATTCATCCAGGACCAGAATAGAACTGAGAGTTTCAAAAAGTACAAAAAATTGGAAGGGACACTTAAGCTTCACCTTTAGTATATGACGCAAAAGCGTAATGGGTTAATTCCCCCATATGCAGAAGGTCATTCTCTACTTAACAGTCACAGATCCCTGTGTGTCGCACCACTCCTGGTGCAGTGCTGCAGCGGTTAAGGGATGCGCCACTGCTCTACGACGGCAGGTGCTGCTGCCAGCGGTGGGACTTGTGCGACCCAGGCAAGTACTAAGGCACTAAAATTAAAAATTACTATCACTTCCCCTATCGCGACCAACCATTTATTTAACTCCCACCTGCCACAATGGGCAGTTTGCTGACAATCCGGTGGGTATGTTGTGATGACGTCGCAAGGTCACATGACCTAGGTGGCAGGTTGCCTAGGTCAGGTTGCTCACAACCAGATGGGAAGAGGAACCTCACAGGTAACTAAGCTGTGGAGTGGACGCTGTAGTACTAAGGCACTAAAATTAAAAATGACTACTTCTTCCCCTCTACCCTCATCACCCCCCACCTTTAGAAGTTTTTAGACAATTCCCCACAATTTTAATTGAAAACCCGTGTTGTGAAGTATGCTCGCGGTAAGCTTTTGAGCATCCAGCAGCTGGTGTTGCAAACAAAAACAAAACAGAATTAAAGGAGGAGAACCATTGAATTTTACTACAGTAATAATACCACTAATAAGCGTTTTCATTTACAAAAACACAGAGATGAGTGAACCTTCAGAAGCCATAAAATGACTCGATGGGCACTGCCCGGCATTCGAGAGCATCAGCTCAAGGGTGTATCACGAACATAACCCTATTGATTGCGCACATACCAAAAAATACCTAAATATTGTACTTAATCTGAGTTCGGAAAAACAAACTCCACGAGAATTGACAGCATTGTTCCCATAGTCGCAGAAACAAACTGCACATAATTTAAGCTATCTATTAAAAGGTTTTAAGCTTTAAGCGGCGGGACAAACATATGAAGGAAACCAACGGTCACCGAAACCAAGGTGCATAGGGGAATGCACCTTGGTTCTTGGTTTCGGCGACTATTGGCTTCTGTCTCTCTCTCTCTCTCTCTCTCTCTCTCACACACACACACACACACACACACACACACACACACACACACACACACACACACACACACACACACACACACACACACACACACACACACACACACACACACACATATATATATATATATATATATATATATATATATATAGATAAACGTATTTTTGATTGCTAGAGGTAAAATGCAAAGTTCAGAAACGCTTCATTTAGCCATAGATTAATTTTGAGTCAACGTTTCGGACAGAGCCTGTCCTTTCTCAAGACTCTCAAGACTCAGGCTCTGTTCGAAACGACGACTCAAAATAAATCTATCGCTAAATGAGGCGTTTCTCAGCTTTGTATATATATATATATATATATATATATATATATATATATATATATATATATATATATATATATATATATATATATATATATATATATATATATATATATATATTGCTTTCCTGCCACCTGTTCATATAGAGCTGCGGTGAGGTTTCGCAACTGTACTGCCAAGTTGATAAAGGGGGCAGGACCTCTGTCAAGCTTACGAGCTTTTAGTCCTGTCTTCTTCTCTGTCCAAGAGAAAATAGACAATGAAAGACAATGAAATATTTCAGGAATTCGCTGTCTCGGCTCTTACATTATCTCCCGAATATCAGCATCTTCTGCATCCTTGGAGTAGCAATGACTGGCGCTCGCGCAGACTAGAGGTCTCTTTCACGCGTTTGCGTTTCCGGGTTCCCCTTCTAAATTTCTACCTTCACAGATCTGGCCTGGCAGCTTCCCCACTGTGCCCTTTTTGTGCCAAACCTGAGACAATAGATCACTTCCTGCTGTTCTGCTGTCGCTTCTCTCGTTTGAGGAAGCGTCTTTTGCCAATTCCATTTCATCAACTGGGTTTGCCTGTGTCCTCCGCAGTTGTTCCATTGGCGCTTCTTTGCTTGGACGAAGCAACAGTAGCGTGCGCTCTGCTGTGCAAAATTTCCTTCAAGAAACGCAACGACTCCCATTCTAATTTCCTTTCTCTCTCTCTTCGCGATCTCAGTCAGTGCGAAATTGAAACATTACATGCTTTGTACACGAATGTGCACATAAAGCCGTTCTCCCGCCTTCAATCCCCTAGTTAAACGGACCACTGTCGTTGCGTGGTTCGATCTGTCAGCCTGTATCCTATTGCACTCCTTTTTTCCCTTCTAAATGCTCCTGTTTCCAGCAATTCACCGCCTGTGTCTTGGTCACTCCCCCGTAGTGGGCATGTGTCATCTTTGAGGCCAACCAAGCAACCAAAGTGAACAAGGGTCGAAAGGAGAGCCTCATTCCGCTAGCCTTCCAAGGTAAAAAATAAACCAACTCTTCCAAAAAGAGGTTTTACTGAAGTACCCTTACATTCCATGGTACCGTCCCTTCGAGTCTCGGGCGCGGTGTCGTTTGTTTGCTAATGTCGGAGTTAGTTACACACATGTATAGAACGGCGCTGTTTTCCGGCATCCTTGAGGGACTCCCCTCATTTACCTATGGAATAAGCGTGGCTGCTTGCTCTAGGAACACAAGAACACTTGGACTTTCGGCGATGTTATCTCGAAGCGGGGTCAATAAAGAAAGACGCGGTACTTGAATGAACCGTTGCCCTTCGGGCTAATCTGCGTGCTTGTTTATTCTCCCGGTTTCAAGCGACACCTTGCTCAAAAAGGATCACCTCATAAAAGCAAGAAGAAAAAACTGCCTCCGCTCTCTCCGAGAATCACTTGACGGTGACCAGGCACGCTCTCGAAGTAAGACTCCAATCTCGAAGAGGACCCCGGGGACTTAATTAGGAGAATAAAGCCTAGCAGTTCATTCAGAGGCCGAAAGCGCAACCGGTTGACTCTTGAAGACCCGAGGTTTCAACGAGTGGGCGGCGCGATAAGCCAAGCTAGTCAAGCCCTCTTAGCGTGTCCCTGCGTCGTATTCCTCGTCGTAATTACCTTACGTTCTTTCGGCAAGCATCATACGATCCTTCGATTCCGGCCACATATATATCTGCCGCGCACACAAGTGAGTTTGATTTACGAAATGTCAAGTGCATTGCCGTTTACGGTACGGAGCGCAAATAGTTTCCCGAGCACATCTACAGGAAAGAAAACCAGCTCATCCATGTTTCCTTACAGCAGTGCGCGAATACTTTTTGCGTAGGAAGAATGTGTTTTAGCTCAACAACTGAAGCGGATTTTGCAATCACTCTTCCTTTGATTCATATCCTAGGTCTGCGCACTGTAAAATGATCGGAATTACTTTCAATGCGATATCTGGCTGTGACATGCATTGGTTTGTTAACTCTTAGCTCATGACATCACATACGGTGCCCACCAATGGTGAAAAGCAAAAGAGTAAAGCAGCAAGCCAATCAAGGCAAACAAATGTGCGAATGCACGAACTGCGTCAGATGTGTGGGATAGCTTGAAACACTGAGTGAATGTATATGCACCGTTCTCACACTCCTGTCAAGTAAAATCAATGTCCATAGGTGAGTCTTATAAGGATGACTTCAGATTATGCAGAACTGTAGACTGTACAACTTGAATAAGACTTGGTATTGGCGTTTGTCAATGAATATACCCCGTGACCCCTTTTTATTAAGCTTCAGCTGTGCCTGCCTGAAGTGTGCAGCCATTCACAACCACCTCCTTGCGTGTCAGCAGATGTTTTAGCGATGTTGTTCACCGGTCATATTCCGGCTGAGCTCTTGGCAGCGGAGCCTGGTTTCCCAGGGACCCGTTACAACGCACTCACTTTTTTTCTTCCACGCAGCCAGTTTCGTTTCTGCTATTGACCTGCTTCTTGAGGTCTTGGAGCCGCGTCAGCAGTGCCTTGTACTGGTACAGGCCAGTCGCGAGGCCGAAAGGGTCGTTGATGAGGGAACCAGTCAAGTGCAACTGGGCTTTGACAACGCTCTCGTACTTGTCGTAGAACTCCAGGAAGGACTTGAGAATAACCTCTCTGAGCGGCGCAGGACACGGTGAGTTACCCTTAAGACAGGCTTCGACGGCGTCGCACACGGCCACTCTGATGGTCTCGTGCTGTATGAGAGTGTTGTAACGGCTGACATCGCCCGGCGAACGCTCGGTCTGAAACTGCGGGTGGTTGTAGTAAGGGTTCTCGTTCATGATGGACTGAATCGAGACCAGCACGCTCTCTATGGACAGTGCCGGAGACCAGGCCGGTCCCGGCCAGGTGCCCAGGATGCTGAGACAGACCTTGCCGTCCGGGTGGAAGTTTGGATTGAGGCCCACCTGGCCTCCGCCCGTGGTCATGATGCGTACTCGCGGAGGCTGGGTCGGGTACTCTCGCGGACACTTGATGAGAAAATGGAAGAAGCCACCTTCGTAGGGAGTCTCCGAGGGCCCCAGTATCAGCGCGTCGATCCTGGTGATGTCGTTGTCTTCGGGAGCGATGAACACTCCGGCGGGCTGCGAGGCAAAGATCTCCATGATGTCACGCTTGGCTCGCAGAACACACTGCGGAGTCGGTTCTTCGTGTTCGAAGCAAATGGGGTCCCAGGAGTTGGGACTCGACGAAAGGAAGTCTGCCGATGAAGACCTGCCGGCTCCTTGAGGGTTCGCCATGTTACCGCAGGATTTTGAAGGGCGATTGTGGATCACGCTATCTTAGAAAACTTCGGTACAGAGCTCATGTCTCACCCACAGCCTTTCGTCGTCTTCTTTTACTTCCTTTTGATCAACTATGCTGCGCCATAAGAAGATTGTTTGCTTGTGCCCTTGGGAAATGGTACGGTACGTACCCACGAGGGGAATTGGCCACACAGGAAAGCATCAAGGAAAGCTGACATTGCACATGATTGTGCCAAAAGAGAAAAATAATGAAAAAGAAGCAAATATACACAACTGAACAAGAAAATATCTGAATTTAGAAGGGGGAAGAAATGGCAGGTTGAGGAGGAGTTGCTGGTCGCAATGTCGAGATCTTTCTTTTTCACAGATGGCTGATGACGTTGATCGTGTTTTCATTTCGACAGCATGCCTTATTAGTCTGCATTAGCCGCCGCGCTGTCTCAGTCGTTGTAGCGCTCGGCTGCTCACCTGAAAGACGCGGGTTCGATCCCGGCCTCGGCGGTCGAATTTCGATGGAGGCGAAATTCTAGAGTTCCGTGCGTTGTGCGATGTCAGTGCACGTTAAAGAACCCCAGGTGGTCGAAATTTCCGAAGCCCTCCACTACGGCGTCCCTCATAGCCTGAGTCGCTTTGGGAAGTTAAATCCCATAAACCAACCGAACCAACCAACGTTATGGCATTAATAGTCTCTCACTGATGGCAGGAAGCATATCATGGCAATGATTAAAGGAAGGATAGATCCAGTTCAAGCTAAAACTGAACTTCTGTGTGGAATCTGTGTAGACGATCATAAGCTTTGTTAGTTTATGTCGTTGTTTATCCATAGAGTTCGAAATTTGAGCTACAACGGCACTACAGCTTAAAAAAAAACGAATTGTATCTGCTGAGACATTATTTATTCACCCTCAAAACATATGAAACGTTTCAGAGGAGGTGGGTACAAGAGATGGACGAAGAGAAAACCTGAAGATGCAAAGTAAAGCTTCCTTCCTTCCTTCCTTCCTAAAGGGGATAAAAAATCACACGCATGTTCTAAACATATAGTGCAGCATTTAAAAAAAATTTTCAGGGCACAGTATCAAGAATAAAAAAAAACGATCGCCTAAGCATACAGGAAATTTTGCATGGCGTCTTTAAATGCCATAATCTTCAATGCAGACGAGGAGGGGGAGGGGGGAATGTTTCAACCTATTAGAGTTTTCAGCAATATGCTCTGCCGTGGGGACTCTATATAGAGTATTGCTAAATTAACTGATGAATATACTTTAAAGTTTTTCAACAATTTTGAATTAATCTCATCAACAACCCAACTGGGCGAAATCTTCAAATCTCGGATCGAATTCATTACTCCTACGGCTGAATTTACGACGACACCATCCATCAGAAAGGATGTGCGATTGTGAAGTTCTGGTATTATAGCGGTACAGTGGCATCTGCAAATTACTTTGCAAAAATAGCATTGAGTACATTATAGCATTCATTATTGAGGATGGCTTCTCCTCCATCGTACGCAAGTGATATGCCTTTTTTTTGGGGGGGGGGGGGGGGGGGGGCGGCTGCGTAGCCGACAAGAATTTTGAACAGCTTTTTGAAAGACGCGAAAGAAGAGTGTCAGTGAAAAATGAGTTTTTGGCTTGTTCGAGGGCAGTGCGACACTGGGAAAGAACGTCGCGGTACAAGAGTCAGTGTATTGGGCTGTTTCGCCTGCATACCTTGCACCTATTCTAAAAATTTTTAGATATGTCGATGAGTTCCTCATATTTTTTTTTAATTCTGGATTCGACAACTCTTTTGAAGCTAATGTTTATTGGGTTTTAAATGTTTTTAACCTCAAAGGACGTGGCCTTGTGTTTATACACGGACTACCAAGTAAGAAAGGGGTACAATTTTTAGACTTAAGACTGGCGTTCCGAAAGGGCCACTTATGCTGGGGTTGCTTTCTTTGAACCAGCAATAAATCGATGCCCTTCAATTCGGCACACTCAAAAATAGATGGAAGCGGGCAATTTCCTCGCTGTGCTTGGAATCTGTGCTCTTTAGCTCCTGTGCGCACCAGATGCGCGCTAGTCTCGAGAATCTGGCCGGCTTGTGGCCGCAGGCTTCCCTTCGATGGTGCGGACTGCAGTCGCTGAAATCATCCACCAAAAAACAAAAGGCGGCACTGGACCAAAAAGATCCGAAGATGGGCGCACCACGGCCGAACGCGAAGTTGTGCCATACCTGCACTACGCGTCGCACAACCTCAGAAAAGCAACGAACAGACGCAAGGTACCGTTGGTTTTTTAAGCCCGCAAAAGCTATTTAAATTTCAACCCCAGACGAGCGGCCCAGAAGCGCCCGGCTGCAATGCAAAGCATGTGACAGCATGCGTCTGCTATGTGCAAGGATGGGGTATAAGAAATCATTCTGACCTGTGGAAAGCCCTACATATGGCATACCGGGCGATGTTTTAACGACCGTCTTAGGCAGCATGACAAAGAGTTAGAAAATAATGATGATAAAGTTGTCAATTTGGTCATGCGTGTTGACACGTCCAAGTTCGGGGGACGATTTAACAGAGCGAGGATTCTATGAAGAAGCAAGATTCAAAATGCCCGTGCTATATTAGACGCGTACTATGTAAAGAAAAAAGCAAATCAATGCGCAAGCGATGTGTCGACGAACTTGTGTGAGGCGGAGTTCGATTTTCTGGGTAGACACCATAAGGCTGTGTGGTAAGTTTCGGCAAACGCTAAGACTGCGTCAGTTGGACAGCGTCTTGGTGTGATTAGAGTAGGTCACAAAGTAAGGGGCATGATAACCTTCGGTTTGGCACTCTCTTCATTCGGTATAATTTAATGAAAATTTTGCCTGACAAGCTCATTTGCATACGTGGCGACCTGACGCACTAATTTTTTACTTTTTCGATGTTGTTTCGGCATTGTGTACTTTTGTGTGTGTTTTTTTACCAATTTTATAATTCTACAAAAAAATTCTTTAAGTTTAGTAACTGCAATAACTAAAGCCGAAAAAGAGGCGCGTGTCGAGCACGCACTGAATGATAAGAGCGAAGCTCGGTAGAACAGGCAGTCTTTTATGACGCCCTTTGTTTCAGTAATCCAGGCACGTGGCAAAATGTAAATCCGTCTCATTTACCGCAGCGCAAACCTTTCGCCAGAGCACCGGGGCCGTTATTTCGAGCATAGCGCACACTGCTCACGAAAGCGTACAACTCTTCTTGTGAATACAAATGCGGAGCAAGGGGAGCGCGGACAACTGGAAGCGCGAAAACGAAACAAAGCAAAATCGAAAAAAAAATTAAAAGCGCCTACGAAACTTGACTTCTCTACCGAGGGGGCGCTGCTTAACCTCCAGGAAAATTAGTTTATTCTGACGGAATGATGATAAAGAGGAGAATTTCATCACTTCCCGACACGAATAGACGGAATGTAACAATGAAAGAAACACAAATTCTACTCAGTAGGAACGTAATGAGATGTGCACAGGGTGTCGTCAGAAAAAAAAAACACAAGTATTTTGAGACTACATAATTCGAGCGCTGATTATGCAGACGAACGGCGAGCTTTTTGTCTGCTTAAGATGTTTTACACCACATGACATAAAGTACAAAGAGAAGAAGAAAGCTAAATGTAACCGTTTCTTATCAGTTTTTTTTTTCCTCTATAGGCATTACTACATTGTAAAACTCCGAGACAGCTTGTGGATTGGACTAAGCTATAGCCTACTGACCTTGACGCGGACGAAGCTTTTGATGCCTCTGTCGCTTTCAATATTCACTATATTTTTTACTGTTGTGATCGCTTAATAGAGACATTAGCATGGCACTCCCCGCCACCTCCACTGCTAGCCGTGTACCATGTGCAGCGACTGCACATGCGCAGATGGTCTCGATGTGGCAGGTGAACCCGCACTTGGCCAGCACCTGGTGCCATCTGGTGCTCCTAAGGCCTATCCGCGCATGCGCAGGGGAGGCGCGCGATACGCGATAAGCGGTAGTGGTCGCGGTGGCGCTATGTTAAAGGCCTCTAATATTTTGTTGTTTTTTTTAATCCACACAGCCCTCTTGCAGCACGTACCGAGTCACTCGCTCGTAGTAGAGCGAATAAAATACAGACACGCTGTACATTCATAACTCCCGATCAATACATGCCGAAAAAAGGTTAGGTTAGCCACTGAAACCTGCATAGGCGAATTCCGTGTTGTTACATAACTGCGAAAGCACGCGAAAACAATGCACAGCAACCAAGAGACTGGTCAGTAAGCTTATATTTCATCCACACCAACGTGCGAGCTTTGTTCCACGTATTTGTTCTCAATATAACTATATTAAGCAACGCTATGACGAAAAATAACAAGGAAGCGCAAAGAATTTTGTTTACAAAGTACCGAGCTTTTTTGATGGTGATGAGTCTGAATAACAGATCAAAGAACTTCGAAGCTGCTTGATCTTTTAGGAAACACTAACAATATTGAATCTGCAAAAAATAAAATCAGCACCGCCGCATAGATTTCGCTTTATCCGTGCAAGCAGTGCCTATTTTATAACGTGTTTTCTGTTCAGTGGTCACACTGCCTGGGCACAGTTATTTCCTAGGAAGGCAGGCAGCAAGGCAACAATGGCGGAAAGTGCTGCATGCAACGCAGCATTTCACGCGCTCGACGAAAGCAACGCCACCTCGGGGCGCGTAAACGAATAGTTTTCCCAGTGAAAGCCCTCATTTGCATTCCTCGTTTAGGTAGATGAGAGGCTGAATCTTGCATGACATTTCGTACTGTCGGAAAATGCCGTGCTTTTCATCTGTAATCAGCGCGACTGGTGAGAAAATGCGAAGCCATGTTTGCGGGAAACAAAATCAGCCGGCGTTACGTGGCGGGTTAGAGGACGTAAAGTGTTTCCAGTGTGCTTGGTTTGTAAATGACGCGTTTAGACGACGCACAGTGGGCCCAAGATCAAGCTACTACTAAAGACAAATCCTCGTCTCTATGCACATGCAATAAATAGCACAATGCGCTGCTACAATAAATCATCGGTATGCACAGCATCTGTAGCACAGTATATACAGGGTGTTTAATTTTATTCGGTACAGATTAGTACTTACAAAACTGTGATAACAGTTAGTGAGCCCAGCATTTCAGCTTGGATTACCTGGAAGTGCTGGTGGATACCTTTTCGTGCATATTTGTAAACATTAAATTATTAATGACAGAACATACTCTAATTTTGAACTGAATTATATTGATTTCAGTAGAACTTTTTCTACTAACACACCCTATACATGAGTGGCTACTCTCTTCTGGGAGAAGGAGAAGTGCTGAAAAGGAAAGAGGGTAAATAGTAGATGAAGTGCTCCATATAGGAAGCGGAGCAGTGTCCCACAAGTCAAACGTACAGCCAGAACAATTTTAAGGTTATGTTCGTCCCAGTTAAAACCGCAAAACATTTTTCCTCGCGCGAAGGTCAGCAAACATGAAGGTGCAAGATAGCTGAATTTTTCGGCTAGCTATGCTCATGTATTCGTTGCAGCATTCGTGCTAAAATAAACTGTGTTAGGGAAGTTTAATTTGAGTAGGTTAAGCCTGAAGTTACGACGTTCAAATCGCGTTAGACAGTACATGTTCCCTATATTTCAGCAAAGCATCGCGCAGTTTCAAGCGAGGCTCGGTCGATTCGCGCGTAATCTGAATTGTTGTTTCTGTTCTTATCCTGAGATGATAAATGAAGTATTTAGGAGCACCCATTCTGCCTTCATTTCTTTCTTCTTTTTCTTTCGCTTGAGGAGAAGACAGACGAAGATGGAAAAGACTTGAGGGCGAAACAAGCCTGTCAGCGAAGTTGTGCAGCAGATGGTCGCGCTCAGGGTTTTCTTACAGAAGTCGAAAACGGAGACACATAATAACTCAGCAGCTAACGAATAATTTTCCCTTTAATGGGAAAAGTGACGTCCGAGGAGCTCACACTTATCGACAAGAAGCTGCAGTCTGCTTGGATGTCGTTGAAGGCTGTGGAAAAGAAAAATCAAGTCGCCGTAGCACTCGACTTGAGAAAACAAAGATGTATATGACACTTGCTTTATTTCCAAGACGTTCGGGGCGAACTTTTACTCGTGTTCAAAATTCGATGTCGAAATGCCCGGAAAGAAAATAGTGTGAAAAAAGAGCTACAGACCAATGACATCGAGCCGGAAAACTGCTCCGTCGCGTTGTACGAAGACGAAGCTGGCGAAAACCTTCCTGTATTTCATCGGCGCGACACGCTACCCGTCGGCAAAGCCATCAAGGCACTTTGTCTCCCCTTTGTCGTTGCGCAACTTCTGCTCCGGAACAGCGCCCTAGCGACTCGACAGATGGCGTGCTTGTATATTTAGGAGATACTGTTGAGAAACAACAGACGCGTCTCTATGTACTAAAATATTGACGCACGTTAAAAAAAAAAAAGCAGGAGGTCGAAGCTGAAATTCATAGGTGATCAATGCGACTGGTGCAAAGGGGTATGCGGCCGCCTTGCGACTCCGGTTTTATGGCTGATTTGTGTTGACGAACATAATTCACTCACACGAACGGCAGTGTCGATTTTACAATCCGTTTATTTTAATTCTGTCTAGTTAATTGAAATCAGATGTTCAGTATCAATTAGTTTCCTCTTCGATGGTGGTTCTCCCGTTTTCACTTTCCTAGCGAATCTTTAACAAAAAATACGAAATTTTTGCTTTGAGGAAAGGAAATAGCGCAGTATACCTGTCGCACATCTTCGTGGACACCTCAACCACGCTGTGTGGAAACGTATTAATAAATTAATGAAAGAAAGGGGTGTCATGGTGGAGGGTTCCGAGTTTCGGCCACGTGAGGATCTTTAACGCGCACGAGTCATCAAATAGCCAACCACGCAGAGCTTCGCCCATAATGGCCCTACTATACACTTAATATAAACTACTATACTCATATACACTTTTCTCACCTCTACAGCGTGGTTGGGGTTTTTAATGCCCCACGCACCCGCTTGGCCGACGTTTCATTTCATTCATTTATTTACTTTAAGGGCCCTTTCGGGCATTACATAGGGGGAGAATGCAATTAAACAACATTGGTTGCACATGCACATTAGTAAAAATCGCACTTACAAGGTACCCATAGAATAGATAACAGGAAAAAAAAATTTAGGAAGAACTTAAAATAATTTTTGAAACATGAGCGCCTATCGCAGGGCAGTTCTTGCGGAGATGCGAGCCTTAATGCAATAGAGCACACTGTGTTCGGCTGGCACGTTTGAAGCGTAAAGAAATGCAGCGCCCTTTACAGAAGCGCTCCAAGCACTAGAACGTTTCGTTTTCATGCCGACATCTAATTAGAAATAGAAGTGAGCTACTTCCTAGCCAGGGGTTTTTGCTGACTATGACTTCTACGCTGTCAGTGTGTCGTGAAGCAAGCTTTTCAACAGAGTGGTGAACGTGAGACACAAACTACCAGACCTAAGATGTCCTGCAGGGATTGGCGTGGCGACTGCGGTCTTATTTCCGTTGGGGGAAAAAAAAAGCTGACGCGAATCAATCACGCGAAATATCAGGTTAACGTAACAACTGAGCACAATGAGCTTCACAATCACACTGTAGACAGGGACAGCGAAACAATTATAGCACATGAAAAGGATGCGATGGCCTGGCTTCTGCTGGAATCACTCTTTCTCCGAAGGACGTCCGAAGCACTTAACAGGCCAGCGGTAAAAAGGCCATATGGCGGGCACTGTATTTGCAGCGTCTCTAGATGACTTCATGAGCTGTTGTGCCCAGCGAATTTCTGTGGCATAGTATGAAGTTCTTGCGCCAACGCGTCCTTCCGTTTATATCCAGTGAACAGCGATGTCGCATTAAGGCGAAAGACAAACGACCAAGCGGTTTTGAGGTCACTGAAATGCCCGGAAAAGTGTTTCACAAGCTTTTGTTCTGGATGCCGTTCGAGCCAAAAGGCCGTCCTATAGATGCAGACATTTTGTTTTTCAGGCTGGACGTTTCGTACCAATGGATGAGCCGCCAGTGTAAAAAGCCCGACTCTCTTGTGCTGATTATCGATCCATACATCGTCGTTCGCAATAGGACAAACCTTAGTTATAAAACGCGCTGGCCGAACGGTAATGCGAGATGCACTTGGTCAGTTTGATAAATTTCCGTGAGATGGCGTGACATTTTGTTCGAAGATGTCATGCCCTGTAAGCATAACTCTTCAATCTAGCTCATGTCAGGTATCTTACAAGCGCTCAGTGTTCACTTCTGAGACACGCGCCACGAAAATCGAAAGAGGGGAGTTCCGAGGAGTGGTAAAACGTATGGTATATAGATGCGGACGACCGTTTTAATTGAAACAGCGATGGCTGAAGTCAATGGGGGCTGTGCATCAGCGCTCAAGGCAGTTTATTTTTAGATCTCAGAAAAAAATTTAAACATGGGCAGACAGGCCCCCCAAGCTGAAGTACGCATTGAAGCACGCATTGATTGTTAGTTGATGTCACCGCTTCCGGACGTCGTGCAAATAATCCTGACTGAGGAAGACCTCTGAACAAAAGTGCGCGAGAATGCTGACACGGTAGCATATTTATTTATTTATTTGTTTGTTCGTTCGTTTGTTTGAATACCCCAAGGGCTACGTAAATTAATACCCCTGTCACACGGGCACTTTCGATCCTCATTGAGTCAATGCTCATCGAACTCAATGCAGATCGACGGTTGTCACACGGCCACTTTCAAGCGCAATCGAGCTCGATCCTGCTTGACTCGATGCCGATTCCTCAAGAGTGCTTGAGGTTCCAAGCACAATCGAGAACACTCTCGCTCTCATGAAGCTATAAATATAAACACAAGTTAACAAAACCAAACCACAATTGTTGCTGTTGTAATTGATTAAAATGTAATACAGAACATTTTTCAGGTGCTATGCCCGCTTATATGCAAACATTTGAAAATAATCTCTACACCACGTTCCAAGCTTCGCCGTCAGTGTAAACAAAGATGGAGTACTCCTGCTCGTCGGCACGGAAACTGTGGAGCGAGCGCGAGACAGCCGCTCTCATCGACTGCTGGCAGGACCGCCTAAATAATTTGCGGCGCCAGAAGACAAACGCCGCAGTCTGCAGAAATCGCGGAGGCGTTGCGGGCCCTTGGGTTGCATCGCACAGCAGCAGAGGTGCGCCACAAAAACCTGGCGCAGATACGCAATGTACCGATTTGGCTACGGATTTGGCTGCCGCTGCCCCCGACTGCACAGTGTTGCCGGACATCGCCTTGTTATGGCTGTCGGCGGAACATTTGGCGCCACCTAACACACATGAGGAAAACTTCTCAATGAGCATTGAAAATGCCCGTGTAGCACCGGATGTTTCGAGCGTGCTCGAAAGTCTCGATGCAGATCGAGCTCAGTGAGGATCGAAAGTGCCCGTGTGGCAGGGGTATAACAGGCAAGTACTAAGCAAACAGAAAATAAAAAGTACAAAGCAGCACTCAAGAAACCCAATGTAAAGATAAAGGCGTTAATGTGGTTTGGAAACTAGATCGGTAACGCTCACTAAGGTGGCAGGAAACGAATTTTCTTCGTCTATTGATGGCACTAAGGGATACTTCTGATATTTTTTGGTGCGTGCAAAAATCGGGGATACCTCGCAGGCACCGCCCTAGAGATTGGAAATTTGATGTGCCGGGTATATATGAGAGGAGGCGAACGATGAATCGCCATATTACAGTGAACGAAGAAATGATACGCGGGAGAATTTTCGTCACGTGTTGTGAGTTGCGAAACACTCTTACTAGAGGAGTAGGACGGAGAAATGAATCTAGCAGCTTTCTTTTAGACTGACTCAAGGCATGTTGTTATTTTTTAACATGTATCAACATATCTCGCGCCTAGCTACAGCATGTTGTTAATTAGCGTGATGTGGGTGCCATACTGCTGATTATATTTTACTCTAAACAGTCGTTTTATGTTTCGAAAAGGAACGATCATTCATGCAAAATTCGATATACCGTACCAGGACACCTTGTTTGCTAATTTTTTTGTTGTTGTTGAAACTGTGACAATGAAGCCGGCTTTCAGATACGCAAGTGTGCGCTACAAATGCAGATTTTTTTTTTAATTTTTAAAGCTCCTGCTATATAACGCCTTCAGGCAATTCGGGGGAATTCTTGAAAGAAGAAGCCTCTTGCAACTTAGCTTCGATCATTGACTCTTAAGCATGAAGTCTGGGATAAGCTTTTGCAAGGAACAAGCAGCGCTTAGGAATGCCTAGTTCTTTGAGCGTCTTGTTAGTGGTGTATTCGACGTGACCATACTAAGGAAGGTACGAGCACATGTACTTGACATTTGAAACGCTGTGAATAGTGCAGTTGTTTATGATATACGTTTTAGATGGAAAGTCGTAGACCGTGGAGATCGTCTTATGTTTCGTCATGCTAACGCAGATTTATATCTGCCAGTCCTGACACTACGCAGTTAATTTGCTCAAATCTGTCTGTATAGAGACAGAATCGTAATGGCAGGCTTTCTGTTGGTAAGCAACACAACCATTGAAAAGTCTAACTGACAAGTGAATGTTAACCACTGTCAGCAATGCATATCAGGAAAAGCAAATGACATTGCATGGACTCCTCTGGTAGGTTTGCTATTTGACAGGTATGTCATTGGAAAGTAAATTATTTACAGATACTGGCTTGTAGCGGCTGTATAAGAATTCTTGGAATCATCTGGGGGAATGACAGTCAAGGCGAAGGCTGCAAACTTGGTTAATTAGACGCTTGTGAGGAAAACGCCCCAGTGTCTGGGAGAAGCCGATAGAGCGAAATGTGAATAGCATCATGTACATCTGCAACCAATTATTATAGCGGAGTTGCGCATAATTTCTTACATCCGGAATCACGCTGATTTTCTAGAAGGCACTTATTGTCCTTAAGATGTACCATAATATCGAAGTAAATTACCTACATCTTCTGTAACGAAGAAATGCCCGCGCGGCAGCGGGACTGCTCTCGGCGAGAGCGTGCTTCCCCATTGCACTTCCAGTAATTTATAGTTTATTTTACAGCGGCAGGTATTAGTGCAAATGAAATGTGCGGTAACTGTCCCACTCGTTGCCGTGCAGAGGGAAAATGGAAGCAGGAAGGCGGACAGATGTGCTGTAGTGAACGGTTACGGGCTATTGATCGCCCGGGATTCTTTAATGTGCAGTGACATGGCACAAGTGAGTGGCCTAGTTTGAGTTCAAGTTTTTAATGAAGACTGATCTGAAATTCAAACTCCCTCTGACTCAATCTCACTTCATCTCACGAAATCTATTGTGAGAGGATCGCATTTACATAATCTACGCAACGCCCGTGTGCTGTGCAATGTAGTTGCATTTAAAGAAGCCCACGGGGTGCAAATCAATGCGAATCAATACATAATGGCATCTCTGACAGCTGATGTTCAGCTTGAGGAAGTTAACCAACGCATTAGATAACCCTAAACCAGACTTCCCCAGCTTTTCTGGAGTGAAGTGCTTGGGTCTTGCACCAAACTGTCGCGTTGACGCGTCAGTGATTCGTTCCACTGTCAAACAACCCAAATCCGCCTCGTGCGGTGAAGCACATTTGTGACCTGTTTTTCTCGCCAAGTCAGACAGCCGGAGTTCTCTTTCTCTAAGTTTCTAAGTTCTAAGTTTCTCTTCTTCCGAAGGATCCCTTAGAGTAGTGAAAGTTTAATATGTACAGTACGTCTGTGAAGACAATAACTTGAACCCCCGTGCGAACATAGTAGCACCAACAGCCTTTGCAGGTCGAGGTGTTCGAAACTGGGTTTTCCCCCAAAAGGGAAATGAAAAATGAAAATTGATTTTTGAGTCAAGGAAATGGCGCAGTAACTGTCTCACATTTGACGGTGGACAACTGAACCACGCTGTAAGGGAAGAGGGGAAGGTTGGAATGAATAAGAAATGAAGAAAGAGGTGCCGTAGTGGAGGGCCCAGGATAATGTCGACTGCCTGGGGATCTTTAACGTGCACCGACATCGCACAGCACACGGGCGCCTTCTGCGTTTCGCCTCCATCGAAACTCGGCCGCCACGGTCGGGTTCGAACGCGGGTACTCTCGGGAGCTCAGTAGCCGATCCCGACCCTGGCTGCCGCGCTTCGATGGAGGCTAAATGCTAGAGGCCCGTGTGCTGTGCGATGTCAGTGCACGTTAAGGATCCCCAGATGTTCGAAATTATTAAAAGGGTGAAGAGGGGTTCGCGTCTCCATGGAGGCGAAACGCAAAAGGCGCCTGAGTGCTGTAGTACATACAACGAGAATGGTGCATAAATAATCAAATATTTTTTTATTTTATTTTTTGCTGCGTGGCAAATTTCACTAGTTCGGTTGCATCTCGCCAGGTTTTACCTATACTGACGCCTAACGAACATCGTACAACCATAATAATAATAATATTAATAATAATAATAATAATAATAATAATAATTGGTTTTGGGGGAAAGGAAATGGCGCAGTATCTGTCTCAGATATCGTTGGACACCTGAACCGCGCCGCAAGGGAAGGGATAAGGGAGGGAGTGAAAGAAGAAAGGAAGAGAGAGGTGCCGTAGTGGAGGGCTCCGGAATAATTTCGACCACCTGGGGATCTTTAACGTGCACTGACATCGCATCGCACACGGGCGTCTTAGCGTTTTCCCTCCATAAAAACGCAGCCGCCGCGGTCGGGTTCGAGCCCGGGAACTCCGGATCAGTAGTCGAGCGCCCTAACCACTGAGCCACCGCGGTGGGTTTTAAAATCGCGTGCATACCACGACGCTTTTCGCTCCTGAACGGGAGCATGGAGAACAGCAGGGCGGGGGAGGACACATGCATCCAAATGCAAATTTCTCCTCGAACGCTCCGCTGCGTAACAGAGGCAAACGGAATGCGCTAAGTATCGCTACTCAGGTTTTTAGGCCTGTCAGCACTCAGCACCAAACCCGATATCGAAGAGAAATTTGCGTGTTTACGTGTGTGGTAGAGATAGAGGAGAGTGAGGCAGGGGAGTTACGAGAGCCTAGGGGAGTATATAACGAGAGAAAACAAGAAACGAAGTATTTGTTTCTGCGTGCGTTTCTTTGTGCGCGTTTAACCAAGTCAGTGAGCGTGCACGTTGGCATCATTTGAGAGACGTGCGTTCTAGCAACGATGGCAGCGCGTGGGAAGCGACGCTAGCCTTACGATGCCCCCGCCGCGGTGGCTCAGTGGTTAGGGCGCTCGACTACTGATCCGGAGTTCCCGGGTTCGAACCCGACCACGGCGGCTGCGTTTTTATGGAGGAAAAACGCTAAGGCGCCCGTGTGCTGTGCGATGTCAGTGCACGTTAAAGATCCCCAGGTGGTCGAAATTATTCCGGAGTCCTCCACTACGGCAGCTATTCTTCCTTTCTTCTTTCACTCCCTCCTTTATCCCTTCCCTTACGGCGCGGTTCAGGTGTCCAAAGATATATGAGACAGATACTGCGCCATTTCCTTTCCCCAAAAACCAATTATTATTATTATTATTACGATGCCAACAAATCTCCGCGAGCTTGTGCGGATACGTCCCAGTCAAACAGAGTCCGAGACGGAGTTTGGAAAAAGTGTCTCTTCCAGAATCTTGTTTTATTTTCTTTCGTACACGTGTCTATGTTATTTCGTTGTTGATGTCACCCTTGAACTTCTAGTATGCGAGGATATCGCGAATTCCGGAAGGGGGGATGGGGGGAGACGTTGCCCATCCAGGGAACCTCGGAGAACGGAGGAATTCCGTCGTTCGTTGTCGAGGAGTCGACAAAACTAAGAAGGTTTTTTTCCTGTGACCAGCACTGCAGCTCAGGGTAGCGCAAGAGGCAACGTTTGCTTCCGAGAGACGCCGTTTTGCTTCGTGGAGATAGAAACCTATGTTTGTGAACAAGATAGCCTGGCTTTTTTTTTAATTGGTTTTTTGGGGGAAAGTAAATGGCGCAGTATCTCATATATCGCTGGACACCTAAACCGCGCCGTAAGGGAAGGGATAAAGGAGGGAGTGAAAGAAAGGAAGAAGAGGTGCCGTAGTTGAGGGCTCCGGAATAATTTCGATCACCTGGGGATATTTAACGTGCACTGACATCGCACAGCACACGGGCGCCTGGCTGTAAAAATGTTTTTTTTTTTTTTGGCCGCCACACGGTGGTTCAGTAGTTATGGCGCTCGGCTGCTGACCCGAAAGACGCGGGTTCGGTTCCGGCCGCTACGGTCATATTTCGATGGAGACGAAATTCTAAAGGTCAGTGTACTGCGCGATGTCAGTGCACGTTGATTTCCGGAGCCCTTCACTACGGCGTCGCTCATAGCCTAAGTCGCTTTGGCACTTTAAACTCCTAGAAAAAAATAATGGTATTATACGCGGTATGCATACGGTATACAGTATGGTATAGTGCGATGTGGTGTGGTGCGGCCTGGTATGGTGGTAGGCACTAGGCATATACTAGGCACTAAAACACACACCCACATATACCAGGCGTTTCATGGATCGCGAGCACAAATTTTGAAAAATCGGATTTTTGAGGTAAAGAGAAGCTTTTACGGCATTAGTAATACCTGTTTTGTTGGACTTCGGGAAACAGGGGAATAATGCTAACTAGTAAAGTGAATAACTAAATTTTAACCATTTTTAACTATTACCGATAGGCACCTGATTGCAATTAGAGATTTGTAGCCGGCCGTTAGTAGTAGCCATATCAGTTTTTAGAATTTCGAAAACGCGATTGCCCTCGCTGCTGTAACACTACAAAATTTGGCTACATCGTGACACAATGTATGTGCTTTTATAAAGCATGCAGGTAAAGCAACCTCTCCAGTGCACGTAACTGTTCGAAATAGCCAAATTTTGCGAGCCACAGCGCCAAGGGTAATCACGTTTTCGAAATTCTAAAAACTGAAATGGCTATTACTAACGGCCGGCTACAAATCTCCCATTCCAATCAAATGCCTATCGGTAATATTTAAAACCGGTAGAACGAAAGTAGTAAATGCGAGAAGCCTAGTCGATGTGGTTGCGAGGCGCAGACATCGGAGAAAAAAATAGTTTGCTGCCGTAACCTCGAAGGAATTACGCAATGTGGGCGTCCCATCTGAGGTCAGAAGTTAGTGTGATGCCTAAGTACTTACGGGCACGTGGCTTTACATGCTATGAGAGCCAAGGATGCATTCGGAGTAAATCAGTTCCCGTCTTATGAGATTCATGTAGCGTAAAACCCGGCCTATAATACAATGTTCCTTCGTTTTTTTTTTTAAATGAGTTTCCAGCGTGTGAAAATGGCGTGTCGTCTCGTGCTATATATACATGGGTCCCAAACAGTTTTGCCCTCGTCTGGCATAACAGAGCTTGGCACCGCGTGTAGGTTAAAAAGAGTTATCCAACAACTGCGGCCTCGAATCCGACTGATCTGACGATGAAAGCGCTTTGGAATATCGTCGACAAGTGTGTCAAATAACTGCCTGACAACTGTTTCTGTAAGGAGGACTGTCAACGAAGCACAATTTTCTTGGTCGTAATATTCGCTGCTAAACTATTCTTATAGCCTCTATTTACTCACTCTGCTTCGAATTACTGGTCCACATTATATGCGGGTACGTGTTATATACGGATATTGAAGGCAGTATTCGCGACAAACATATGAATGGCGCCGGCACACAGAATGCAGAGCATCACCGGCAATTGAAGACAGTCGAGGAAACTTCGAGGAAACTTGGTTTAAATAAAAGCGACGATAATTTTCTATTCCTCTGTGCTCGGGTGCGTTCTGTTCTCCCCACTCTTATATGATTCAGCACAGACACGCATACGGAGTGAGAGACAACGCAGACGTGTATTGAGGAAACGACGCTTGTGCCCACTCGCTAGAAATGGCTTAGCCTCAGCAACAACATCATCAACAACACAAAAGCGTGGTTTGATCGGAAGACTAAGAGACATGGTGCATGCTGCAGGCTGTCTGTTATAGCTTCCTCATATATAATGGCTCTCTGCAGACACAAATCATGCATTGTATTTGATATCTATGATGGAATTTCATTGCCTCGAACATGCTCAATTCGAACGTCCTGTTTATGCGAAGTGACACTGTCATCCAGTCAAAATGTCATGTATTTTAATGAGCGGAAACACCCGCAATCCGAAAACATGAGCGCGTATGCAACGATAACCCGCATAGGTTGTGCACTCGAAATTCCCCACCCTGAAAAGTGCGATTGCGCAGCGAAGTAGTCATCGTTAACAAGTACGAGTTTCTGTCCACCTTCTCAATGTCTGTACATGAGCAAGGAAAGGTGAATCGATCGACTTTGTTCGCTCCTAAAGGGAGGAATGTTCCATCTTCCTGTCCCTAAACCAAATATAGGCAGCTTAAGTGGCGACGCATGCCAATCTGGCTCGTAGGCTTAGACAGCAGCTCAGAAACTATAGAGGGCACGGGTGCCTTCGGATTCAACCTTTCTCTTACCTGGATAAACTTACCTGCTATTCCGGCTAAGCTAAAACAGAGCGCGCACGTTTCGACGTGGTGCCTGAGTTTATATCTGTCCTTTTTGTGTTTTTCATTCTTTCAACGTGCAATCAATCGCATCGGCATGTGCAATATATCCGGGTGAATAGATCCCTCCGGGATTACTCCTCACACAGACCCCCCCGCTTCCGGTCACAATGAGTTCCATAATTCATTTCCACCTGACGACGGAGGGCGCAGGAGCTCGACTCAAAATCCAGCCTGCCGAGTTTGAGCAGAGGGCTCAAGCAGTACGGCCGTGGGCGAAGCCGCTGTAGTGATACGCTGGAAAGCAGCTCAACTGCAGATTGGTGCCGGAAGAGCCACCGGTATGATTGAAGGGCTGCGTCACAAATATAGGAAAGACGTACAGCTACGGAGAAAGAAAAGCGACACAGGCTTGGTGAAAGTAACACCTGCTCCTGTCAAGCAGTTTCTCTAAAGTGGTAGAGTTATCCCTTTACGTTTTCCGTGCTTTTTTTTTTCCTTACCCGCTGTCATCACGGGAGCGTAGCGCCATCTGTAGTTTGACCCAATATCGGTTGCTATGGAGATAGCTGCAGTGGGCTGCAGTAACCTGTGTACTTGAAGCAGTTTATAATCACGGCTAAAACACGCGCGTATCTTCAACCACTCATTATACGATGCTCACATTGTGCCTATATCTACTGTCACCTTACGTACTGTTTGACCGACAGATGTAGTATTTCATACACATATTCTTCAGTGCCTCAGAATCAAGCCATTGGACTCATGACATTCAGCTCGATCCGATCGCACTGTTATCCTTCGATCTCGACCTAAACATACTAACATCTCAATTATTCAGTCTAAAATTAATTATTTTTACACGCAGTATGTGACATGAGGTACTATTAAATCAGCTCTTTACGCGGGGAAAAGTAGGTTGCTTCAACCTCTTTCTAACTCTCCACTATCAGCGAAGGCACGAGAGCTGGAGGGAGATGCCTTCTCGCCCGGCGAATACCGCCGATCGCAGCGCTGCCGTCAGGTTCTTTTTCCACTCCGGCCTTCGTTGCTGTGGGCTTTGAACTTTTGACAAAGACTACACTCCCTTGCATGGAATACGGGATAACAGCAGTCACCACCACGGACCTGTTATGTGCCCGTGCAAGCCGGTGCAAGCGTCCTACGCGCATGTACGAATCCGGCTGCTGCAAACAGCGCACGAATATAGAAGAGACAAGGAGCATGGAAAGAAGGGCACGATTCCCAGCTTCCACAACTAACGACATGGAAGCTCGAAAATGGGCGGGAGGGAGAGAGATGTAGGAGGTGAGCGTGGAAGACATTATTTCGCTTAGAATGCCATAACGACCGTCGCTGTAAAACGCCACACCAGGTGTCCTTCCTGAAAACACGCACGCGGATATTTGGTGGGGGACGTGGGTTGTAACCCGCTTGCTGTGCCCGTGATATTTGTGGGCTTCACCCTGTACAGCTTAGAAGAAAAAAGCCGCAGACGATTAGTGCGATTCATGCGGCAAAGTATGCGCTAGCGCTAGTCCTCCTCACTGACGGTGACGAGTCACGTGATCCAGCCTATAGATCACCATGTGACAGCCCGTACCCTCTTTCTACTCCCTCGATCCAATCCAGCAAATCACAGGCAGCCGCCCGTACCCACTAGCCACTCTCCCCACGCCTCGACTGTGACCAACACCCAAGTCTAGGATGATTGCCTGCCTGAAGGATCCATTGTTGTCTACGTAGACGCAAGCATACAAGACTGCAAAGCAACAACAGCTATCTACTGCCCGTGCAGACCTGCCCTGAATCAAACCTCTTGGTTTCAGCTTACGGAACCCCCTTCGTCCTTTTGTGCTGAGCTCGTTGCAGTTCAAGAAGCCCACTGCTCTGTGGCCGACATAACTATGCTCCCTGCGGCCCGCGTTGTCATCCGCACTGACTCCCTTCAAGTTGTCCGGTTGCTACGACGTGTTAGCCGCTGTCCCACGATATGTCAGGATATCCACCGGTTCGCGGCACGCATCCCGCAGCCAGTACGTATTGAGTGGGTCCCACGGGATCTACTGACCTAGCAAAGCCAGGCAGATTTAGCTACCTGCCTTGTGAATCCAAACTCATCACCACCTCGGCTCCTTCATTTGGACAATTTTACCCTCCTTTCATCAAGAAAGGAACTCCTCCGGCGCCGCACACGTGCTCTCATCCCTCCGTGTGCGGTAACCCTCCCCCGCGGTCTTATCCGTGCAGAGGAGGTTGCGCTTCGGAGGATCCGGGTCGGGGTTGCCCTCACACCAGCCATCACTCGGAAGTGGCCTCAGTACCGAGAATTGTTTCCTCGGCCAGGGTGTCCGATATGTAAACACGAGGACATTGAGGCCCCATAATATTAAAGCAGCGCTAAGCAACAAGGACGAAGAAAGAAGGGAACACACACACAGGCGCTGATTTGAAGGTGTGCTGAGGCAACAGCTTGTCTTTCTTATGTGGGACTGCCCAGCTCTCAAGCCTACAAGGATCCGGCACCTGATGGTAGCAGGTCTTTCACCAAGCAACCCTTCTTCATGCATTGCCTGGACGCAGGGACCGTACCATCATTCTCTACTGGACTTCATCAAATCAGCTAACCTTTTTCCATTCATTTAATCTCTACTATATCATTCATCACACATTCACCCATCATTGATGCCCTGGGGCAATAAATTTCGCTTAAAAAAAAAATCTTGGGGGTGTTGCTTGGGCCGTAGCGACCATGGTTTCCTCTCTTTTTCTTTAACTCTCGCCCTTTACTCTCTCCACTTTGCCTCCTTTCCCGGAGATTCACACGCCGCCACAAGCGCCAGACACCTTTTTTACTGTCAGGGTTCTAATGCTAACTCACTGAAAAAAAAAATGCGGCTTTGAGTAAAGAATATAATTACGCCAAGATGCAACAGAGAATACGTTTACAGGCGCTTATCGTCTCACGTCTTTTCTTTTGCCTTTTAGTATAAACTAGCCCGGCAACGAACTTTTCAGCAAAGAAATGCAAAATTGCAAGTGATAGGCATGGAGAGAAGCGGGCGGCTGTTCTTCATTAGCCGAGACGCAGTGACGGATATCCAAGCCGGAGCTGAATTATGCGAATGAAAGCTGGTCACTGACTTTGGCTGCAGAGGGAGCACGATATGCCGCATAGGGCAGGCAGCGTGAGTTCCTCTAAATATTTCGAAGAGGCTAGCAAGGCTTTTCGTACACCGAGTATACAGCCACAAAACTTGTGGCGCTCAAGAAAATGCGCTCGCGCCCGAACATTACTTCACGCAACATTCCTTGACACGACATGACTGCAGCATTGTTGCGTGACGCTAACAGCGGGCTCTCTGGGCTTAGGCGGCGAGCAAAGCGGGGAATACATGCATGCATGCGCTTTCTCTCTGTCTCGGTGCCTAAAGTTGTACGGGTCCCGAGTTCTACGTCACTGCGCTTCCGTCTTGCTTCTAGCAAAAATGTGGGCATTCGTTTGGCAACAGTTAAGAGCTGGTCTCAAGGAGACAGGTCGCCCTCTCCTACCTTGAATGCCGAAGCCGTGGCTGGAAAATGTCGATTTTCATCGGTACACCATAAGAGTAACAGCATCCAGACGCCTCTGAGGAAGGGCGAAGACAACGGAAACTGCAACTCGCTGGCAACGGACACAGTCGCTTCGAGAAGCACTGCTGCCAATACAGCGAAAGTACACTTCACTTGTCCCAATTGATCACTAAGAGCATGAAAGTCAAAATGGCCGCCTCTGACCAGGGTTTTCGCTTCTTTGACAGCAACACTCGAAGGCGATCCCTACCGCAGAACTACCGCTTATCGCTCATCTTGCCGCTGGTAAATAGACGGGAATAGGAGCATGAGTAGTTAGTTTCGGCGTCAAGCGCAAGGGTGGTGCCGCGCGACTGCAAGTGGCGAAGTGCCTATCGCTTTTCGCACAGGGATATCAGATCCAACAAGAACGCTTGACTGCAGATAAGAAAAATGCCACGGCATCCTCGTTGTGGCAAGCATGTGCGCTTATCACGCGGTGCTGACGCGACAGCTTCGAACCCCTGCAAGCGTCGCTGTGGTAATGCGATTAGAGATTGCGTTTTATTTGTATGCTTTTTTTTCAAAGCCGTGACGACGCACTTCAAATGCATCGCAATGGGCACTGAAGCTCCTTTGGACGTCCAAGAGAGTTCCAATGCCCATTAGGGATGGTGCGCTTCCCACACGAGGACCGTGCTCGCCGTTTCTCCAGCGGCCATACTTGTTTTTTTTTTCTTCAACGACCGACTGTCTGTAGGACGGCGCGAAACGCTCATGATGAACCGATATGAGGATCTTTCATAAGAGTGAATACGTGTCTTCCCGGCACACGTACACATTGCTTGCACGCGGTTTCATGGGCCGCATTTTCATTCCTCTTATCTTCAGTACTCAAACGGAAGCGAGATGTAAGAACTTTGCAAACTTTTTCCGCACCCCTTCGTGTCAACAACTTAGAGACTACTTGGCGCCGATCAGCGAAGCGTTTCAGGGGTGCAAGGTGCTGAGCGAAGACAGCCCCGCATTACGGAAAGCAACAGGACCCTTCCGTGCCTTCTCATTTCTTCCTCGATGCTTCCGACAGGCCGTGTTTATTTATTCTCAGTATGTTCCACTCAGCACATCTCGTTTTGTCTTCAAAGATGCGCTCTTTCCTCAGCTATGCCTAATTGTGCCCGTCGCACCTAATTTAGGAAATTCGCCTTTCCTTACTTTACTCCAGACTTTTCTGTGTGGCGCCAGTATGCAGACTAAAATTATAAATAAAATCATGCTCTGGGAGATGTTGCGACTTCGCCCAGTGGAATCTACAGTTTGTCTCAATCTGACAGGAAACATGAGGTGCATTGGACCCTTGAATACCTTTCATATTTGTTAATTGGATGCATGGCCTCAGTAAAATGAATTCCAAAAAATCAAGTGTATGGCGAACCACTTCGAGTAATTCCTTTTTCTCTCTATCTACTAAATTGTAAATTGGTTTTTTGGGAAAAGAAAATTGAGCCGTATCTGTCTCTCATATTGGCGGACACATGAACCCCCCCCCTAAAAGAAAAAGATTAAGGAGGGACAAAGAGAAGTTCTACTCAAGTTCGGAATAATGTGGATTCAGAGACGAAGCGAAGTTCACTTTTGCCTGTTTTATTATTCGTCTTAACACACCGCCAGACGACTGATTGGCTATTGCATAATTAAAAACAAGCGTTTTTTTTTCGTTGCTGGAAAGATGTCACAATACAGGATGCAAGATTTACTTTTCTTTAGTAGCACGACGTCTTGTCAACATTGTAACATAGTTCCAGAAGTCAGGAAAATTACGTTCCTAATCAACAATTTCCAAAGGGGCAATAATTTGACGGTATATTAGAACGAATATTAAAAAGAAAAATTACGTTCCTAATCAACAATTTCCAAAGGGGCAATAATTTGACGGTATATTGGAACGAATATTAAAAAAAAACAAAATTTGCTTCGTGTCTTATTATACATTTCCGAGCAATTATACATACAAACAAAACCAACCGGTGTGGCGAAGAAAAACATCCGACTTTTCATAATTTTTTCCCCATGCTGTGCCATGCGCCCTGTCGCGAACTTACAAAATACTAGAGGCCAAAAAAAGCTAGTTTTTTCTCAAAATTGTTGAGGAAAAGTACAATACTCCATGGGCAAAAAGAGGATCAAAATTTTCAGGCAAGTCGGTAATAGTCGAGCGCCACACAGGGGACGTTTGAGATGGATGGACCCTTCGGCTGTACTGTCGCGATCAGAATTTTGCGGGCCGTGGGAAAGCGTGGAAAATTTGCGTTCTGCGCCACTTCCGGGCGCACATATAAATTATTTTAATAATATAGATTGCTTGTTGGGGAAGGAAATGGCGCAATATCTGTCTCACATATCGGCGGACACCTCAACCGCGGAAGGGATAAAGGAGGGAGTGAAAGAAGAAAGGAAGAAAGAGGTCAGTAGTCGAGGGCTCCGGAATAATTTCGACCACCCAGGGATCTTTAACGTGCACTGACATCGCACAGCACACGGGTGACTTAGCGTTTCGCCTCCATCGAAACATGGCCGCCGCGGTCGGGTTCGATCCCGGGTACTCCGGATCAGTAGCAGAGCGCCCTAGCTACTTAGCCACCGCGGCGGGTCCAGGCACACGCAGAAAAAAAAATTAAAATTGATTTTTGAGGAAAGGAAATGGCGCAGTAATTGTCTCAAATCCCTGTGGACACCCAAACCGCGCCGTAAGCGAAGGGAGGAAGGTGGGAGTGAAAGAGGAAAGGAAGAAAGATGTGCTGAAGTGGAGGTCTCCGGAATAATTTCGACCACGTGGGGATCTTTAACGTGCACTGACATTGCACAGCACACGGGCGCCATTTGCGTTTCGCCTCCATCGAAACGCGACCGCCGCGGGAACTCCGGCTCAACAGCCGAGCGCGCTAACCACCGAGCCACCGTGGCTGGTCCGGGAAGCAGATCGCCTGCCACATTTCGCGGTATGGCGACTCTGCATGGGAAGGCGTGGAATCGTAATTTTTTTAATATGATAGCTTAGAGATGACGTCAGGAGCAAAATCTGCCGTCCGATGTCACGAATTGTTGCCGCTTGGTCGAGAAAAGTCACGTGGCCTTGTGACTATCACAACCTGCCCACCAGTTGTGATGACATCGACATTAGACATGGATGGATACAGAAGGCTACTTAAAAGAGATGGATATAGATGAATTAACTGCTTGAGTTCGACAAGGAATGTCACAAGAATCGAATTCAAAAAATCTGAAAAAAATGTGATATATGCAGATGTCGGTACCATCAAAGCATAGCGGATACCTGCTAGTGCAGCTAGCAGTCCGAATATGGCGGCTGTAAAGCCCCTAGAAAAAAGCTGATCTATAGCACTTTAGGCGGCTGATGGACAGATAATTGCAAAGCAATTGAGCGACGCAAACACACTCAGATGCTGCAACAGAAGCTGCTACAAATTTGAAACCTAACGCTAACGCATTCTACTCTTAATGTGACTTAGGCGGCCCCAAAGTTTTTGTTTTACTTCGTTGGTAGCATGACCAATATTCCTCCAATCGGACATAAAATTCGCCCACTGGCTGGCGGGAAGTGACGTCACCAGAACGCAGCATTCCCATTGGCCGGAGGGAATTTAAATCACCAGATGGAGCATTCCCATTGAAGAGGAGGGTTACCACCAGACCGTAAGTAACGTCACTTACGTTATGAGCATCAATAGCTGCTAACGAAGTCAGGTGTCCCTGTGCCTTTTTTTAGAGCACACTTCTTAGGCAATACGTTCATGGCTTCCGCGTCGTAGTCGTCGGTGTAACCGGTTGTCCAAGTAGCAGAGCGAAACGCCACCTGGAATGTGGCTGCCACGGGAAGATCCCTCAGGGTGGCCACCCACCCACCCGTGAAGAACTGCACTCAAATTTCGCATTACCGGCTATCGTAATCGTCTGTCATTTTTTTTTCCGCTTTTGCTTCGAGGGTACCGCACGGACACCCCGCTAGTACCACTGACGGAGTCATCGTTGTCCGCAGTCACTGTGAAAGTTCGCCCTTACCGAAGGACACGCCGAAATAGTTCATCTTAAATAAGCGGATTTTTTTTTACTCAGTGCCCATGTAAAAGGAATCAAATGCTCCAACATTTTTAGTCATCCCCAAGAACTCATCTGAACACTTTTAGACACGCATTAGGTTCTACTGTCGACAAAAATTTGAACATTTGCGCATCACAAAATAACATGAATGGCCCAAAAACTGAAGTTAGTCATGCATGGTGCACTCTGCCACGCTCACGAAATTTCAGCCCTTTTCTTAAAAAAAACATTTATGCTCAATTAATTGTTTTCTTTAATGGTTTACGGGTGTTTATAACGTCCCAAAGCGGCTCGGGCTATGAGGGACGCCGTAGTGAAGGGCTCCGGAAATTTCAACCAACTGGGGTTTTTTAACGTGCACTGACACCGCACAGTAGCACAAGGACCTCTAAAATTTCGCCTCCATCGAAATTCGACCACTGCGGCTGGGATCAAACCACGTATTTCGGGCCAGCAGCTGATCATCAAAACCACTGATCATCTGAAATAGCTTGCACAACTAAAATCAACTACAGTGTCCTTTATTTCACTGCATGAGAGAAGAAAAATTACAGCGCTTTCAGGTGCACCAAACAACATCTCAACGTCCATCTTTACTTGTTTTTTAAAAGCGAACCTCTTTTCTAGACATGAAATGGCCCTACCATTAGTCCAGGGAGAGGTTTAAAATGATCCGGAATTATCTACTTCGTGAAAACAAGTCTAGATGCTTCGAAAAAAACTCATGTGCACAATCGCAGATGCTGTGCCGCAAATGGATAAATTAGTCTTAACGAGACTCTAAGCATCCACACATCCTTCAAAAATGAGTCATGGACGAAGCATCCACAGACCTGTTTAACACAGAAACTTTTCTTAGCACTGGGCATGAACTGATAAGTCGCTAAGATGACTAAGAGTTTCCTCACAAATGTAGCAGAAATGCAGGTGAATGGCATTCACTCCAAGTGATGTTCCTTTTTTTACACTTTGAGGATGCATGCTCTTCCGTCTGCATTTCGAGGACACATGCTGAGTAAGATATTTCTTTGGTGTCTGCGGAAGAGAACTGTTACAGCTCCTTTCATGTGTGATCTTGAGAAGGGATACCTTTTCACATAAGAAACGCCAGAGTAGCAATATGTTTGCCGGCCTCATCAAGTAGTATGACGAAGAAACTGAAACAAAGCCCAGTGGTTCAGGGAATTATATCTCTATGGAATCCAACAAAAGAAGGCATCCAGGACAGCATGATCATGGAGGCATTCTCTGATGTCAAAACGTGCCTAATTATGCATGGCACATACACAAAGCATGCACCAGAGTAAAATTAACATGCACTAAAGCATAGTCACATAGCCACATAGGTTTCTCAAATACCCATATGCTGTTGAATTTACCTCTGTCCAGTGCTACTACATGAAGCAGATACACAGTCATGTGTGCATGAGATCTGCAAAGTTCCAATGAATTTACAGTTCCTGCAGGTATAAGAAATGATAAAACTGAGCAACAGTTTTTTCAGTAAACCTTTATTGCTGCTGGAAGAAGATACTGCTAGCAAAATTAAGTCTTCCACTCTCCTTTCAATGATAGAAAAAGTCAACATTTGGGATTAGCAAGAGGCACTTGGGGGAAATCCCTCAAAGAGGGCTCTTGGCAACCAGACCATAAACCATGTTCACTCACACAACAAATTGCATGGAAAGAGTGCATCAGTGTGCCATAATCCCCAACACGAGATTGCACCCACCATACATTAGAGATAAATGGCATTTGGAAACAGCAAATGTCATTGAATTATATTGCTGAGCTGATGACAGCTTCAGAAAGCCATAGCTGGACCAATAAGGCACTCGAGAAAGACCACACTTATGATTTGTGAAAACTTATCAGCTTTCATACCAACACATAAGAAACAAAACTATGTGAACTGTAAGAGACAATGCTGCGCTGGTCGAAAAAGGCAAGGCACTGTTTTACAAACTCCTAACATCCCCCCCACACGCATACAAAAAAAGCCCCTCTCATTCAACCAAAAGGAATGTTCCTGTGAGGTCAAGCACTTATTGGGAAGCAATTCTTGTGGTGAAACAAAATGAATAAAAAATAAAAACACCAAAAACTGTGTCAAAAAGTAAACAAAATGCAACAGAAATTCTCCAAAAACAAGTACACGGTACAGTTGAGAAAATAATCAACACAAAAGCTGGTAAAAAGTGTGTGCAAAGTGCTTTGTCCAATTACATGAAACATAAGAAAGAGAAGACAAGCAACAAAATATTGTTCAGCTTTGATCACACTGTCACATTTCTTTACATTATGTTAAATCTGTTCAACAAACCTGCACCAATCAGCAGCTCTTCAAACAGGCACATGTGTGACAATCATTGTCAAAAGAGGTTTTCAAAGTAATTCACGATCTTTGTTTCCCTACAAAAAGAACCTCATTGCTTTTGTCACTTGAAATCCTAACCATTTTGCCAAGTAAGGCTCTAGCTTACAAGCATCCCCTATCGTTTTTACCTTAGGTTAGGCAACAGAAAGGAGAAAGTCAGAATGACCATTTGTAATGTTATAAGCATCAATGGTTAAGCTTATCACATGGTAGAGAGAATGACATTTTGCAGACTGCAATTGGCATCATAAGCAGCTGAGAACAATTTCTTGGTGTTGTCAAGAGCAAGTGAAACACGGTGTCTGCAGCAATTATAAGTTATATAAAGTGCACCATTCAAATACCTTTGGAGTGATAACTGTACTTTATGCACATTTATGGCGTAAGCATTAATGGGTTGAGAATGATGATAGGCATTATACTGGCCCTAAAATTTCTTGTCTCAGTATCCAAGCGCAAAGACCGCATTACATACTTGCTGCCACCATAGTGAGCTCTTCAACATCATTATGAGCAAACTTTGCTTGTATAAAATAAAAACATGCATGGCCGCACGTTACTTGCACATTACAATAATGACAGGAAGGACTACACAAGATATCAGCAAAGCACGGAGACTGCTAACCAAAAATAAAATTCTGGTACTATAAAGGTCTACCACACATAAGGATGGTATAAAGATAATATGTACCTCTATAATGGTTCTCAAAAATTGCAGTCCTTCTGATTCTAAAAAAGAGAATGCACACTGAAAATATTCTAACAGAATGATATACAACCTTGTAGTTCCAAGAATTCATCTCTTCAAATGAGCAGGAAGAGTTTGCATACTGTTCGGTAGAGATGTAAATCATTAGGCTCGCAGAAACAGTGAAAATGGTGTCAGCAGTAACTGGAAACTCATTTCTTTACTTCTAATAAAAAGTTGTCTGGAAAGAAAAGCTTTCATTAATTTTTAGTCCAACTGCAGGTCAATCAAAGTTGAATTTCACGGATAAAAAGAACAGTTAATGCATATAAGGGAAGTGACATGCACTATTTAGTAAAGCCACTATTGAGGAAGGATACTGCACAGAGACTGCAAACCTACAATTGACACAACCATTTTGTCACTATTAATTGTGCACAATGTTCAACAACATTCCCTTGCTTTTTACCATAATGAAAGGAATGTGGTAGCGTGTGCAACGCACACAGCAAAAGGAATGCGACAGTCAAAGTTCTGCTATCAAGAACAGAAACTGGCCCCTCAAGGTAAAGTAACTACATGATTATACTTGTTACACAGCAATAACGAGACATTTACGAGCAATGAAGCCAAAGTAAATAGTAGCAGCATGAAACAAAAATTAAGGATCTAGATTTGTGTCCAGCATTAGAAGCAGTGTTATCCTTACTTAACAAACAAGCACCTAGAAATGCCAGAAAAGGAGCAGCTAGTGGTTAGGCATGGAACTACACAAGACATAGAGATCTAGTGGTTAAAGCAAACTGCTCAACACAGAAGCTCCACATTACACCAAATTCAGAACAGCACAGGCCAAGTGGAAACAAGCACTTAACACACATCCATTCCTCTGATATGACTGGGTTCCTAGCTGCACATCTGACAGCATAAATGCTTCAGCAGTGCACCACAAAAAAAGGTTGCAACATATTTGGGAAGCTGTTCACGTGGGTTTGCATATAAGATCAGTTTATATCTTGGCTTTTGTGATTATTAAGTGCCAATCTAAGCATTTCGTGGCGGACTTACCTATAATAATTAGCAAATCAAACTGATTTACACGCAAGGGTGTATAATCAGCTAGCCCTTCATGGTTACATCTGTCAGTCACTAAACACGCATCTCACACAGTGCGAAATACAACACCCTGAAGTCTGACACTCACTGTACACACATTGCACAAGAAAGCTATTAAACAAGGTCATACACGAAAAACAGTGTAAACAATGCACAGTAGTCAAATATCCAAGCCAAAGTTTTGGCTATGTCGTTTGAGCCAGTTATAAGGAATGTGCAAAACTTCACCCTTTCAATGATTAGACAGTGCCACAAACGTAATGAGATAATTTCACAGGTGGTGTTATACACCTTTAAGTGACAAACCATCAAAACGGCCAAGTAAGTGGTGCTCAAGAACTGATAATCTAGGTTATCAACAGTGCTGATATGCTGCCAGGATATAACCACTACCAAAAGCACCAATGTTACAGCTTACAGTTTGACAATGCCAAAGTGTGAAGATCATTATCAACTTGCACTAATCCAATAGCCAGTTCTCTCACTACTGATGGCCCACTGCTGCTTAACTTGCAAATGCCTCAATAAATCACTTGATTCGCTATGTTCTGTTCACAAGGGATCACCACAAAAGGAAACTAATAATATCAAAAGCAGTGCCATTGGTGTTATGAGGAGTACAAATAATTGTCTTGAAATGTAGAATTCCTTGCACATTCGCCCTGCCCCATCGTCCTCCCCATCTCCAGGGTGAAGGAATGATGTCTAATACACTCTCACACTTAATGTGTGCAAAAAACTAGCCACAGCTATTGCTTGTGTCATTCAAAAGTGAGGCTGCATGACATTAGGCTCACATCTGCTCAATCAGCTCGTATTTTTTCTTGAGGTCCATTTGGATCTTCTTGGGGTCGTGCTTCTTGCGCTGCGCAAGCAACTGCCGCATCTCTGAAGCGCTCATGTTCAGCATGTTGAGCGAGCCATTGCTTGTGGCATTTGTTGCCTCCAGTGTAGCGGACTCTGTAGGTGCTGCAGGCTTAGCTGCCGGACTCTCCTCAGCCCGGTTCGTCTCAGTGACTTGGCTCTCAGCCATGTCGCCAGCACCATCTGGTTCTTCTCTCGTGGCCTCCTGAACAGAGTGCACAGCATGGTTAGTAGGCGAATATCTTTCACGTGGGCTGTTTTATACTACAATGCCAAATTAAAACATGAACAATCCAAAGCATTATGCCACAAATAATTACCCCATCATCAATTTGCAGCCAGCTGGTTAATCCATATTTTACAGCACCGTTTATATACAAACATGAACGATGCTAGTCACTTGCTATAGCTGAGTATAAAAAGATTAAGACCCATATACATTTCACAGGCAGCTTTTGCATTCAGTTCCATTCTAATATTATCTTATCTTCATTTACATTTGGAATTTTACCTTTTCTTATGTGAATGAGATCATCAAGAACTCACTCCCTGCTTTAAAGTTTTTTAATGTTCAAGACAATATACTATCATTGAACGGAATGGCTAGAGAATCTGAGAATCAGTCTGTGGGCAATAACGTACCAAATGATAACAAGAGGAAGACAGCAGCATATCGATTAGGCCCAAGCCTGACAATGCATCAGCAAGGTTAGCTGGCATTCTGCTATAGAAGTAGTCTGTATTGCAACTATAGAGATGGTAGCACACTGAGAACAGATCCCATGCTTTAAAGCACCAATAGACTAATCAGAGATTATCATCCAAAAGTGATGATTACAACATCCCTAGCAGGTATCAACAAACACAATTAACCGCCGGACTACTTTAGGGAGAAATTTCTTCCCCACAACATTATAGCATATTAAAACACAGAAATAATAATTGTGAGTGTATGTGTACATGTGCACCCACCAGGTGCACGTGTCGCCCACTACAGGACTTTTAAACGTTTGTAATTATGATTCTAGTTTTTGAACAAGTTGGAGCTTTGTAACAATTTTCTTAGTCTTTCTCAGTCCTGTGTTTTTAGTGCTGTTTTCCTACAAAATGTCTCACCAACTTGCCCAACAATACACCTTGATGTTGTAACAATTAGTTTTATGAAGTAAACACAAAGTGCTGGTGGCAGAGTCATGTGGGGTTTAATGTCCTGAGGTGACCCATGGGCTACAAAGAAGACTGTAGCGGAAGACTCCAGACTAACTCAGACCACCTCCGTGCATGTTACAATGTGCTTCGAGATCACGCAGCACTCAGACCACCTCAGTGCATGTTTCAATGTGTTCCAAGATCCCGCAGCACACAAGCATTTTTGCATTTTGCCTCCACTGAAATGTGGCTGCCGCAACCGAGATTTGATTTGACGATTTTGGGGTCAGCAGGTGAATGCCAAAGCAAGTGAGCCACCGCAGTGGGCAGCAAATTACCAACTATTCTAGCCAAAGTTAAATTTTGTTTCAGTTGGCATGTAAGAATCACGACATAGTTCTTCTCTGCAATGCATTGAGTGCGTAATAATATCCCAAGAAAAATCAGGCAGGAAGATTCCCAACCCACTCCCTGACCTTGCCCCTTGGGATTTTATATTTCTGAGCCTGACAAATTATCCTTAAATCAAATCATTTTCAAGACCTGGAGAAGGTAAAGATGAAAATGAATAAGGCTTTCAAGGCTAACACTTTACATGAAAAGAGCATCAGGAGAAGCCAATTCTTTTTCAGAGAGAGTACTTTGAGGGTCCTTAAGTTTAGAAAATGTATAAATAACATACTAATCTTCTTTAAAAATATGTAGGCATGAAAGGATACACATCTGAACTTTTTTGCAGTCATTACAACAGAAATTTATGCTAGGACCAGTTTCACTAAGGCCCATTCTGACTATGACCAGCAAAAATATAAACGTTTCAACAGGGAATAGTGCAACAAACTGTGATACTCAACAGGGACCATTTCATTTCCCCTTTAATATATTCATATGGGAGGCAGCCTTGTGGAAATAAATTTAATGGTGGTGAAAGAAACTGCATCCCCACAGTAATAGTGATTCATCATGAAGTTCAGTACAACATGCTAAGCTTCAGCAACACACAGTGGCACTAATGTGTCCTGACTTTTGGAAAACGGTGAACACAAA
Organism: Amblyomma americanum; assembly: GCF_052857255.1. Classification (NCBI taxonomy): domain Eukaryota; kingdom Metazoa; phylum Arthropoda; class Arachnida; order Ixodida; family Ixodidae; genus Amblyomma; species Amblyomma americanum. The sequence continues at coordinate 6,038,017 of NC_135507.1, read as the reverse complement.
TAGTACTTTTTTCTTCAGGCGACAAAGTGCAAATAGGTGCCATTTTGGTCAGATGAAACGGAATAGTACACTTCTCGAGTCTCCCAGAGAGCTCCAGATGCACAGCAGAGAAATGCTGACTAGCAAGATGAAAAAAGTGCCCCACTGTTAAGGACAAAGCACACTGGTTCAGCGGTCTACAGTTTTATCATAGGCATGCACAGAAACGGCGGGGAGAAGAGCGGCAGTAAACACCGTAATAGGCATCGGGAATGAACGCACATATTTGTAGCATACTGTTCCCTGCTACCCAGAAGACATATGAAAGGGCACTACCATGAACTTTCCTTCCCTCCAACTTAGAGAGACCTGTGCAAAGCCTAAGACTCTTAGCACAGAAGAAGTCAAATGGGTCCTTGTGGGTCTTATGAGATAGCACAGATTGGGAATGGGGCTGTATAAACATTTTTATGTGAGATTAGTGCACTGCAGCTGCAGCGAAAGGCATTATAGCAGTGTACATGAAATCCCTTCATGCTGAACTACACTTGGTGGGGACCTCTGTCCACCGAATTACATGAACAGTGAATGTTTAAAAGGGCTGAAACTGTGTAGTGTGTACGGCAGAACCACTTAGTACTCAATCTGAATAGCAGGATATACACTGTTGGTAGCCAACTGCTCTGGTTTGTGTCAGTCATTGAAACCAAGGAAAGAACAAAAGCGTTGCAGTGCTGCTAAACACAAAAACAAAATGACTAATGTTGACTTACATTCACCAAGTAGCATGTGACAAAGTTGAAAATTTCAAGCATAGTGAACACATACGTGCGCATACACAACAGTGAAAGTGTAAAGAAGAACAATTACTAGTGTACACAACTGGCAAGGGGCGACTACGACATGCCAAGATCATAAATTTTGTCCTCATGCTGCCTTTTCTCCAATTTTTTTTGATTATGCATTCTACTCAACAAATGCAAAGTGAACAAGAAGACTGAAGTTCCAACACAAACACACAAACATATTAGCTCTGAGAGAGGAAATACAAGCGAGATTGATAAACACTTCTAAAAGAGAACCTTTACGCCTTCGCGGTGAATATAACCGACCATAACACTGAGTTTTCCCCAGATAAGATCTTAATTTGTTACGCAGGGGGGACCCAAAAATAACTGGAGCCATACTCCTGCCTATCATGTACTTGTAGTATGAATTCATCTTCAGTTAAAAACGTGAAACAAACACGGACAAAGGAAGGTAGACGGAACAATGTTGTGCCGCTAGGGTGCTATGGGAGGACCTCTTCTGAGCCAATATGCCAAGGTGCATCAACCAACAATGAAGCGTGCGGTTTCCCTGGCAGTTGTGTGTGTGTGTTGTAGTGCACTCATGACACGAGGAAATGGCAGATTCTCAAGAATAACATGTAGCTGTGAAGTTTTGTTTTTTACTCACCAAGAACGCAGTAGAAACTGTTGTGATGATGCAAACAGCTCACACAGAACATGGTCTCAGTAAAACGCTAGTGTACGAATGATTTGCTTGGTTTAAAAGGGGGGCTATGACCATTGAATATCAGCCCTATTCCGGTCATCCTTCAAGTGCATGAACCGAGAACCAATATATGAGAAAAATTTTTGTCAATCTGTCATTGCAACATTTTTCTGTAGAATTGAGGAGGTGTCTGTTGTCCCGGCAGAACTGGCGCTATTGTTATGACATGAGACTTCACAATATACTACAGCAAATCCTGTTATAACATCAAGAATTTCCGTTGTCATGCCCCAATATACTGCAGGAGAATCGTTTTTCACAACTGACAATTCTTTTTGTTATTCGATCGAGGTGCGTTACAGGCGACTAGTCATTATGCTATGGGTAGAATCCCGAAAGTAAACAACAGTCGAGTCAATGCAAGCCACCTGGATCGCCTCATCCAAAAATAAAGTGCGTCAGGTAAAATCGAATTTGAAGACGATGCTGATCTGTTCTTTTTACATCAAAGCGATCATGCACTCAGAATTCATCCTTCAAAATCAGACTATCAACCAACAATTCTATTTGGAGGTGTCGAAACAGCTGCGCAGAAGTGTGGTGCAAAAATGTCCGGTGGATGGTTCTAGCACCATGAGAATGCGCCTGCATATGTTGCCCTCAGTGTTCGCCAGTTTTTGGCCTTAACGCAATCAACTACCTTTATCCACGTGCCAGATTACTTCTACTTGTTCTTTCGGATGAAAAGGGACTTGAAAGGCAAGCATTGTGCTGATGTCAATAAGTCAAATGCAGTGTCACGACGGCACTGGCAGGTATCAAAGAGGCCAAATTTGCATGGTGCTTCAACAAGGGAATGAACGTTTGCATCAGTACTAATGGAGAGTGCACTGAAAGTGATTAAAGTTGTATTTGAAAAAAAAAAAAAAGAGTTGTCTTCAATAAACAAATTAAAGTCTATGCTTTTTATCAGGAAATTCCAGTTATTTTTGGGTCCCCTATCGTATAGGTGTGCTAGGTGTTTGACCAAAGATTTTCTGCAATTTTTTTTTTAAATAAGCTTTTTGAGATCGAACAGCACTTTTTTTTTTGGCATAGTATTGTCAGCGGTGTAATGCATCAGCATACAGCTGAGACATGCTAATTAGCAGGCTGGTTAACTAATACTGAGTTGTTAGCTACCACTGTTAGGCTCCTTAGTTGCTGAGGGGCATGTAGCCCACAGTAAGTAATATCCATATCAGTTTCTAGAATTTCGAAAACGCGGTTACCCTTGGCGCTGTACAAATTTTGGCTAATTCGTGCCAAAAATACATGTGCTTTAGAGAAGCTTGCAGACAAAGCAAACTCTCCAGCGCATATAACTTGTTGAAATAGCCAAAATTTGTTGAACCACAGTGCCAAGGGCAACTGCGTTTTTGAAATTCTGAAAAACTGATATAGATTACACTTAAGGTGGGCTACATGCATCTCAGTAATTAAGGAGCCTAACAGTAATAGTTAAAAAGTTAACTATTCAAAATTAGTTAACCAACCTGCTAGTTAGCATGTCTTAGCTGTATTCTGATGTACTACACCACCGACAATGCGAAGCCAGAATGAGCAGCCTTCGAATTCAAAAAGCTTATTTTTATAAAGTGCGGAAAGTCTTAGGTGAAACACCATGTACATACCTATAATGGTTCTACACACACAGAGCTCAGGGAGATGCTGCAAGGCACACACAGTAGAATGCTCTGGGTTGATTTCAATGTCTGGGGTTCTTCAAGTGAGACGCTGAATGCTTTTATCTACACTGAATATCTTAAAACATATTCCAGAATAGACGAACTAAGTCAATGCTCAGATGGGGTAAAGTCACACAGTTCACACCTGAGCAGCAAGTGAATTTATCTACATCACAAAAAAAAAAATTTCCATGCATTTCTCAATTACAATCAACACCTTCAAAATACCCTGTGCTTTTTTTTCTCTTCATTTCGAAAACCAGTGGCTTCTTTGTTACTAGGCAGGAAAGCAGGAAAAGTGCATTGGTCTGGGGCCTGAAGAGTACATGAAATTGACATTAGCTCATGTGCATTAGCTGCTCACCTCTTTTTTCGCTGTTGCAGGTTCAGACTCCGCAGGGCGGCTGTCTTCCTCATCGGCATTGTCCTTGCCTTCCAAGCCACTTTGCCGCCTCTGCATTACCAAGAACATAGGTGTGCTACGATCAGCCAATCAAGATCAGTACTTATAATGGATGCAGAATTTATCAGCCGAGGCCAGTTAGATAAGCTGCTTCCTCTTGTACCAACTCTTTTTACTATTTTCTCTCACAATAAACGGCACCATGGTGTTGTGTGCATTACACTTTGTTGTTGACAAAATAATTTAGTAATCATAATTATTCTTAATGTTTCAAAGCCAAGGGAGCAGCTACGTAGCACGACACAATGGGGGGGCCATGATTAATTTCAACCACCCGGGGCTCTTTGATGTGCACCAAAATTTCGATACGCAAAAATTTTTCAACCTTTTTGTTTCCATCAATATGTGAAAGTCACAGCTGGAATTCAATTATGCAGCCCCAAGCTTAGTAGCAGTATCACAACCACTATGGTGCCATGGCAGGTTAAATGTATTAGTCAACATATCCAGAGCTCAATCGAAGAAGAGGCATTACAGCAAGCAGAGTAATAGCATCAAGAAGAAATCTCAATATTGGTGTCAAAACAAGAAATGACACGGTGAACCCAGGCAAACTTGGATACCATGTAGCTGCTAACAGTTCACAAGCTGCCACAAAATTTATCATGTCATATCCGTCTGTTCACCGACAATTGTGTTATTTATGCCCCAATTACTAATACCACTGATCAAGAATCCCTCCAGGAGAATCTTAACCGTATTCAATCATGGTGCAATCGCTGGTTGATGATTCTTAATCCCAATAAGTGCAAGCTCATGTCTTTCCATCGTCGTCGCAACCCGCATTTATTTACTTATAAGATTTCTTATTCTCCGGTCGAACTTGTCCCGTCCTATACTTACCTCGGCATCACTATCAGTAATGACTTACCATGGCGCAAGTACATAACAAAGCTAACATCATCTGCGAATAAAAAACTAGGCTTTCTTAAACGTCATCTTCCTGACGCCTTTCAAAATGTAAAGCTACTTGCTTACAAATCATTAATCAGGCCAAAACTTGAGTATGCATCCGCCATCTGGAATCCACAGCAAGCTTACCTCATTGATTCATTAGAAGCCGTGCAAAACAGAGCCGCCCGTTTCATTCACCACTCATACTCATCCTATATTAGTGTTTCATCTCTCAAGCTACAGTCCCAATTATAGTCTTTCCCTCCGTCGCCGTATTTCTAGCCTGTGCCTATTTCACAAATTTTATTATTCCCAGCCCAAACAGCAGCCATACATCTGCGCACCGCCATCACGCACGTCTCACCACATTGGTCATCCGCTGAAACTTATACGCCAACGTGGCCGTACGACTACATTTTCCAAGTCATTTTTCCTCCAAACAGAAAGCGACTGGAACGACATTCCCCATGAAATTGCAGCCATCACCTGTCCGTCAACGTTCCTAGAAAAAATTACACCCCACCTGTCATCATGAAAAAATGTTTTGCTTCCTCATGTTAACCCCACCCCTTATGTAAAACCCCCTACAGGAAGTCTTTAAGGAAATAAAAATGAAATGAAATTCTCTAGCTGAAAGATCACAAGAATTCTGCCTTCACTGCATTGATGTCAAATACATACAACTGATAAAAGAAGCAGCATGAGTAGTAATACACAAGAAATCCTTTCAGTTGGCAAAATTCGCTCATGCAGTAGCTAGAACACAGCTTTCTTTCAGTTGTTCAGCCGCAACAAAAAGGCAAAATGATACATCATTGCAAACAGTTTTTTAATGAATCTGAGTACAGCTAACGCTTAAGGCCCATCATATGATTAACTGGCTGAGAATACAATGAACATTCATACTTTCATGCATTCGAAACATACAGATGAATTCAAGTCGTCCAAAGTTTGAATTATTAGATGCCTTTAAGTTGGCCGTGAATTAAACACCTGTTTATTTAAAACGCCTTGTTCAGTAACACTTTATGCTCGCCTTTGCCTGCAAAATAAACCCTTGCAATACTGATAAGCACCGTAATTCCTGAACAATATTGTCTTAATGTGTAAATATCATTCTATGAGAGTTGGAAGTGCATTCTTCACTTCAGCTGCGGTGGGTTGAAGTTCCTAGGCAACTTCGCTGTCATGTAGCTACTACTTCAAAATACTACTAACACACTGTGGTGAAAGCGAGAGATTAAGAAAAAGCTAGCCAGGGCCAAGTTAACAAAGCTGTTCACATACATGAAGTGCACACGAGTGGATAGGGCTCACATACTGACCATGCGCAGCAGTAAATGATACAACATGCAAAGCACATGGCCAATGCGAAGTTGGTAGGTGCAAGTCATCAATAATTACGTAATACTAGGCATGGCTTCTGCAGCAGTGCACTGTCTTACTCAAGGTGTACAAGCTATCTCTTCTATACCAGCGACCTCGCCTTCCTCCAGAGCTCTTTTCAGTCTTTTCAGCAAACTGGCCTGCCTGAGCGCACAGGAATATATATTGTTCAGTGCACCCTGTGAACTTTCAACCTTGACATTCCACAACCGTGACGACCGGGATCAGCACCAGAAATATACCCCAAAACTGCAAGCTGGGCAAGTTGAAATAGATTTTCCATGACATGAATGCACATGACAGTTCATACTAATGATGGAACCCATTGCATCTGGCCCAGCTCGCAGTTCCTTCACAGACTTGGACACCGCTTCAGCAGATAAACGGAGCATCGTCCCACGCTACCAGGACCGTACCAGGATGGGCGTAGGAGCCGACTGAGCCGCGTCATCCTCGTGCGATCCTTCGCTGCCAGCTTCAGCAGAGGCTCCCGCGGCGATGCCGTCGCTGCCGTTGTCGCCCTGGCCACCGCTGGTGGCCGGGTTGAGCTGTGGGTTGCGCAGCCGCACCACGTTGGCCTGGTCCCCGCGGATTTCAATGCCCCGGTCGCGGTACCACTGCTCGCCGTCGGCGGTGAGAACCAGCAGCCGTGTCTCGTCCGGCACGGCCCGGATGCGCTCCACGATGTCCCTGTGCGCCTCCTGCTGGACGTTGACGCCGTTCACCTCGACGATGCGGTCCCCCTCGCGCAGCCCCGCGTGCTCGGCTGGGCTGCCGACGTCGATCTTGCCCACGTACTGGCCCCGGCGGTCCTTCTCGGCGTGCAGGTTGAAGCCGTACCCTTCGAAGTCGCGCCACTTGGTCATGTGGCAGAGACGCGGCGCCGGCGCGTCCGCAGGAAGCTCGGAACTGTCCGAGGAGGCGACCTCCTCCTTCTTGGGCTCTTCGGGTTCATCCTGCAGAGGTCATATCAAAGACAAGGTTGAAGCGCACAAAACCACGTTTCGTTGTTCAGCCAGCTGATTAGCACTTACGAAAATCTAGCGAAGCAAACTGCTGCACACTGTGCCGCCCGCGCTGCAAATGAGCACTATAACATAATAATAATTGGTTTTGGGGGGAAGGAAATGGCGTAGTATCTGTCTCATATATCGTTGGACACCTGAACCGCGCCGTAAGGGGTGGGATAAAGGAGGGAATGAAAGAAAAAGAAGAAGAGGTGCCGTAGTGGAGGGCTCCGGAATAATTTCGACCACCTGGGGATCTTTAACGTGCAATGACATCGCACAGCACACGGGCGCTTTAGCGTTTTTCCTCCATAAAAACGCAGCCGCCGCGGTCGGGTTCGAACGCACTATAACAGCAGGATGCAGCACTATAACAGCAGGATGCACTATAACAGCAGGCTTTTTTTTTAATTTGCACTATAACAGCAGGATGCAAATTTAAAAAAATGGCGGTGGTTTAGCTCTGGTGAAACCTAGAGTGACGCGACAGCTACAGCTGGCCGAGTGGAACTTGCTCAGTTGAATTGCAACGTCACTCTTTCGCCCCTCCGTTTCTCTGGGCGTTCCTTCCTCTTCATTCCACTTGACACGGCGCATGCGCACAGCTGTTGCAGCTCGGTTTCGCCGGCGCGCTGCGACGCCGGCATCATCATGTGACCAGCACGTGGCTGGTCACGTGACCAATCACGGCTCCGCGCCGCCGGCAGCTGCTCCGCACCACGTTACCAACCACGTGACAGCGTGGCGGCGCCCCGTCGCCGCCACATTGTAGGCTCGAATTGCTACCCTAATGTAGTTATCGCTACAATATAGCAGCTGGTAAGAATGGGCCATTGCCTTCCTACCCCGCCCACAACATAAATGAAATCAGCTTTTTTTAAATATTTGGGTGTGTTAAATTAGCCAGATGGATCAAAATTATTTGCCGCAGACGAGTTCTGTGCGTGGCGGTCATGAGTCTACACGAAGCTTCACTGCAGGCTTACGACGAAGTGACCACTCTCACCCAAAACGGGGATTTTAAAAGCTAGAAAATAAAAAAAAACGAATTCAGGTGTCGACAGCACCGACCAATTTCCAAGCACACTGAGTGCACGTCGACAGCGAATTTTTCCGCGTGGATCCAGGAGGCTACGCTTCACTATCATTCAGTTCAATATGGCGCAATCAGCCCACGAGCATCACGAGTCCTCGGTGTGGACTTCCCGAGTTTGAATCGAGTGGCGAGAAATTTTGGGCACCACGGCCAATAACGAGACCAGGGACCACATAGCTATTCGTTCAGCAATTCAGGTCAAAGGCTACCGCTTACATTCTCGGCGTAGAAACGCGCATGACATACGTGTGGCAAGGACTACCTGCTTGCAGAAGCCCAGCCTTGTACAACAGTGCAAGTGGCATAGGGGTTGACTAAACGCACTATGCAAAACCAAAAGGCAAGCTGCTTTCTTCCACGCCAAGCTCCCTCCATGAGTGACCCACTGTAGCGTCCAACCATTGTCTCCAGCAGTGCATACGTCGGCGGGCACGGGAGTACACAAATAAATCATAAAATAGACCAGAGTACTCTGCCTACCTCAAAATAACCGAGATTCACATTTCACGACAACGACACACCCGTTTAGGTGTAACTTTTTTATTTTATTTATTTTTTGGCTTCCGGCACATAAAGTAGCGCATTCCAATACCCCTTTCTTCGCCAACCATTAAAATTCACCACTTTCTCCTCTTAAAACTCGGCAGCAGGCAGGTCTGCGGCACGCAAGCGGGACCCGCTCGAGGCCTAATTGCCGGACTCTGTACAAGACACCCTTTCCACGTTTGGGCGTGCGTTAAACTGCGTGGCGGCGGCTCAGCGCGACCTGGATTTCCCAGGAATTCCTGCCGTCGCTGGCGGACTGTGCCGAAAACGCCTTCTTAGCGCCCGCTCCTGTAGGGCGAAAATAAAAGAGGAAAAAAAACAGAACAAAAACAAAATGCAACCCGCCTATATAATAAACCCGCTCACTTCTTCGCTGGCCCAGTATATAATCCGGCACACAATTATGCCAGAGATAGCACGTATGCACTGTACTTTCTCCATTTTGCGCAGGTTTTTTTTTTTACTTAATGTCGATCCCACGATTTCACTTAATGTCTATCTTTTAGGAATGTGCCCCTGCCTCCAGTCTAGAAAAACTCGTTTTCGTGGAATGCGTGATGTCTTAATCACGGCTACGGACAAAGACATCACAGAAGACGCCAGGGGGCATGTCCAAGGTTTTCTCACTGACGGATGCTAGACGCTCATACAAGAATCGGGGGTAGTTCTGCGCGCGCTCTTTGAGAAAATTTAACAAATTAAAAAAAAAAAAGTAGCCGAGACTTCGATACGGCGCATGGCGGCTTAAGTAAAAGAGAGCGTCTTACATTTCTAATGAACATACGAGAAAAACGTGCAGAAATGTTTCCAAAATGAAAGCGGCAATTTTGCGCCATGTAATAATTGCAGACTTTCTGAACACCACGCTACTAGGATTGATAAGCAACAACCTCCGCAGGATGTACAGTAGTGAGCAATATGAGAGATAACAAAGTTTGAGCATTAATTTATTCACTACGCTTTATGTGTGACAAGCAAAATTTTTTTTCTGTTCTCTAACTAGTTTTATTCTGGTCGCATAACATCCAAAAGTCATTCTCTACTTTTGTTGGAGAAATAACCAGAAAATTAGCAATTACTTGCAAAACGTTTGTTACCATTATGCTGCTCCCGACTGTACGCGGCTCATAGGCCACTAAACGCACTCACGTTGAAGCAAGCCCCGTAAGTTAACGAACACAGATGCAGCATTCTCATGGCATTCCATGTGCACGGCAGACACGCTCACTGCAGTCCTATTTCTTCGGATGACGAGACTGCTTGAAAGATTTCGAGCTGACTCCCTCGCCACGTTACTGGCAGCAATACGTGCGATACCGCCCCCAAGCGACCTTGCGCCCTGCATGACAAGAGTCGTGACGAATTCCATGGAAAAACAAGCATAGCTCGTGCAGAAAACAAGAAAGTTGCCTTCAGGTAACAGGAAGACAAATACACGCAGCCTAAGCGGTCTCCTTATAGGGTTATAAGTAGGGACAGTGGTATCCGCATCACGTCAACCCGCCCCCGCAGAGCTGAGCATGTGCTCAAAAGTGGCGCATTCCTATTGGATATTTAGTGAGCACCGCAATCCTGATTGGTAAAAACCAAAGGCGATGCTATCGGCTTTATGTTACAAGCGATATGAGCTACTGCTTGACCACTAAAACTTTCGTCGATATACTAGCTATAACTCACTGCAGCTAGACAGCGAGTTAGCAGTTGTTCATTTTTGAAATATAGGCAAAAAGAGGAACCATGCAGAAGTGAAGAACTCAATGCAAGCGCTAGACTCATTGCAGAGTACGCATATTTTATACATATGCTTTTGTTGTACATTTTTATTTACACAGCAGGATTATATCTATATAGACTGATGTTTTAGTATCCACTATAACCAAAACAAACTCCTGTTACTATACAGCACCAGGGCAAACAAATGAGTTTCGGGCTGTGGGATCAGCAGTTAGGTTTGGTTTATAGGGGTTTAACGTCCCAAAGCGACTAAGGCTATGAGGGACGCCGTAGTCAGGGGCTCCGGAAATTTCGACCACCTGGGGTACTTTAACGTGCACTGACATCGCACAGTACACGAGCCTCTAGAATTTCGCCTCCATCGAAATTAGACCGCATGCAGCGGCCGGGATCGAACCCGCGTCTTTCGGGTCAGAAGCCGAGTGCCATAACCACAGCGACCACGGCAGCCTCAGCAGCGAGGCTACAATAATTGCAGCACGCTGGTAAGGGAGAGGGATAGCCTGTTCAAAAACTTGTGTTTCTAAACTACAAGTGATCCCAGGAATGACGCATGATTTGCAGGGACACGAGAGGCATAACCCGTGTCCCTGCAAATCATGCGTCATTCCTTCCTTTAGCTCATTTCGCGTGACCAGGATTTTCCCCCTGCATCTATGAGCGATGTCCCACGATGCGGCGCGTCACACAAAAAAAAATGGCTGGGCTTCTATATTTTGATAGAGAGAGAGTTATATCCTCTTACTGCGCAAACACACAGGGAAAGCCGGGTCATATACGGTGAGAATATTCCCGCTGAGAGCGCCACACTTGAAAACGCTGGCGGGTTCCAAGTAACGCGCGTCACTGCACAAGGCCTTCTGACGTCATCAGCGAGTTTCGACTGGGTCGTAAAATTCCGAAGACGGGTGTAGAGAAAGGCGTCGTACAAACCTTTCGCCACGTGCTTGTGGCATAATATACGAAGCATTTAGTATTGACTTTAGTTGTTGCAGTAACAAGCATTTAGTTGGTGCAGTCTACGCAGCAACTATCCCTAACCATAAATACCGCAGCAGCATGCATAAGCAAATTAGAGCACAGGTTTTTTGTTGCCAGGATCAGAGAAAAGAAAAAAGAAAAAATGTCATGCTAGCGACCAAGTACACACCACATTTTCGTTTGTGTAAATAACGGTGCTCATTCCTTCAGCGCGTTTAATTAATATGCATCTAGTTAAGAGATTTTGCCAATGTTTCACGTTTACGCGTGATAAAACGCTACTATAGAATGGCAACAATATTTTAGGTATCAATTAGATTAGCTCGTTAAAAAAAAAAAGCTCGTCAAAGCAACACGGAAAGTTAAGTTCTTCTGTAGAGGCAGAACTACCTATCATACTCAACTATAAAAGACACGGAACTCAGACGGCGGAAAACGTGACACGACGCAAACCCCGCAAAAACCCGTCGCTTGCACCGAGAGGAGAAATCGCCGGAAGAAGACGAGAAGTCGCTTGCGACATAACGCGCCCACTCCGGCACACACGCTGTACGGGGGCGAGCGCGCCGGAGACGAGAAAACAAGAAGGCGCTTATGCACACGTGGCGAATAGGTTGCCTTGGTTGTGCACCGTGGCGCAGTTGGCTCGGACAAGCAGTGCACTGCGTCCCACAATTGTCCGCACTGAAGCAGAACCGACAAGGCGTATACTCTGTCGTCATAGTCTTCGCATAAGCATAGTGATCACAATTCATTATTTATTTTAACATACTTCCAGGAGCCCAAGCCGTCAGAGTACGGAAATGTACAATATTAGGTCAAGTGCAGTAAAATAAAAAACGAAAGTAAGACTACAAAACAATGTGGTAGGCGATCTTGAAGTTATTGGCGTCTCAGATGCAGAATAATTAAGCAGGAAGATGGCTCCATTCGATGCTAGTGCGTTTTGGGTTAAAAGAACACTTATACATATGAGGAGTAATTACTGATTAGCCTCCACTCAAGTGCACCCGTACGGAGGAAGGATATATAGCTGTCACAGAAATTTCATAGTTGAAGAAAAATTCGCCCTGGTCCGGGATCCTGGACCATAATTTATAAATTTAGTAAGACATGGTTCACATAGCGACCTCGGCATTTATGATCAAACGAGACGAAATGTATTTCTAGGTTTGTTAGGAAGACTAAACAAATAGACAGCGGTAAAAATATTTTTCTTGATAAAAAAAAAACAGAGGTGACAGTTAAGAACTCAAGGGCCTAGTGCCCAGAATGCAAAACGCAATAGCCTTACTGTCCCGCGATAGCCAAGCTCTTATTGTTTTAATACTTCGCGCTACGGTCTGTCGCGGAGGCGCTGCTGGGCGCGCCGTTATACAATGCATCGGACAGATCGCACCGTTAATCGACCACCGGCAGCCGCAGCATTCTTTTATGAAAAAAAAAAATGCGAGACAGCATGCAGACAGTCTTCTCCACTGCTAGGAATAGCGTGCTAGGAATTCGTGCCGCCAGACACATTCCGAGCCTATACCTACAGCTGGATACACCCTATTATATACTGCTGGCCATATGCTGAGTTCTGCATTGTCAGAAACATTCTGGATCTACATATAGAAATGCATCCTGCTGAATACTCTCAGCTGCACGCTGAATTTCATACTGTTAGGTAGATTCTGAGTAAGTAAGATGTATAACCAACTGTCCTCCCTTCGTGAGTTTCGCGACTCAGCATTGCCAAGAATGCGCTACTTGGCAATTGCCTGAATAGAAGTTAAATCGTCAGATCAAGCAGTGTGGTTCTGTTGGCTCTAAATGACCGCAAACTGCAAGAAGTTAAAGCAGCTAATTACTTCATCTTCAAGAGATTTGCAAGAGCTAGACAGTCGTCTTTACGGGGGAAAAAGTAAATGATGGCGGAAGAGATGATTTTTCGAGCATGCCAACAACAAATAACATCTTTCACAATCAGCAGCGACGCTGCGTTGAATTCTTCTCAAGATCTCTCAAGATCTTTCTTCGAACGCGTGTCCCAAAGAAGCACGTACCCACGAGTTACGAAGCATACATCAGAAGTCCTTAAAAGCGCGCTGTTGTGCGGTCGAATGAAGGAGATGCACGATCGGAATAGCAAATCTTGGCACGGCGGCGGGAGAGTTGGCAAACACAGACAGCCATAATAAAGAGGGGAGGAGAGAAAGAGTAAACAACACCAACGTCTCGCAATTGCGCAATCTTACTACGGTAAGCGGCCAAATCGTAAATCGGCTTTTGTGACACGGGAGTGAAGGTGGTGTTGCTACTGTTGTTCCCACGAATTCATTCACATTTTGGTGCCTCTGCAAGGCTGCAGTAAAGAAGGGTGAAAGGAAAGGAGGGATTGTGAGAGAGCACTGGACAGTTGCTAGGTTGGGGGTGTTGCTGCAGGAAAAAAAAAAGGGGGGGGGGTGAAACGATAATAAACGATGAAAGCTGTAAGAATGCGCAACGAAGCATTCTCAGAGGCAAGGACGCGGCACAAATAGAAGGCCGCAGAACAAATGGACAAACGAAATCGAACAGACAGAATGTTCGCAGTAATAAATCGACCGAAGATTAATGGACGACAGTCTCATTTGGAGTTCCGCGGAATAGAGAGCACGCCAGACCACCACACTCCTTCACCCGTGGCAGTTTGCGCAACTCCTTATAGGCCTCTGACTTCAAGGCTCGCTGGCCTTCCCTGCAGACTCCAGCGGAAGATGCCTCGAATCCTACAGAGCGGCCGCTAATATGGCGACAAAGCAGCCACCTTGATCCAGAGATGCGGATTCGCTTCTAGGCGCTTTCGTTGCGAAAGACGTGAGCTATTTACGCAGCACGAAGCTCTCGACAAGCGCCGAATTCTTAACCTTTACTGCTCAGCGCGTCGCGAATTCACGACACACCATTTGCACGCCGTGTACTCCTTACTTGCTATGCACGGAGCTTGGACACAAACGTTTGATGTCGACATGTTCTCGGAAGCCAACGCTTTCCGGTCAAAATGTTTGGCGTCGTTGGGAGCAGGCTGTTTGAAGAAAAACAGGGGCGCCAATGTGCGACTTGCAGACAGTGTCCAACAATCACTCGTGTCTTATTTGCAGACAAATTTTTGGCGGAAAATAGGAATAAATTTGCTGGACCAAATATTGCTTACTGTATGATACTGTTCGTGAGCGTTCAACTTGGTTCAAGTCCTTTTACCTGGACTTTCATACAGCCCAGACTAGCCTTACAATATGGACCAAACGTTAATTGCTGCTAACCGATGGCATACCGATTTTTAAAACTTTAGCGGCATTAAAATAATTTTGATCTGGGTTTCTGAATACAGGTACATTAACTTGCATAAAGAAGAGGTGATGAGATTTTTTTTCCTTGATGCCTTCAAATTTTGGGCATTAAGACAAATATTTCGTAATTTCTTGTCCCCAGCACGTGCCCGCGCAGTCTACACTCGGAAACAAAATGGCGTCTCGCCGCCCCAAAGTTGTGGCGGCGGCGCTGACATCGAGACACTGAGGAAATTCGAACCAACGTAGCGTCAGCTGTGCGCAGCTACTCTGACTCATAAGCACTACGCCTCTAGAGTGATGCACACATGTCTGCTTTTGTGTTGACGAACATCTGCCGATTCCCGACAGCCCCATCACTGGAAAAGGCCGTACTCTGAAACGAAATTTCGCTGTAGCGGTTGGAGATGCGCATTCACCGTCATGTGTGCTCCAGTTTGTGTTATCCTATCCGTGCAAGCATAATTAGGCCGACGCGACAGCAGCAGTTGGACGAAAGCGGGGAACGGCTTCAAATCCAAAGAACACATGCGGCTCTTCAGCAGACAAGGGAAGAGAAAAGAGGGTCTCATTATGACATAGATGACGGAAGCCAACAGTCACCGAAACCAAGGAGCACAGGGGGTGTTTTTTTCTTTTTCACATGAGTGGTGTTCATCAATGGGATATTCTAGAGCAATTATTTTAAAGATAACTGACTAGAAAGCAGAATAATCACAGCCACATGGCGGCGATGCTCTAACAACCGAGCTACGGAGACGGCTGTCCAATCTTCTGCTTTCGGGGGTACTTATGTGTAGTGCAACTGAACTCTGGGAGTGTTCACCAGCGCCACCCTCGTCCATAGCAGCGGACGTAGTGCGTCCTGTACTACTGCGAGTGCCACGCAGGAACGTGATCGAACGGTGAGGACGGTAGCTGTGCTGGAACCCTCTTATGCTACCTATGGCATCAAGACCGCCTGTGATGAAAACAGTGCCGGTGACGACCACGATGTCAAAGACGAGGGTAATAGCGATCCGAATATCTTGAAGACGACCTCCACTTTGACGCTCCCAACGAAGGCTCCAGTGTTCACTACATATGTATGATACGAGATAGGCACGCAAGTCGACCGGC
Organism: Amblyomma americanum; assembly: GCF_052857255.1. NCBI lineage: Eukaryota > Metazoa > Arthropoda > Arachnida > Ixodida > Ixodidae > Amblyomma > Amblyomma americanum. The sequence goes on along the minus strand of NC_135507.1, from coordinate 6,022,274 downwards.
TTGCCGTTTTATGTCGTACCACAGAAGGAAACAAAAAAAAAGTGGAGGGGGAATTACTTATACTCGCGAAAATGCACCCAAATGGAGTGCTTCACGCCGTGGCTGCAAAAAAGGCCACACAAGTAACTCGGCGGCTTTAGGAGACCGTACATTAATAGGCCGAACACACCCTGGCGGCGTGATTCCGAATCCGCCCACATTCGTGCTACGCCAAGCCAAGGGACACGTAGCAGAGAGGCGACGTATAAATAGGCTCGCCAATACGGCGTCGGGCGCACGCAATCGTCCACAGGCCGCGCTCTTTATCGCGGCTTCGCACGCGTCGCGAGGAGGCGCCTTACAGCATGGTTATGTCGCAACAGGGCGTTGGAAGGATGCGATCCACATTGTTTCGTGCCAAGAGCGCGATAGCGACATTAAGTGGCACTTATCTGGCTAACAGATAGGCGTCTGCACTTGACCCCGCCGATGGGCGGGTCAGTGTTGCTTCTCGAAGCAACTATACTCCGCAAATGCTGGAGAGACGCCTATGCCTTGAATAAATTCCAGCGACTGCCGAGATTCTTTGAGGCCTCCCACGAGCCGCCCATGGCCAGCGCCGAGAATAGATGGTCGTAAATAGAGATTCTTCCCGCGAGGGGAAGATTGCTAAGGTGTGCGATTTGTGTGATCGGTGCACTTCTGTAATGAGCGTTTCACATGAAAAATACACGTAACCATACCATGAAGACGAGTATATCGTCCAGCTCAGGAAAAAAAAAATTCGTTCGCAGCATCTGTGATGAATTTCAGGAAAGCCAGTCGCACCATCATATATGCGGCACATCGCCATGCGTACGGCGCACCACCACAGAGACCTCACCGACAGTACACCACACACAAAAAGTTCCAGGTGGCAACAAGGGTGGCTCGGCACACTATGGCTCGCTGGACTAGTTGCGTCATCTAGTAGCCATCGCCGGAAACCAGGTGCACGACTTCCGCACCTCTCCCATAATACCGCGGCCAGGCTAGGCTAGTTCATTTGCGCAAATAAGGGGGCAGAAAACGAAAACGCACTTGGGCTTTTCAAAAACGATTAGTGGAAGTTCGCCAACAAACCTTTTCTTGTTCATAACCCTCTCCATGGCCGTCCCCTGCCGATGAGGAACAGCAAGTCATGCGACACACCACGTGGGAACTCGCTGTCAGCGCCGAGGTCGCATTGAGACCATTAATTACCATCCTGATACACTGCTATCTTTTCTTCTTTAGAAGAAACTCAAAAAACCGAGAAAGCCTCATTATCATAGCCATCACGCCATCATCATCAGCTGCAGCAGCAGGATCATCCTAGCTGCATTCACCGCCGAACAAAGGTCTCTCGCACTGACTTCCAACTTAAACCAGTCCTCCGGAACCCTCTATACCCCAGCAAACTTCCTTATCAAATCTTTTCACCTGACCTGCGGCCGTCATCGACTGCATCTACCTTTTCATGAATATCCCTCGGTTACTCTACTATAATAGTAGAGTAACTATAGTGCGACCAACGGTAATCTGTTTTATTACCTGCTCTGACCATGTATATTCATTCCTCAAAATTTTCTCAAATATCCCCTCAAATATACTCCTCCCCAGTGCGGGGTAGCCAACCGGAATACGCTTTTTCTATTTACGTGAACAATAAAGGAGAGGTTGGTGCTCCGTAGCGGCTCAGGCTAATAATAATAATTGGTTTTGGGGGGAAAGTAAATGGCGCAGTATCCGTCTCACATATCGGCGGACACCTGAACCGCGTCGTAAGGGAAAGGATAAAGGAGGGAGTGAAAGAAGAAAGGAAGAAAGAGGTGCCGTAGTGGAGGGCTCCGGAATAATTCCGACCACCTGGGGATCTTTAACGTGCACTGACATCGCACAGCACACGGGCGCCTTAGCGTTTTGCCTCCATAAAACCACACCCGCCGCTGTCGGGTTCGAATCCAGGTACTCCGGATCAGTAGCCGAGCGCACTAACTACTGAGCCACCGCGGCGGGTAGCCACGCTCAGGCTACTCCTTTTCACCAATTCTGGTTAACATCCGTGCCCTTCCTCCTTCCTCTTTATCTCTTTCAAATATATCACAAACGCTACTTTTTCTTCTCGCTCTCTTCCTCTCTAATCCTCGTAACTCTCTGTTTGTCTTTCAGCGTTATACCTTCAGCATTTCCTTTTGACAGCACACTGTGTTGTCACTTTAAATCCACCGCCCCCCCCCCCCCCCCACACACACACACACACAAAAAAAAAAAGGAGCGCTGCGTCAGAGGCATCGTGGAGATGATATGCAGCACATAGCACACGAACGGTAGCACAGATATGCACAATACTAGGTGGTAACCAGATTGGAGAGAATAAGCATAGCGCAATCCGCGAACCGGTTTCTGAAGGCGCCAGCTGTGCAAGAGCAGCGGCTCCGAGGGGCGCAACTGGTTCCCAGCGGAAGCGGATCGTGCTATGCTAAATCTCTCCATTGACTAAAGGAAGCGTTTCCGGTGCGTCGGCACTGTCAGCATTCAAACTGCGGCGTTGCGGGAAGTCGCGCCTAGTAGTTCTATACTCTTCGGAACCACGCGGCAGTTTTCGCGATGCCTGAACTTTCGTGACGACCGCAAGGCGTGTACAGTATAGTTATCCGCACTTTAAGATGCACTTCGCGTACCTCTAAAGCGCATTCCGCGACCTCAGCACGCGCGCGTGCAGCAATTGTTCCTTCACGTAAACAGCGCCTCGACGGCTGCGGCCGCCGTTGCGAAGCCGTCGACCTTCAAACGTCCCCTGCGCGTCCTTCTGTCGACCACAGTAAGTTCACTGCCGCGACCCCTCTCTTCCCGTCCGCGCAACGCATCCGGGCTCGAAGCGTGCACGTATAACTTGCAGACGCTGTGTATTTATTCCTGCGGGACTAATGGAGTTACCTCGCCTCGATGCCAAACGAACAAACAAATAAAACAAAATGCATAACCGTGCGGCTCCCAATATCTCCCTGGCCGATCGAGGAACTGATACGCAGTCTTCGCTCGCATCTTCTCACAATTTTCTTTTTTTTTGTTCAGTTTCGTTTGCTCTGCCACCCATTTCCGCCGCTACCAGTGGAGGCAACTGCAGCAGCAGGAACAAAATCCCCTCCTCGCCTCCGCAGACCCCGCGAACAGGTCGGCGGCTGACCGCTAATCTCCGCGTCGGACCTCGTAAAAGGGGGAGACGCGCCGGTGGACGGCCACCGACTCTGTCCGTCGCCAAAGGCCGGGCAGCGAGCAGAGGCAGCGCGGCGAAGAGCAGGATTGCTTTACAGCACCCAGCTGAGCCTTTTTATATGGGAGGATGAGCCTCTCTCGATTGCGGCAGCCCGGCCAGACAACGCGGCTGTACGCTTTCATGCTCACAGAGCGCACAGACAACGGTCGGAGAGACTAGACCAACGATGAGTGTACCCTCGAAGCGTTTTTCAGAGAAAGTAACCCCGGAGGGCAGTGTCAGAGCGCAGTGTCGCAGCGCATAGGGTCAGTTCGTGTATTGTCGGAGCGTACAGTGCAGGAGCGCAGTGTAGGAGCGCAGTGCAGGAGCATAGCGTTGCAGTGCAGTTTCAGAGTGTGACGCAAGAGTGTAGTCATTGTAGTTTGGAGTGTACAAGGAGCATAGAATCGGAGAGGCGTAGCCTGTGTATCTGTGGCTAGAAGGCCAAAAGATATACTTTTTTCCCGAATTTTTTTTGCTACTTGGCTGTGTTGCCGAGAGATTCCGTCATTCTTGTGTCCTTCATGTAGTCGATCAGCGCTTCGAGCCAGGGATATGACTTGGTCTGAAAACACAAGCTAACGTTCCTTCATTTCTAAAAATGTGCGCATTCAGATTACATTTTATACGTTATGGAGTCCCATTAGTATAGCATCTGATGAGGTCATCCGGCAACTTGCGACTATAACGCCTCTGCGTACCTGCGGGACATGCTCAGAGTTACCTGTGAGTTCACACTATTGCTATGATACGTACTGCAGTGCAATACGGTTATTAGAGCGACTGACCCATGTATAAATGGGCACAGTAAGCGCTCCAAACTTCTTCAGTCGTAGCACCACGCAGGCCCCGAGGACATAACCACACAGAGCACGATATAACCCATCTTTCAAGCCAATAAAGGCATGGGGAAGTGTACTACTTTATTTCTTTCGCAGAAGGAAATTAGTTAAGCATGCAGATTTCTCTGTAACAGTTTGGCCTAATTACCTTCAATTGGAAATGGAAACATTCCCCTACGCTTTCCTTGGTTTCAAAGACTGACTCTATCATATAACGTATCTAAATGGGACCCTCATATCCTGACCAGGGCACCGAACGCGCGGTCCCGTCGGCAGCTATACATGGAACCCTAGAGATTGGCTTATCATTTATCACGATCAAGAGATCAACCAAAACGAAGCCAATTGACACTACCCACGCGGCTACGGCGCTGTATTCAGTACTGCGTACCCATTAATGATTCATGAAGTCGCAGGCGTCGCCTGCGTGCACTCAAACGACCGACATCTGCAGATCGGATTGCCGCCAGCCAGGGAGTGGCACGCCTCTACGGAGGTGGACAGTTAACAGAGAGAAATGACACAATCTGCGGTCACTGAACTGCCAAGCAAGCTGCGTGAAAGATTTTTACACCAGCCGACAAAAAAGGAACCAAACCTTCGTTATGTCCTCCTCCTTCCTAACTTGCCCGAGTTTTTTCTGGACTAGTCTTCAAGTTGTACCACGTGCCACGTGGTGCAGATCTCTGCACTCCCACAGCTAATTTTAGATAGCTTTGTGTGCAAGAGAAGAATCGGTGCACTATTTCTCGACGGGCATGGTCACGATAAGCGCTATAGTAGGGTACAACTCCAGAACGAAGCAGCTTTTCCCTGTCCAGGGACCCTTTCCAGGCTGTGCCACGCGTCGGCCGATTCTCATGAGCCTGCTAGCACCACAATGCAGGCAGCGGCGTGACAATACAGGGAGGAGACTTTCCCTTTTCATCTTCCACTTCCTGCACTGTCACGCTAGCAGGCTCATGAGAGTGGGCCGACGCCATTGGCTGGAAGGGGGTCACTTGACGTGGAAAAGCCGCTTTGTTCTTGAGTTGCATCGGACTACAGATGCACATGCTGGTTAGCGGCGTCTTGTTGAACGGTCACCTCGGTTACACCAGCCGTGCGAACGTCTAGTGCGTCGACGTCATTCAAGTTCACCATAACTTCGTCGAGGTTTCGAAAAACACCAAGGCCCACATCTTCCGTCTTCTACACCAGGGCATACCAACGTCGACATCGCCACTGGTACATAAATATTGGCGACACTGCTATACTACACACGCAGATTGTCTCAATTTATTCGATTCACATTAATCAGGCAGTTAACTATGAGGTAACGAATCAGTATTCACAGGCAAGCTTCAGTGAGGTATCCGCCTCGCCAGATAAGGAACACTCAAGAGCATGGCTGTCATACCGCGCACCCGCGTACTCTAAACTGTACTGCATATCACCAAGCGACTACACAGTGTGGATGGGATATGATAGGATAACTTTATTGAGCTCTAGCGCAAGTGCTTTTATGCGATTCAGATGAGTCCATCTCCGCAACGGTCGGCTGCCCCTGTTCCAGGGCTCCGGTGGATGCTGCCGTCAGCTGAGCTCGCCGTGTCAGATCGATCTGGTCATCGCGGCAGTCGCTGGAGAGCATACCCTCCCATTGCTCCGCACTTGGGTTTGGTATAATTGGAACGACGTCGACTTTTTGACATGCCCATGTTATGTGATATAGTATAGGTTTTTCATGGCAACACGGACACTTGTTTTCGTAAAGTGTGGGGTGCATTTTACTTAGTGCGTTTAGGTTTGGATATGACCCCGTTTGTAGTTGTCTCAAGAATCAGGGAACATGAAAGAAATGTGGAGCAAAACAAGGAAGGGCCAAATTTGCCTAAGCATATAAGGTCTTGCCCGTCACGCTCTTGTGAGCCATGTTTTTCTGGTGTGCGAATTTTATCAAGAAGTAAAGACACAAAAGCCAGGGAATTAATCGAAGCATTCTTTATTGCTAAGAAAAGAAGCATGTGTGTCAGCGACACGTCCATATCGTTGTATAGGGCAGAGAACGATTTTTTCACGCGTTCGCTGTCATATCAGATTGGAACATGATGGTATTCCTTGCGTGTCAGCTGGTATATATATGTTTGTCGTGCCTTTGAATAAATCAGTTGTGAGTGGCGCTCCGTCCCGTTTATCTACCTTGTGGTCTGTCTGTTTTCGCGCCTGTAATCCAAAAATAGTTGTCTCCATGTGACAGCCTCTTCTTTGTTTTGTGCAGTGGTGGGCACCGCATCCTGCTGCCTTTGTAGTTGTTTAGTATGGCCGAGTATCCCTGAGGTACTGACAGGGACTCAACGTCGTTGACGTTGGATGGACGCCTATGTGGGCCCTGCAGCTGGGAGGAATTCGCTGCGATCGGGCGCAGAGGAGGAGGTCATGCGGTTTCTCGTCGGAATGCCGGCGTATGATGCTTCTGCCGTTAATATTAGTGTAAAAGCTTCATGCAAAATGAGAAATGTCACTCCGAATACTGCATGAAATCTATTCTCTTTTGCGTAAAAATGGCGTTAATCTTGACAAACTGTCGAGCTAAATCGGCAGATTTACGCCTGTTCCACAAGAAGATAAGGAGGTCGTAGCCCCTGGTAACAACCGGTTTCGCCAACGTTGGATCACGTGCTTGACTAATTTCAGCAGTGTACAGTCTTTATGTATTAGTAGTATGTGTTCTTTTCAATTCCGAGTTCTTGATAAATTTCCGAGTTCATGATAAATTTCTGTCGGCTGCAGTGATATGTGGTTAATTAAAACTTCCAAAGAGCTGTGATTACTCCGCGAAAGTGATCACGAACCCCGTTGTTAATTCGATAGTATCTAGGTTGTCGTCTTTCGAAAACCACCCGGTTTCTCCGTAACGAAATTCCCTGAGTGGTCGAGAGGCTCGCGACGTCATCAGCACCGGCCAATTTTGAAAATCCGAGTAGTAGAGAGGAATATCATATGCAATTATACTAACCCGACCCGACCCACTTGTTAGGGCAACTTTCTCTGACCCGTCGATGCGGCACAGCACAAAGCCGAGGGACTAAAAGGAGGGGGGGTGTCAAGAATCCCTTGCGCTGCGCGATGTTGGTCGAAATTGACTCGGAGCACTTCACAACGCCGACTCTCACTCATTTCATCCATCCTTCCTCCGTGGCACGATGCTCCAGGTGTCCACCACGAGCGGAAGTTACTGCGCCTTTCCCTTTCTCGTGAAGCTAACATTTTACCATTTTTTCTACTAACTGCGCCTTTCCTTTGAAACTTCAAAGCCAAATATGGGGCACCGAGTCACGTGGAACATAACAGGATTTTCCCAGATGGAATCACCTGACTCGGCTGGAACGGACAACACATCAGATGGTTTCCATCCGGTCGGAACACCGGCAGATAAAATTTTCATCGCTAAACGTTGTTTGTAACTCCCGCCCAACAAGACGAATAAAAATACTGCGCCCCCTCATAGCATGCAGGTACTGACTTTCGCGCAACCAGAGGCCGCCCATTTTGACACATTATTTAGCGCTGCAGCGCCGCGCTTGCAGGAGATCCATAGAAGGATAAGAAGGTCGTTGGGCTTAAAGAACTCTGGCTGTGATGAACGCGGGTTAAGCGGCCTGGAAAACGTCGCGGAGACATGAGCATATCGCCATTTCCTTTCCCTAAAAACCAATTTTCATTTAACATGTTTTTTTTTTTTTTACGGGAAAGCATTGCTAGCCCCATTACGAGAAAACCCGGTGGCGTGCGTGTGTACTCGCAGATGGTACAGATAATCCAATCGATGGCAAGAAAAGTAGGGTGACGTCATCAAGCGGACGTACGACGCACACAGCGAGCCGTGCTCCACCACCCCAGACAGTCATATACAAGTCGTTCGTCTGTTGTTGTGGCGCACCGGCTAACTTGAACCCGGGCTCCATCTGGTAGCGTGTCTGAGTTTTCGGGCTGAGGATTGATGGAACTTTGGAAAGATGGAAGTGTGGGAAAACGAAAACAAGCGGGTTAAATGGCATATTTCTGACGAAACTTATTTACATATGAAGGAAAAGCAAACAGTGGAAAAGTAAAGAGTTCATGCGTCGAGCGACTGGATGAGCCTTGTCGCCAGGGCCCCAGAGCGTCCTTTCTCACTCATCACGCTCCTTAAATCCCCTGAGGTTCCGCTCCTTCGTCAGGCGGGGGCAAATCCAACACGAGGCGCATTTCTCCAAGATGGGAAAATTTGCACAGCCCTGTGGCAAGCGGAGTCACTCGTTGCAGAGTCGACCCGTGGGGACGGCCGAGGAGAAATGGCAAGTCCGCTGCCATTTCCCACAGTGGTGCAAGCGGCTCTGTGTTCTCTGCGGCGCCGCGGGCCTCAACTGCGGCGAGCTCTCTATGGTTTGACCGGCTCCTGACGGGCACGGCTAATTACCTGACGGCGCCGTTCCTTTTATTCCCCCCGTCGTCTGTCTGTCGGCGGTCGCTGCCCCAAGGCGACCTTTACCGGGAAGCAGTCAAAGAGAAGGTTATCCCCACCGAGCGAAGTGTGAGAAAAATTCCGCAGGATCTACCCCAGAGAGGCACCCTTCTGTTGGGTCGTCGGCTACTTGACGCCGTCGAAGTTGCCGCTGCTGTCGCCGCCACCATGGCCATCCCGCTCGAGGGAGTCTGCGCATCAATCCACTTTGGCTGGAGTGCACCGCTGTTGCTGAGAGGAAGGAAAGGAAAGGAAAGAGCATGGGCCTGCCTACTGGCTCAAGCCGAGCCACGCTCGCTGCCGCGTGCTGAAAGTAGGAGTTAAAGGATAGGAGAGGAAAGATAGAAAGAAAGGCGCGCTTTTGTGCCCCGGGTCGATCCCGGAAGCAGTGCAATACCGGGCAGACCCGTGCCAGAGTGCTTCATGCCAGGCACTCCACCATATTCCAAAAATAATTTTAATATCTTGGGTCCAAGGACCCGCAGCAGATATTAAATCAGGTGTCAGATATCGTGGGGGTTCACCACCACCACCACCGAGCCAATGGCTGGAGTGCATCCCGTTCATATCACTATATAGTACACTCGCCACTTGCCGACCTCCACGTGGCGCCAGTTGTCCCGATGACATTGGCATGAATACTGTGACGCAACCGTTCGTTGTAGAACATTCCGGGTGGTGTCATACGGTTTCTCGTTGCATATAGCTTACATGTGCTAGTCAAGTTTGAGGCTAGCTTGCGACAGGGATTCGAACAGACGACATATGTACCTTCAATTGTACGCTTTCCCAGACTTCCGTGTCACAACTGCTACAACCATTCGTCGTACAGCGTTTCGGGTGGTGTCATACGCGCGCGCGTATGTGTGGCTGGGTGTGAATCGCATTCCCACATGTAAGCAGCCTAAAGTGTGTCTAATAATAATTAATAATAATTGGTTTTTGCGGAAAGGAAATGGCGCAGTATGTGTCTCATATATCGTTGGACACCTGAACCGCGCCGTAAGGGAAGGGATAAAGGAGGGAGTGAAAGAAGGAAGGAAGAGAGAGGTGCCGTAGTGGAGGGCTCCGGAAAGTCTGTCTGCCGAATTCTTTTTTGGCCTTCAACGCAACGATGACGTAGAACTGTACGCATACGAATGAATTAATTAAAACAGTTATTCGCTCGTGCTGGGCCCTTTCCTCCGCAGTGGCTGCATTGTTGTGTCACGGCACTTCTCGGGGACTGAGTCACGAAAAACAGTCGCAAGATCGGACGCGATCGCGTACGGCGCAAACCATAATAAAACACTGTGACGCAGTTAATACAGCTGAATACGTCACAACTTACGATCAAGGACATCGCTTTCCTACAAGGCGGCCTCGGCGCACTGCAGGCGCCTTATCAAAATTTATCGATCTCTGATCTACCTCTGTCCGCTTATCTATCAATCACCTACCACTTACTCTACGTAACTTAGTGACATTGGCGTTCGGATTCCGCGGGTCCAAGGTGGAGAAAACGAGCCGCGGTCGCACTTGAATGCAGGCGAAATTCAAAAACGTGCGTGTGCTGCGCGATGTCTGCGCAACGTTGAAGAGCCCCACGAAGTTGAACTGTAGTCCGAGGACCTCCACTACGGCGTCACTCACCGTCCCCGCGCAGCTTCAGGACGTTAAACCCCAGCCAGCTAACTTAACCAACCTCAACTCCTACAAGACCGAGATAGCTAACTTAACCAACCTCAACTCCTACATGACCGAGATAAATTTTAGGCTCATGCCTATGGCATCTATCTACCAACCTATCTCAGCTCCTACAGGAGCCAGATGAGTCGCGTGCTCGAGCCTGTGGCATCTCTCGACCTACCTTAACTCCTACAGTGCCCACATATGCCCCAGGCACAAGCATCTGCCTACTAAGCTTCTGCAGGACCTAGATAAGCTTCGAACTCGAGCGTAAGACATCTATGCACATACCAAGCTCAACTCCTACAGCACGCATAGAAGCCACAGGTTCGTGTCTCGCATCCACCTGCCGACTTGTCCCAACTCCTACAGGGCCCAGGTAAGCCGGCAGTTGCAAAAAACTTGTGCGTATTCGACCACCACTGTGCCTGCCTCTCTCGTTTCGATGGAGGCGAAACGCAAAAGGCGCTAAAGTGGTTATTTGTGGAGAGGGGGGGGGGGGGGCGTAGAGCACTCATACAGGGAGTAGGGAGGGAAGGGGGGGGGGGCGCAGCCCGGTAACTGCCTCCTTGTGCAGGGGAACACCGCAACTGGGCTCGCAAAAGGCGCCCGTGTGCTGTGCAATGTCAGTGCACGTTAAGATCAGCTGGTCGAAATTACTCCGAAGCTCTCCACTGCGGCACCTCTTTCTTCCTTTCCTCTCTGTCCATCCTTTGTCCCTTCCCTTACAGCGCGGTTTAGGTGTCCGCCGATACGAGAGACAGATGCTGCGTCATTTCCTTTCCTCAAAACCAATTTTCGTTTCATTCGTTAAAGATCCCCAGGTGGTGGAAATTATTCCGGAGCCCTCCACTACGGCACCTCTTTCTTCCCGTCTTTCACTCCCTCCTTTATCCCTTCACTTACGGCGCGGTTCAGGTGTCCAACGACATATGAGACATATACTGCGCCATTTCCTTTCCCCAAAAAAACAATTATTATTTTCGAAAGAGACTGCGACGCAAGATCGAACCCCGACCACAATGGCCCCTCAAAACCCCCTTTTTTTATGTTCACGATCGCAGCCCCCATCCCTCGGCTCCGCCCCCCAGCAGCCAAACACGCGTGTCCCATCTTTCCTGGGCACCGCCCACCGGCAGCCAGCCAGAAAGAAGCGTCGACACCCGCTGCCAGCAAGACGCGGAAGGGCAGGCGAGCTACGCCGGAGGGGACACGCACGCGATATAGAGAGCACGCCGGCGACGACGCCAAGTGCAAACATCGCGGGCGCGACGGGGCGCGAAGGACAACGCCGGACGGCAGGGAAAGAAAAAAATACAATAACTGAAACAAAGCACGAGAGACGTGCGAGTGCTGCTGGAAGCCCATGCAGGCGCAGACACACGTACCCTCCTTTTCCCTTTCCCTCCATGCTTCGCTTGAAACGGCTGCGCATGCATGAGCACACACCTGTGTCCACGGCCTACTAGCACGGGGCCGCCGCCGCCAGCGACACCCGAAGCGAACGGCGCCGTCGGCGAGCCGGGGAAATTGAAGCAAAAAGAAGCGCCGAGCACTATATCGGCTTGCACAGCTTTTTTCCTGGCGCGCGTGCTTTAACCAGATCACGCACGACACGCAGCTTCGCAAGGCCCCATGCGGCAGACTGCATGCACGACTAAAGCGTTAAACTAACACACGAACGAAGAGATTAAATGCGAACAACGCGGTGGCTCAGTGGTTACGGTGCTCGGCTACTGATCCGGAGTACCCGGGTTTGAACCCGACCGCGGCGGCCGCGTTTCGATGGAGGCGGAACGCTAAGGCGCCCTTCTGTGCTGTGCGATGTCAGTGCACGTTAAAGATCCCCAGGTGGTCGAAATTGTTCCGGAGCCCTCCACTACGGGCATCTGTTTCTTCCTTTCTTCTTGCACTCCCTCCATTACTCCTTCCCTTACGGCGCGGTTCAGGTGTCCAATGATATATGAGAGATACTGCGCGATTTCCCTTCCCCAAAACAATTATTATTATTATTATTATTATTATTATTATTATTATTATTATTATTATTATTATTATTATTATTATTATTATTATTATTATTAACAGCAAAATGAGTTCTTATCTGGGGGAGACTGAATATTAGAGCAAATGATTTTCACTTGGAAGGCGCGATACCGTTATCTGGAAGCGTTAACGAACCCCGCCTGCATTTCCTCACCGGCAGCTAATGCTACTGTTGTGAACGTGGTCGCGTTTAATTTGACGCTGATGGTAAGCGCAGGTATACCTCCAACATAATGGGGAACAGCTAACATGCACAAAAAGACCAATTTTTAAAAAAAAATTTTTCTCTAGTAAAGATGAAAATGTCCTTTCGATATTACACGCCAAGAAGAAAACTAGTTGGAAAACAGTAAAAAGTTTGCTTGTCACACATAGTTATGGAGTAATCCTTAACTTAATCCTCAAACTTTTTCCTCTTTCACTACAGAGAGCCGAACAGGGCCCAACATTGGAGGAAACATCAAATCCTGACTCCTTGGATCAGATGATTGCACTTCTCTAGCAAAAGTGACTCAAGGGACGAATCGCAGCGCGTAAAGATCAAAACAGGCAGAGTCGAACAATACAGGCCTGAAATGCAACGTGAAAACTGTCCCTACCCTCCAGGCACCGAGCGCTATGGAAAGGTAAGGAGCTGGCGCCTGCTCAGGTTGGTAACAGGACAATCGAGACGTATAGACTTGGGCGTTTCAGCGCCAGGTCTGCAAAATGGCTGACCGCCAAATAGACCATTCCGCACCGCATCAACCAAGCTGACGTCACGCGCCGGCTTCAGCAACGCCGCGGAGGTTCTATGGAAGAGAATAAGGCCACGTTAGGTATGGGGAAAAGAAATACCTGGTAACTGTCTCACGCTGGGTGGGCATTGAAAACACGCCGTGAGGGATGGAAAGCACGGAAAGATAAAAGGGCAAAGGGTGAGAAAGAAGTAGGTGGAAGTGTACAGTCGGGAAGCACTGCAAGCTTACCCACAGAGAGCGCGTGAGTAAGCTCCGGAAAGCGCTCTTGAAGAACGTTCCGTGCGATAAAAGCAGGCACGCATACATCGTGCATGGTATATGGCGAATGCATATAACGCAAGGCTGAGCAGCCTGCGAACGTTTTCTTTTCCGCCTCGCTTGAAATATACGCACAACGGGAACCAGCAAATGCGTGTACACGTGGTCGAGTTTCCAGCACTCTATGTACTGCGCACGCAAGCGCAGCACTTTCGCCACGAAAGAGCCCGAGCAGCGACACGGGTGGTTAGATATGCAAATGTCGCGTCGTTCGGA